>NC_048893.1:51069678-51394070 GCF_011077185.1 Oxyura jamaicensis | reverse complement strand
CCCCTTTTTGACCTTCTATATGTCCCCCCAGCAAATCCCATGCCAAAAAGGAAGAAACACGTTATGGTTCCTGAGCAAATACTTCTGGGAATGGTGTACATCTATGTGTGTATTTCCTTGCTGAAAAGCTGTGAATTGTAACAAGAATTTCCTTGTAATAAATTCCATGGAGCTTCAGTGCATGTTCTTTGTTTTCCCCAAACAATTTCAGTGGTACTCGACGAAAATTTTAAAGCTTTTTTTTTTTTATTTTCCTTGGAGGAAAGGAGGATCGGTCTTGCAAAATTAATGCTAGTTGCAGAAGAAAGGTTTCATTCTTTAATTAATTATTTGTAATTAAACTTCTGATCTCTTTACATTTTTATAATTAAAGCAGAAGAAAACTAAGGCTTTTAAAAAGTCCTTTGATCTGAATTAGGATTCTAGTGCCAAAAAAATAATTTAAATGCTGCATAACTATATAAATAAAACTTGCAGAAAGAAAAAGTACTAAGAGAATGATGAAAAATTTTAATCAAATAACATTGCATTTTTGTGTGTAGCAACTTTTTTGGTAACACAAGCAGTTCTTTATAGCTTCCTTTTAACACCAGTATACTTGAATAAATTTTGTATTGTGTGAGAAGATATAGCTGTATGTTCTACTCCATTTCACAGTACATTACTCATCTCTTATATGTAAATTGCCTGAATTGTTAAAAATCATAGTATTTCTCTTTAATAAATACCATGCATCCTGGAGAATTGTTGACGTGGTCCTTTTAATAAACACCATGCATCCTGGAGAATTGTTGATGTGGTCCTTTTTTTTTTTTTTTTTTTTTTTAAGAAGACAGACTTCCCTATGGGGGGCAGAAAGTAAATTGCTGCTCACATTGCTGACCTCCCGTTAAAAAAAGCAAACTCCAAGTTGGATCCCTTCAGAGCACCATGAAGGCTGCTTTTTGCTGCCAGCTATCTTCATGCCCTTCTTGGTCTTTGCAGCGATTGCAGGAATCGGCTCTGCACCAGGTCTGTGGTGCCTGAGTTAGCGTTGCAGCACTCCGAGTGTGGTTATGGGGTGTATGGAGAATTGCTGGCAGGGACAACCTGAGATGAAAGCCGTACCCACCCTGCTAGGCCTGGGGTTGCATGTCTGGATGTGTCCCGAGGTACTGTGCAAGCCGTTACATCTCGTACTGCTTCTGTTTCCCTTTTCCCTGTTTCTGCTTGTAACATGATTGCAAGCTCTTGGCAGCCGAAATTGCATCTTTAATATGTATGTTGCATTGGTTGGTTCAGCGTGATAAGGGCATCTGGATGTTTTAAAAGGATGGCTTGGACTTAAAGGAAGGAAGCTTAATGGAAGTCCCTGTATATGTGTTCCTTTCTCCATAAAGTTGCTGCTTATCCACAACGTATTGGCCACAGTACTGTGGGATTTTACTTAAGTGTTTTGTAAAAAGCATCTCTGTAACTCTGTTTTGATTCATGTTGAATGAGTAGGTTTGTGTGCATTCAGAACAGAATCTTGAATTATCCTGATTTATGATGGACCTAGGTGCTTGGAGCTTTATGGCTGGCTGATACAGGGTTAAAACAAGAAGGAAGGATTACATGTCCATGCAGCAGGAAACTAGTTTGTCCTCTGGAATTTAAAGCCTGCTTTTAGCACTTGACAAGGAAAATAATGTAAGGATATTAAGAAAAAAGTAGATGTTTATAACCAAACAAAATTGATTTGCTGAGGTACAATAAACCTGTGAGAGATTTTCTAGGTAATTCTTCTCCTGTAGGGGACAGTCAGCTCTTTCTTTCATTTTTCTTCTAAATGTTCCAATTTCAACCATTGTATGTCATCTCTTCTGAAAATAGTTAAAGGCCACCTCATCTAGGGTTTGGTAAACTGCCTGGTGAGGTGGGAAAAAGGTCCCGCAAAGAAAATAAGGTTCAAGGAGTATTGGCTTTCACTGGCTTCTGTGCTACATACCTAATCCACTAGTGTGTAAAGCGAAGAAGTATTCATATTTGAAGTTTTACTCTTGAAAAGTGAAAAAATACCAACTATATAGGAATTGCAGTGGTGTTTTGTCCATCTGATGCTAAGATGTGTGCTCAACGTACTGTATTTCAGAGCTGTTGACTTGATGTGTTTGGGAGTCAGCTGTTTTTGCAGGAAAAAGATAAGGTTTGCTGCTCTTCATACTCTGTAGGTCTCAGTGCTCCTTGAGGTTAGTGCTGGAAAAGGAGCCTTGTCTAAGCAGGAAAATTGGATGGTACAGACAGGTCTGCAGGTGCCATGGAGATGAGTATGATACACGTACATTGAAAGGCTCTGACGCAGTGGCTTGAAGCAAGGTACCACCCTGCTAGGCAGTTTCCAAAAATCACATGCCAGGCATGATATTTAAAATCTACCTACCTGGCTCTGTGCTTGCCTTGTTCTGAACATCTTGCAGGCTGAAATTTGTGGATTTTGTACAGTAGCTTCTTATAGTGTATGAGCTCGTTTTGCAGAGAGAGGTTTAAATGTCAGTTTCTTACTGCTGAATCTCAACATGTTACAGTACCTTTTTCTGAATAAGTAATTCTAAAGCATACAAATAAAATGCTGATACACAAGTCCCATGTAAGTATGGAAAAGCTTATGAGATTCTGGCATAAACGCTGTTATTAAAGGCTATGTCTCATTCTTTCTGTAATTATGTAAGAAAAATCTAACTGATTTGCATGGGAATTTTCAGTGATGGGTGGGATTAAAATCAGTTTTTGAGAAGCTTTACTTTCTTCTGCCCTAGTGTAATTTAAACAATACTGCTTAAAAGTGTAAGTTGCACTTGATCGCCTTAGCGTGGCCATGGCTATAGGGACATCTGTTCATTGTGTAGCACAGTGGGAGTGATGGCTGAGTGTTTTTGCTTGAACAACAGCCCTGAGAATGCTTTTATTTTGCATACTTCCTTTAAGATAAGAAGTCACTGGGAAGCGTGTGTAGAGTATAAAAAAAGCACAATATTATACTTCATATGCTGTATTATGTGGCAGAGGAGATACTAGTGAGTGGAGAGTATTTGTTTTCCATCCTTATTTTTCATGGAATCCTATATAAAATGCGTGAGGTAGCAGAACGCTGTCCTACTATGGAAGAACAGATACTGTGGTAATTCATAGCATGAGCTGAAACCATGCCAGTTAGTCCTTCGCCAAGGGTAAGTGATCACGCTTAGAGAATAAGCTGCTCAAGGAAGACGCTTATCATGCCGTATTTTGTTTTGTAAAATGCAAAAGAACCCTGTGCGTAGCAGGACAATTGCATTTAATATGCATATTTAATTGCACATATAATAACGGACATTTTTCATCTTAGTTGTACTTGCGATGCTATCTTGTGTCTGCACCAACAGTGCAGGTCATGGAGGGAGTGAAGGGATGGACTGCAATCAGTGAATCTTCCAACAGAGTGATTAAATTAGTATCAAATTATGCCCTCAGGAATTTCTAAACTCATAAATATAGTAAGCAGTATGGTAATCAGAAAAAAAGCATGTTGTTTTTTCTAGTCAGAGTCTTGGTTTCTTTAGTCATTGTTCTGGCTTTCAGCAGGAACTTGTGTGCAACAGTAACTTCTGATGTTTTACTTTCTGCAGCAAAAGATCTGTGTTGACTTTGCAGTTCTGATTTTTTTTCTGTTGAGGGTTACAAGTTAGGTACGTGGGTCACCTTTCACTATCTGTTCTAAATAAAACTAAATAAGGAAGCAAATGCAGAGATTATATTTCAGCTGTTGCTTCAGGAACTGGCTAAACGTTGATTTAATTGAATTCAATTTAGACTGGTTGAATGTTGCTGCTATTGTAATTAAAGAAAGAAAACTGCAGCTAACTAATCAGTTTTTCTGTCTCTTGTACCTGCCTGAAATTTATTCTTTTTCTAAGTACAAATAAGCAAGTATCCAGCTAAGCAAAATCAGTCTTTGTGCCTAGATGATTATGCACTAACTATTTCGTGCTTATTGGAATGGAAAACATTAGCAGATTGGAGAGGATGAATGGCCTGCTTAATAATATCCAAGAAGGAAGAAAAATGACTTAATAATCTGCTCTACTGTTGATCTGTTTATTGCATCCTAATTTAGATAAGGTCAAGATAAAAACAAATTATTTTGTATGTCCTATGTGTCAGTAAGAGATAAGACAGCAACACAGGCCTCAGGTTTGCTGTGAAGACTTCTCTCTTTACAAACGCCTGGACATGTGTTCAGCTTTTCAGATGTAAATACTCCCATTAGATGAAATCTTGGTCCAACTGGAGTCGGTGGTAAAACTCATGGCAATTTAAATAAGGCTAGAATTTCATGAATGAGTTCAGTGAGACTACTTGTATGCATAAAGTTAAACACATGGCTAAGTGTTTGCAGGATAGAGGGCCCGCAAGGATACAGGAATAAGACCCTTGCGATGCAATTTGAAGTCTGACTTGCATTGCTGTTGGGTGATGGAGAGCTGCAGTGAGGAAGTAGGTGAACCTTCTGGGCATAAACAAACACAGGGTATATAAAACATCATAAATAACTACAATTCATAAAACGCTTGGTTGGTCCTAAATAATGAAGCAATGAAAATGTTTATGGGCTCTGCTTGTTCTTGTAATATATTTTTATTTTATATTTTTTGGCACAAATACATGTAAGGAATTAGTATTATTATTATGCTTTGTTATTCAGAACTACTTGGTAGTGGGTGCAGCTTTCTTTTGGAAGGGGAAAGAGGCAAGATAGAAGTCACAGGGCAGCCCCTCACCCTCAGCTTCATACTCAGTCATTGGAGTTGTGAAATGTTTGATAATTATGTCAGTTGTTGTAGTCATCATGTATATTAACTACTTAATTTCATGTCATGCTCGGTAAAGTAACACTCTGTGCATTATCGTAACTTTGACGGCTCTCACTATCAGAGGCTCCCCTCTCCAGATGTTTCACTGTTTCGCAAATTTGATTTGGAGCTGCCTGAACAGCAGAACAACTGTCACATACATTAACAGATCTCTATCTCTCTCTTTGTGGAGAATTTCTTTGCAGAGCCTAGTTTCATGTTTCTTGGCGACAAATACTATTTGAATGACTGCCTCCTTAATCCTCTGAGATTTAGATAAGTGCAGTTTTCCAGTTTTTTGAGGGAGTCCTAATTTACATTTCATAACACATACACAACCAAGCAATTAGCATGAAGTCTTATGGCAGCGTGACAGTCCTTTGTGCCTATGGAAACAGTTACACAATGGTGCATGTGCAAATAATGTTATCAGGTGCCCTTTGTGTGTGCTCACCTGTTTTACCTAGAGTATACTAAAAAGCTGCAGCCCAATTCTCATTTAAATAAAGGCCGGTCTATTGCAAGATGAACTTGCATAAAGACAGAAACATCAAGGTCTTAAGAAAATAATAGCTGCTATTCATTCTTTTAAATGGCTTCATTTTGGCATGCTGTTGATGATATTTTTTTCTCTGATCATGGCATTAAATGCTAGTGCCAGGAGGAACATCCCTCCCAGCAGGGAGGTTAGATTCAGGCTGTAACCTTTCCTTTGTCCTTGCTATCTCTCCTTAGAGGTGGATGCAGAACCTTGTTCTTCCTCCAGGTTGGAGACTAATATTCCCTATATTTCTGGATAATGGAGGTGAACACACCTGCTACAGGATCCTGCTGATTACGCTGTCTAGTCTCTGTTGGGGAATAGGGAGTTGTAGTGGGCAAGTGAAGTGGCAGGTGAAGTGGCGAGGCAGTGGGAGATGCAGCACTGGCACAGAGCTCTTCAGACGTTGTGTGCACAGGTGTCTGGGGCAAATGCTTTCTCACTTCTCATTGAGTGTTTGGGGTTCTTAAGCTTTGTTTTTTATTTTTGTTTCATTCTGATAAGAAACAGATGATTCCTTTCATTTCAGTTATATTATCACAGAATCCTCTAGGTTGGAAGAGACCTCCAAGATCACCGAGTCCAACCTCTGACCTAACACTAACAAGTCCTCCACTTAACCATATCACTAAGCTCTACATCTAAATATCTTTTAAAGACATCCAGGGATGGTGACTCAACCACTTCCCTAGGCAGCCCATTCCAATGCCTAACAACTGTTAACAACCCTTTTGGTAAAGTTCTTCCTAATATCCAACCTAAACCTCTCCTGGCGCAACTTTAGCTCATTCCCCCTTGTCCTGTCACCTGGCATGTGGGAGAATAGACCAACCCACACCTTGCTTCAGCCTCCTTTAAGATACCTATAGAGAGTGATAAGGTTGCCCCTGAACCTCCTCTTCTCCAGGCTAAACAACCCCATCTCCCTCAGCTGCTCCTCATCAGACTTGTTCTCCAGACCCCTCACCAGCTTTGTTGCCCTTCTCTGGACTTGCTCAAGCACCTCCATGTCCTTCTTGTAGTGAGGGGCCCAAAACTGAACACAGTACTCGAGGTGTGGCCTCACCAGAGCTGAGTACAGGGGGACAATCACTTCCCTAGCCCTGCTGGCCACACTGTTTCCTATGCAAGCCAGGATGCTGCTGGCCTTCTTGGCTGCCTGAGCACACTGCTGGCTCATATTCAGCAGACTGTCAACCAATACTCCCAGGTCCATCACTGCCAGGCAGCTTTCTAACCCTTCATCTCCCAGCCTGTAGCACTGCTTGGGGTTGGTGTGCCCCAGGTTCAGGACCTGGCACTTGGCCTTGTTGAACTTCATACCGTTGGCCTCAGCCTGTCATTCCAGCCTATCCAGATCCTCCTGCAGAGCCTTCCTACCGTCAAGCAGATTGACACATGCACCTAACTTGGTGTCATCTGCAAACTTACTGAGGGTGCACTCGATCCCTCATCCAGGTCATTGATAAAGATATTAAAGAGAACTGGCCCTAGTACCAAGCCCTGGGGGATTCCACTAGTGACCGGCCTCCAACTGGATTTAACTCCATTCACCACAACTCTTTGGGCCCGGCTACCCATCCAGTTTTTATTCCACTGTGTAGGGACTGGTGCATTAGGGTGCTTCAGGAGCACTTGAGAAGAGATTTTTCTTCTTCTGGAAGCTTCAGACTAAAGGGGATGAGAAGAGCAATGCATAGAAAAGAGACAGCATATGCATAGTATTCCTGCATGTCAGTCTTTGTGTTGTATCTGCAGGTACAAGAGCCATCTACAAGTTAAAGTGAGGAAAGGTCTTGGAAAAAGGAGAAGCAACACAGAAGATGTAATGGAGAAGGGAGAAATGAGTTACAGCCTTGTTGGTGGTTATGTGCGTGGGATGCAGAGGATCTAAAGCCAGTACACAAACTGAGAGGAAAATTGCCCTCAGTGTGTCAATGCTGCTGCTGCATTTGCTGAAAGAGACATTAGCGCAGGATTTTGGCAGTCTCAACTGTTTCTGCTGTAGCGAGCCAGGCTGGGTCAAACTGCTTAAACCAAGGATGCTTCCTTCACCGAAACAAATCTGAGATCGATCACATCATTAGCATAACTAACAGGTTGAAAAGGGGTAGCTGCTTGCAGCGTAGGGTGGTGATGAGCAGTTGGTGGTGATAATCTGATCAGATTGTACCAGTGAAGTCTGTCCAGAGAGGTCTCCTTGGATTTCACTTTCTGCCTTTCACAAGTTTTCAGCTTGCTCTTCTAACCTGTTCTCTTTCTCCGTCTCCCTGGGTGGTTTTCTCCTCTCATGTTTCCTACAATGGAAAGCTAATAAGACATATACAGAAAACAGACGCTGGAACCAAAGTAGGAAAAATGAGCAATGGCTTAGTTAATAGAGTTTGGCCCTTTCAAGGAGAAAGACACAATGTAGACTAAAAAAAGAGATAAATTGCTTGGGAAAGGAAAATGGATAAAACAATGTGGCTGAAGACAGAGGCCCAAGTGTTACTGTGCAAAAATTAGATTGCTGCAGAAGCTAGGGTTTGTGGCTGCCTTGTTTGGCTATTCCTTACACTAAGTCCTAGTTTGGGACAGACAGCAATGATGGTTTTGGCTGGTGCTTGCCAAGGCCTCTGTGTGGCTAATGAAGCACTAGATTTTAACCTAGTCTTGGCAATAGCGGTTTGAATGGAAGGCCAGACTGAACTATCAGCAGAGATGATGCTATTTTTAGGGATATATATGTGAAGAAATACTTGATGATATAAAGCTATAGAAACTCATGGAAAGTGGCACTGTGTTTGTACTTTGAATGTTTAAAGAAGTTTTCAAATCCCTATCAGCACGAGAACTGACTGTGAATTTCAAACATAGAATTGCACAGCATGTGGCATTCATTTATAATCCCATTATTAGATTAAATGTTATGAATTAAACAAGTACTCTTTTCCCTGTGTTTGCTTAGGCTCTTGTTATAGAAGGCAAATGTGCATCTGAACTACCAGGTAAATAGTCTTTGCTTTTTTCTTTTTGGACTTTGTCTTCTTTCCTATAGTGTCTACACGTTTAAGGACAAAGACAAAAAATTAATTTTCACATCAAAAAAGAAATGATTTGTAAAGACATGTTATAGCCCAGGCCTCTAGGACTTGTGGACTGAAAATGGAAACATAACCAGAACTAGTGTATTCTGAGACCAGTCCAATGTGGAGTTTTACTGAAATGTTCAGGGGATGCTCTTGAGAATGTTGAATGAACCTTTACAAGATTTCCCGCATTTGCCTGCATATTGTCTGGCTTTTTATGCTGGCATGAGCCTGGTAGAAATGCATGATGTAGTTAGAATTCTGTCAATTTATTGTGAAAAATAGAATAGCGGTCATTTTTTTTTCCCCTCACACATGGTGGTTCATACGTCTCCCTCTCTGATTTTAAAGCAGGAGGGAAAATACACTGAGATTTTCAAGTTAACATTTTTTTTAACACACCATTTTATTAGATGGAAGGGATACTTTAGAACTGCTTACAGCCAGTGTTCACCTTTAGCTGATACAGTAATCCTTAGAATAAATCCATGTTTTGTGTGAGATCCAGGCTTTGGGCATAGTGGTGTGGGAACAATCTGCTCACACAGATGAGCCAACAACAACTACAAAGAAGTTGTTGTGACTTGGCAGTGCTGCGCTCACCACAGCTATTGGTCAAGGTGCTAGGATGAAGTCAATTCAAGTGGTAATTGTTGTCTTTTGAGTATTGCTATTATATAATAAGAATGGTTATACATGAAACTAAAAAATAATAATAATAAATCGTGGCCATTCAAGACAGCTAACGCTTTTTATAGCACTATTTCGTCATTTGCTTTGGTGTATAGTTAGTTATCTTAAGCCCATGTAGCCATAATAATAATATTCTCCTTTCCAAGGGGATTTAGTTGGAGTTTTGGAGTCCTTGAAAATATGAGGGACAATGGCAATCTCTCTCCACCCTAACGGAGAACAGCAGCAAATCATCCAGGCCAAGGGCTGACATACATTGAGTTCATTCTTTTGAGTTTCTGATGTCTAAATGTGTTCCCAGAGTGTGACCATCACTGTATTTTTGCCTCATTATTAATCTGAGGTACTTGGATTTAGACATTTCTGAGTATTTGCAGTTTGGGTGTTTCAGAAGTATGAGCTATATCCTTTCTAATTTATTATCTTGAGTATTGTATCTGCTGAATCTTTGCAGAGTTGGGTGTCCACTATCTGAGAGAATACACGAGTGTAAGCTGTCCCAGTCCTAAGGTGCATGTAGTTCAGGCCCTTATTCTGGAAACCAAACAAACATACTTTATCTCCCTCTGCCCATTTTATTTGACTTAGTAGGATTGCTTATATAAACCTAAATATTGGGATGACTGTCTTACTTTTTTTAAGAACATAAAAATCTTAGAGGTTTTGCTCATGTTTTAATTCCAATGACTTCATCAATACCTATAGCATGAAGTAACGGAAATCTGTATCTGGAACGTTGGTGTGGGGAAAATAAATTACAGGTAATGTTTTTCATCAGCCATAATTAAAAGAATGATTATTACAATCAAAATTAATTGCATCTAATAAATGATTGTTTTCCTTTTTTTGGTAACGAATCTGAATCTTTCTATGATAATTTTCCCTTCATGTTTCTGAATGCTGGTGGAAAATTGTATTTTGCTACTTCTATGTATCTGTTTCTGAAGGGGATTCAGTACTTTCTGAAGGCAGTTATGTATTTTTTAAATCACTGGTCTGAAATGCGTTAGTTAATGCATATTTACTTTGTTTTTAATCATGAAATCATAGAATCAACAGTGCCACAAGCTAATCTGTGGAGTTACCTGAGGTGGTTTTGTGAGCCTTCGGAGTGATATATTTGAAGTGCTCATCTGTTGAGTAAAGTATGCACCTTTATACAAAGACCTGGGTATAGTCATAAATAATTTTATGAATGTTTCTGAAGTGGAATTTTACAAAGTCTTTCTCTTTTAGTTACTTCTGCTTTTTACTTTTTTTTTTTCCATATACTAACCATCTAGTATTTGGAAAACAATTCTTTTCTCTCTCTAAATATATATGTTAGAAAAAAAAAAAAGCTTTACCAGAAAGAAATGTTGGAAACAAGCCTTTTTCTGTCATTATAGACCATGAGCTGTGAAAGTGACACAAGCTCAACTAATCTTGAATTTCAATATTAAATTTGTTCTGTTTTTCACTTTTTTTTTTTTTTTTTGTTGTTGTTGTTATTCACTTTGTCCCTATCCTCGTGTTCTTTCCTACCTTGCCCTTAGATCACACCTTCTGTGATCTGAGAAGGAACCTGCTCTGAGCTTGTTCGGTGTCTTGCAGAAAGGTGTCTTCACTGATGGATTGGATTAATTAAATGGTCGGTTCTCTGAATCTGATCTGTGTTTTGTTGCTCTACATGTTATAATTCATGTAACCTGCTGCCTCTTGCAGGTTTATGACTTTGGTAAGGACGAGCATCAGGGTTTTATGCTGATGAACACTGGTAACAGCCTCTCCTCTATATTACCCAAAGTTCTTGAGCTCTAAGAGGAGGGTAAAATAGAAAAGTAATAGGAAACAGGTTATATTACATACATGCTACTGATGAGCTGCAGCACACCCACCAGTGCACCTTTGTTAGCGGGGCAAATCTGTGAGTCTCTTGCCCTTGCCAGAAGTCAGAGCCACCTTCAGATCTGGATCATTGCCTGGCAGTCCCAGGGATGCTCTGGTTTCCCAAGGGCGGTTGCTGAAGGCTGGGCATGATAGCTTCTATCATGACCTCTGTCTGTTCCTCCCCTGCCTGCCTTGCTCCTATAATCCCACAGCAGCTGTCTGAATTTCCTTTTGATTCCTCTGGCTTCAGCAAAGCTGCAGGGCTGCTGGAAACCTGGCCCTGACCCCTGCTCAGCTGATAGAGATAAGAGCAACGAACATCATTGCCAGTGAAACGTGTGCGCCGCTGCCCTATTTTGAGCCAACGAACACTGGGGATTTGCTCTCAGAGGATGAGCCGTGCTCCTCTTGCCTGCCGCTGACCCCCTGTCACCCTGCCCCTCGGGTGGCGAGGTAATGGCAGGCCACGAGCCCTGTGGCCGCTGGCGCTGGGAGGAGTGAAGGAGCGGGTTTGTAGGCTGGGTCCTGCTGGCTCTGACTGGGGCCTGCCAGCTCTGCGAGGAGTGCTGTGGAGAGCTAGTCAGCAGGGGCTGAAAGCGCAGAGCTGCCCCTCTGTTATTCAGTGACATTTGCCGGAATCGGTGGAACAAGCATTCCTTGTTTTAGGTGATGTCTCGCTGTCCCTGGAGTAAACATTTCTTTGATTTTTTTTCCCCCCCCCCCCTGATTATTATTATTATTAATTTTAGCATGGATTTGTGAACCATCTGTACTTAGGAACAGTACTTGGTAGTTGATTCACTTCCTTTCCTACAAGGCACCTCCAGCAAACCGATGTGGAAGTGGCTGAATGCATAAGCTGCAGAGTGAGGTGGCTGCTGGTGGGAAGGGTAGGGGCTGTTTTGGGTGGTTGCAAATACTGACAGGCGGTTTGAACACACACCGCTCAGGCACCTGTCAGCACTTCTTAAACATACCTGTTTGTCTGTTAAAACTACTTGTTTTCCTACAGATTAAGAAACAAATGTTCACCTTTTAAATTCATCTGGATTAACTTTTATTAGAGCAGTCTGCATTCTGTTTTCATTTTAACTCTGCTAGGTATATTCAAATACTTCCAGCATTTGAACCTATCATGCTGAAACCTTTTAAAATAATTTTTCAGGATAGATAGCTTATTTACTTCTTCTAGAACTTCTATATCACTCTGTTAAATAATGGATTTCTTTAATGCCCACAAATGTGGAGAGACAATACAAAGGTTATTGCTTATTATTTCAGCCTGCAGACACTCACTGAGAAGCTGAACTCCACAATAACTTCCACTCCCCCATAGCTCCTTTAAGCTGCCAACACTGAATATTAATCCGGCATAACTACTGAAGCGTGCACATAAGGCTAACGAATGCATTTGTGCACAGATTTATGTCATGAGATTAACAGTGGATATTCCTCTCTGTGTGTTTTTTTTTTTTTTTTTTTTTTTTCTTTCTTTGTCATTATCAAAGTGTCAAGATTGTGGCTTTGTTACAGTGCAGGTGGTGCGGGCTTGGCTTCAAAGCCTCTGTCAGGAGTCAGAAAGTCCCTTCTGGAAGCGTTTGGTTTTGAAGCATGGCCTTTTGTGCAGACAATGGCGGCACTGCTTGGACAAGCTGCAGGCAAAGGCAGCATCCCGAGGTCCCTGCTGGCGGTGCTCCCAGCGACCTGCAGCACCAACATTGTCCTCCCAGCTGCTGGAGAGCATCCGGAATCAGAGCATGGGCACTGCAGCAGCTTCCTTACAGCTGCCTGAACTGGCAGCAGGGTGTAGGAATGAGTAAGGCAAAGTTAGCTTTATGAATGCAAGCAAACAAGTTTTATGAATGCTATCATATCAAAGTGTTTACAAAGCAGAATGAAGCAAAGCCCTTCCTGGGCGTTTGCTCCTTTGTGTGCCTCATGGCTTCCTGATAAAAACTTAATTTGCCTGTTCTTTTCCCTTCTTTTAAAACACTCAGAAGTGTGGATTTATGTATTGGAAAGGGGAGTCTGTCTTTTAACTCTTTCTCTTTTCGTATCTGAGGAGCATTAGGAAAGAAAATGGCAATGCATTGAATTCTTTTGAAATCACTTTTCCCCATTTTTGAAAAGGGCTTTTCTGGCCTGTTAACTCCAGTTTGGGCTTTGAAAAATGGCAGTGCATGTAACTTCCAGCGTGACTCACAGCGAACATGGGAACGCTGGATGGGTGCTGACATCAGATCCTCCTTTGGCTGTTCTTTAGTCAGCCTGGTACAGCTGCAGTCTGCTGTGCCAGTGGGTCTCTGCAGGTCTTCCAGCTTCACTCCCTCACATCCCCTGATCCAGGATGTTTGGGAAGAAAAAAAAAAGTCATTTGCCCAATTTTGAAACTTGTATATTCTTTTAGTGTTTGAAAAGATAGTATATAGCCGGGAAGAAGGTGTTAACCTCATTAGAAAGGAGTTTCTCAAAAGCCTTACTTCCTGGTTGCAGTCTGATATTCCACAGAACTTATTTAGTTATCTTTCCTGATGTGGACGTTGAGTTTTTCTAGACTTTTTCAGTTGTGTTACCCTGTATTTTTCTTTTTGTAACTTCTTCAGACTCTTTTCCTACACGGTGGAAACACTAACTGGTAATTCATCCTTTTCTAGAAGGATTTTGAAAATGACCTAGAACAAATGACACGCATGTTACAGAAGTGCTTTTGGTCAGGTGGCTTTTCTGAATCTTTGCATTGGTGTAGTTGGGCACTGCTGGCTGTAATGGAAGCAAATCTACTGGCAAATGCTTCTAAGGCATTTTTTTCCCTTTCCAGGTGTTTTATACTTTTGATATCTACCCAGATATTTCTTCTTTGAAGTGATTTTAATTTTGGGTTGGTGAGTAATATTACTGATGATGCAAAGTCTGAAGAAGTATGGTTAGTTTTTGAAGTATTTTTGTTAATAGTTGTCTATATATTTGAACAACCAGACTTTTGCAGAGCCTCTCCGTTTATTTATTTATTTGTTTTTGTTTTATCTACCAAGACGACAGGCTAATCGCACTGTCAGCTTTATACAATCAGATGTGCCAGTTGAATGCACAGATGGAGAATACCTATTGTATGCCGGTGCTTCAGGGTAGGTGTTCCCACAGTACAGATGTGTGTAAGCAGAAGCCACATTTGCATTTGCTTAGTTTGAGGTTTATTTTAAATTCTGATTATGTTTAAGCCTCTCTCTCTCTCTCTCTCTCTCTCTCTCTCTCTGTTTTTCTCTTAAATAGGTGGGTAGAAGAATCAGGAGGTGAACTACTGGTTTCAGAGGGTTGTAGTTCTTTTAACTGAGTTGTGTAAGCTCTTAAATTGTGTATTATCTGTTTGGTATTTCAAATGCCTTTTAAAAGAGATATTCAACAGATGTATTGTAACTAGACTCTATTGGAAAAGGTTACAGTCTGGAGAGGAATGTCCACTCCACACTTTAAATCTCTTTCCACTGAAAGTTTCCTTTGTTGCCAAGGAAATAAAACAATGATTATGTTATGGGGCTGACAGTTTTGCTAACAATTCTTATTCCCAGAACAAGACTGACCTTGTTAAGTTGTTGAGGATGATGTAAAATTCAGGGACTCCTATTAAATTTCTTGATGGGATTAAAATATAAATTAACCACTCCTCCATCCCCTTTCTCAAGGGGGTAGAGAAAAGAAATCCATATTTTATGGGTTTTGGTAATGGCAATGTGTAAGTAGGCTCTCTTCCTTCTGGTGATGTAAAGAGCTCCGTGGACTATCTAAGCTCAGTTCCCTTTACTGAGGATTAAGTGTGTTGGGGTTCTCCCTGCTCCATTTCCCATTGGTACTTTATACTACTCCTTCAGTGATGTAGGTCTTTGCCACGAGTAGGAGAAGATGTTAGCCTTGCTCCATTCATAGCCATCTGATTCCTGCTTTATCTGTTGATAGCGAGAGGTGGTATTTCCATCCCTCTCTCTTTTTTTTTTTCCTTTTGGTTAGCATACATAAAAAAAAAATAAAGAGATTATAGTATTGTTTGAGCTCTCTGTCGCAGTTAGCGGTGCTGGTTTAGGGCACTGGGCATACAGTTTTACTGGGTACACTGGAAAGGAGGAGGAAACAAATAGGTAGTTGCTCTCACGGTGAAAGGATGTTGGCCCAAGTGCTAGTCACTGTTCCTTCCTCCTCTAATTCAGAGCAGCAACATGAGACTCAGGATCAAACAATTTCCAGTGACACTGAGGTACTACATCTTCGCTGTCTTTCCCCAGCTGTTTCTGAGAAATAGGGAGGAAATGATCTCTTTCCTTACTTCTGAAGCTGGAAAACAGTGATGGCTGGGTTGTTGAGCAGAGAGGAAACCCAAGTGGAGGGAAGCTGAATGTTAGTTTTTTCCTGCTCTGTTTGTTCATGGTATATGTTTGGGCAGGTGGTCCTCAGTGGTATCAAATACCAGGAGCCTCTAAGATGAATGGAAAACATTCAGAGGTAGTAAATGCTCTCACCAGTGTGTGTTACCTGATTTTGTGCGAGAGAAGATGGAATCTTTATTTTGTTATGAACATTGCCAACCTGCACCACAGTTGCTTCTGAAGCTATCAAAAACTGCACTGTTTTGCTGTGTAGTTCATTTCTGATAAAAATTTGAGCCTGAAAGACACACTAGTTTTATGTCATTAGTCATGCTAATTTGCCTAGCATTGACTTTTTTTTTTTTTTTTTAAGTGTAGATCTAGTCAAAGGTGGTTCTGGGTGCTCTCTCATTGCTCAGAGAGAACAAAGATGTGCACATCCAGAGACCTTTCCAGCACATACCCCCTTTTGTGTACTCAGTGAATTTCTTTACGAGAGAGACTTCTCCCCTTCTCTTTTTCTCTGAGTTGAGTAGTAGTTAATAATAACCTTTGGAAATAATCACCCTGTGGTAAGGAGTAGATTCTGACTTTTTGTTTTAAATGTCCAAGATAAAAAATGACCACATAGAGTGGCTATAAATGAGCAGAATGCATCAAGTTAGCCACTGTGTTTTAAAAATTCTTCTTTTCCCTATAATAATTTATTAGAAAAATATCATATAGAAAGATGGTAAGGTGGAGACTAGCATTGCTGTCAATCTGCTATATTTACAAACCTTTTTAAACCATGATTACTAGAAAAATACCATCCCCAAATCAGTGGCACATCTTTTATCCTCCTTTTCCCTTGTTTTTCGTTTTTAAAAAAATAGGCTGTGTTATTAGCTCTGAGCTACAGTTTCAGCTGATGTAAGTTAATATATAGCTAGTAAATAGAATTTGGCTGACTCACAGCAAAAGAAAGATGTTCCTTATTTCTGCTTCCATGTGCAGGAAGAGGGCAGACTGATTTTTGAAAACAACTACAATTATGACAAATTAGAGAAATCAAAATATTCTACAGAAACATGTAGAATTCAGAGGGTTGTCTTATCGTAGTAGACATGCAGGAAGGGAGAGACATGATGCAAGTGATGTGGTTAAACTGGGTCATGGCATGAGCTTTGGGGGGGTTCGCTAGTAAATAATTTGCACAGTGCAGGAGAGCTTCCTTCCTTAATTGTTTCCACCTGGTAGCAGGCTATTGTCAGATCGAGGACCTTTCTGCCCCTTCGAGCAGCACTCTGAATGAGAAATACACAGTGTGTTGTGGGTAAGTAGTGTTTGGATAATAGCTAATTCTGTCTGGCTTCATTTTATAAAGCTGTTTGGAAATGGGATAGAACAGCATTCTCCTTCAGGGATACATGTTTTCCCATTGTGGTCTCGCTTGGGAGACTGTCTTTCTGGGTTTTTATCTTTGTATTGCTGCTTCTGCTACTACAAGAATCATGATATGATTTAAAATACCAATATAAAAATACAAAGTTACGTCAACTTTTTAAAGCACTGTGACCTCTCTGTTTTAGAAAAAAGGCACACGCAAGTTGTTTAGAAGTGTGCTGCTGTAGTAGAAGATGAAGTAATAAGTCCTTTCTTACACTCTTAAATTTGCCTACTAGGAAGGAGATGGATACATTAACTTTGTGTTTGCCTTGCCTAACACAAAAAAAGAGGTAGGAAAGGGCATGCATGTGAAGTGATATCACCACTTTATCTTGGAAAAAAAAAACATAATGAATTCTAATGTTAGTACGTTCTTTGGAAATAAGCTTGTCTCATCTAATGGAGTTGTTGAATTGCTTAAAAATTCAGTCCAGTTTTTGTAGCTGGAGACTAGAGTGTGAAAGTCCCTTCTTCTGCCTTCTTTTGTAATCTATGCCTCTTTAACAGCGTACTTGATTTCTGTCTTCAAAGTCTTGGAGGACTTGGAAAAAGTGAAATGGAATAAGCTTTCATCAGGATTCAAGTGAAATGTGCTGTTTCAAGGCAAGCATATGATATAGGATTACTGCAGACTCCTTGTTTACACCTATTTTAGTTTCACAGTCTCATTTAATTTCTCTGAAATGATGGTACTGTAGACTAATTAATAGTTCATTATCTTTGTAGATGGATTTGGGAATCAAAAATTGAAAATTAAATTATGATGATTAAAAACTTAGTAGCAACGAGACTTTTGGATCTCTAGACATATTAATAAATGCAATCACACTGGTTACTGACAGCCTATTGCTTGTGTTGGACGGACAGCTTTGTCATGACTGAACACACACGTTCGCTTGGACGCCTATGGTTCCTGACATGGAGCAGGAGGCAGCGGAATGCGTACCACTGGGGAAGAATTATCTGCCTGGGCTCAGTTGGCTTCTAGGAGTTGCTTGGTATTAGTTGTGGAATATTAAGCAGGGGCGAATCTGCCTTAGTATGTTGGAATGAGATTGCATATTTCATTAAAACCTAATTTGTTTTTCATGGGGAAGTACCAGAGGCTACGGCAATTACCATACTTGTAAGATTGGAAAAAAGATGCTTGGATGAAATCTAGCAAACAGGACTGTCAGTGCTCATTTAGTAAGTCCTCTGTGAATCATTTTGAACTGAATTTGCATGATTGTAGCAGACCTAGAAAATCTTTTGCAACAATTATTCAGTGATACCACCCTATAATCAGCTGGAGAGGGTGGGTACACTCCTTCCAAACCTTTCGTCTTTTCCACTGCAGTTTCTGGACTCTTCAGGCCCTTCTTCTGACTCTTAGGGGTGTCCTGAGTTGCCCCAGCGGTGCCCCAGAGAAAGTACTTGAAATATTGTGTGGGTAGGAAGAAGGCCAGGATGGAGGCCTTTTGACAGAAAGATAAGATTCTATTTATTTATTAAGATTGGATTCTGTATCTTTGGAAATGGGCAAGATGTAAGGGCCAAGATCTTGGAAGATGTATATAAATCCCTCCTATTGAAACCCAGATTGAAAGTCGTCCTAACATTTCTGGTTCATGATCTAATTTAGGAATTGAACTGAACCCATGTAACTTGCATGCTAAAGTTTGAAATGCTTGACAGATTAAAAAAAAAAAAAAAAAAAGAAAAAAAAAAAAGAAAAGGAAATTGGAGAGTAAGTGGTGCCAAATAAGCTCAGAAGTTTCAGTACTTTGCTCTTTATTTCAAGTAGTGGAATAGGAAGTTGAGTCTTGAGCTATAATGAAAAAGGAATTTGTGCCTTGCAGTTAATATTGTTGGGAAAGTTTTGGATTTATAAATGACAGTTTGAGACTGACAGAAAAAATACCTTAAATCTGAAATGAAAGTACAGGCAGTCTTGGTTGGGGAGAGGTGGAAAGTGTGGGAACTCTGTGGGATAATGTAATTTCTTTTTCCAGCTTATGCAAGTGGTTAGCAGCTGCTTATTGCCCTTAACGGTTTGTTTTTAATCGACAAGGTTCCCTTCTTGAGAGTTTTCAATTGTATGCTTGTGTCTCATTGGGCTCAGCTTTCTCTATACAGTATAAGAAGTCTGGAGTATCTCCTCCACCACGGTGGCAGAAATAAAATTGCATCTTCAGAACAATCAGACATTGTGAAGTGAGCTGTTATTGAAGTCTCTTTGCCTGAGACACAGCTGTTTCTCAAGCATATGTTATCAAAACAGCTACAAGCCTCAGTAATGCTATATGGGAAAGAAAGAATTATCATTGAATTACTATTCAAAACGAGAATAAAGTCTAAGTGAACACCCATCTTCAAAGAAGCTGAAGTACAGCTTGACTTGCATTTACTGCCTTTTGGGTGTATTTCGTAGCTCCAAACTCACCATCTTTTTCAGTCTGCAATATTTTGCCTGAGGAAGAACTATTAAAAATGCAAAGACCTCTTTCAAATACGGTGATACTGGACTAGACAGTCTGTTCTGTGCAGATGCAGTTCCAGTATGTCTTTGCGTGTGTGCTTATGCATATGTAAAAACTTTAAGTATAGTTCTTAAAGTGCTTATAGAAATAAATTGATCTGTTACTTGGTATCAAAGCTTAAAGTGGCTTTGGCAGTGTGCTTGTAATGTTAAGTAAAACATTCCCAATGACATGTTTTGAACAACTTAGAGATAATTTAATAGTTATTAAAGATACAACCAGTGCTATTTAAAAGCTGTGTTAGCTCAGCTAAAAGATAAGGGAAACGATAAAAATGCCATGGAAATATACATCTGAGCACTATCTTGAACAGCGATAATGCTTCACCTGCATTACATCACTCTCTTGAATTTCAGTAGCCTTTATTTTGATCTTTCCTTGAACAATTGAACCCAGCTAGCAATGGAGCAGTCTTTTCAAATGTATTGCCATGCTGTGCATGCATTTCTGTATTGTGATACTATTGCCTCCAGTAATTTTTCTAAAGCCAAACTTCCATATCTAATGTTCTTGGTTAGTAATTTAACCAATGTTCTCTATAAATGTGATCTTTTTTTTTTTTCTTTTTTTTTCCACTTCATTGCTGTTTAGTGTAGCTGTGCAATTGCATGGTTTACTAAATTTTATGGCTTATGGACGATCTCTCTTCAAAGGATTTGGGAATCCCTCTACCAATTAGATAACATCTATTTTACCATTACTCTCATATAATTGTGTATGATAACATAAAACTGAGACTCCTAAAGCAATTTGATTATTCATTCAGATAAAAAGCCTTACCATAAATCCTTGCTGACAATGAAATGGAAGCAATGTGGTTTTAACAGCTGACGTGGATGTCCAACTGCTCCAGCGTTCTCTCGGATTATGCCATGAGATGCTTTTTCAGATATAAGGGAGCTCGTACAGGGTACCATATGGCCTTTGATCTTTTTTTCTGGGGAAGAAAAAACCCTACAACAACATTTATTGTAAAGTCATTGGCCTCGTGTCTCTTAATAGGTAAAAACATTGTTGTCCTCTCCTGGAAAGCAAAGGTGTAAGGAGAGAATGGATTTTATAGTGAGGCATTTGCCTTTATGCTGTGTGCGTAGGCAGGATGTGCTGTAGAAGAAGTGGGGATTGGAAAAGTCCTTTAAGTTTTCATGTCCTGCAGTGAAGGAAAAGAAAGGTTGCAGCATAGCATAAGGAATGCACTTGACCCTAAGGATGTTCGTGCTCTTACAGAGCAAGACAAAAATGCCATTTTTGATGTAAGCATCTTATCCCGAACCTTTAAGTTTCACAGTTGGTGGGAAGGGGAGGAAGCTGCATGTAGCTGCTTAATTAATTAGCAGAGAATGTAATTGTGACTTGTATCCTTGATTTGTTGAGCACTAATAGTGAGTGACAGTCTGAGGAATGCTCTAATAAACATAGCCTCTCTCAAGACTTTATGGCTGGGCTTTGGCTTGTCTTTAGCATCTGTGTTACTTGTGTTGGGTGGATGCCCAGTTTGTCAAAAATGTTGATGACTGCTCTCTGCATCTTCTTTGCTGTATCAGAAATTGAACTGAAGGTCAGGAGGCTGGCCCAGCTTTCTGGGTTCTCTTCCTGCTCAACCTTTGCTTTTGATGACTGAGCACATCCTTGATTATACCTGTAGTCTCTGAGCTCTGCCATTAGAAGTGTGCTGCTTAAGGAGCACTGAAGGTAGCTTGATTCCTACTTACTGCCTCCTAGAGGTGAAGTGAGACAGAAGAGAAACAAGAGCAGAAAAGCACTCTTAAAAAAATAAACGCAGTAGATAAAACTCCCAAGAGAATGAAACCATTTGCAGGACATGAAAATTTCAACATTTGCATAATTACATTAACATGTGTAAATCAAATGCATTTTTTTCCTTACTGTGAGAGAGGCTGGTTTTAAATATTCCATGAAAATTTTGTTTAATGACTGATAGTGAAAGAATTTTTAGAGCATGTAATAGAGCTGCATTCGTGGATAGGATAAACAGGTTAAAAGTGATTTCCATTTGTGTTTTTTGTTCCATATAAATCCTCAATTTTCTGTGCTCTCTTGAGTACTGTTAGCACTTGAAAGGTGAAACCTTTATTTTACCTGACATTAGAACTGCTTTCTCATTGACAGCAGTTTCTAGTATTAAGGAATCATTCCTTCTTCAGTAAGAATATTGCTCAATTGAATATCTTTTCTGTTAATACTAATTCATGCTTCCAGGTGACCTCCAGGTATGCTTCTAATCTTACTGTCATTATAGAAGAGTGCTTTATGACCAGAGACAAAGAGAACATTTCTAGAGGGACAATGTTTCCAGCAGAGTTACCTGAAGGTAATTTCATTTGTATTGCTTGAGACTCAGTGTCCTTGATATGTGATACTAGCATTTTCTTCCAGTTTTGTTTTGTTTTGCAAGAATGTTAATTGATTTATTCATGCTTTGTGAGATAATGCTAGGCATATATCTATTTCATCCTGTGCCATTTTAAGTAAAAGGCTTCTGCTTTTTTGACAATGTTGTTGTCACCAGTAATGTAAGAATGATTGGAAATTTTATCTGTAGTGTGTCAGTGGATAGCAAGTACAATTTGAACGTGAGGAGCCTCATGAACCTCGGAGTCAATTTTGTTCTGAAATTGGGGAAAATACAGCCTTTTCTGAAAGGCGACCTGATCTACTAGAATTTTAATTGCCTTTAAAGTATCTTGTAGAGCTTCATGTACCTGTCTTAATTATTATGCAGATTTCATCAGAGAAAAAATGTTAACCTTCTTGATACAGAAAGCCTTGTGTAGCTTTTTTTGAGCAAAGATTTATATCACACCGCCCATCATGCTAGGCTTCCTTGGATTATTCTGAGTTACAAGCACAGAGACCAGCCTTGGAAATTGATAGTTTCACAATTACTTACCATTTCATTTGCAAGCTGCATTTTAAGTTTAAGTTAAGGAAATGCATCAAAGGTTTATGTGCTTAAATGGATCTTGGAATTGCTGAACTCTGATGTTTGGGGATAAGTACTTGCCAGTGATTAAAAAGTTAACCCTTATCAGAATTTTGCATTGATGGGCAAGCCAAATCCTTGTCAGAATATAGCATTGCTGCTGTTCTGTGTAGAAGTATCTGGAAATGCCTTGCTAGGAATTAGTTGGTGTGGTGTAGCGTCTCAGTCATCTTTTGGAAATTGTGCTTACTAAGTACAATAATATCCTTGGTGAGGAGAAATAACATGCTATCAGGAAATAACTGGAGGAAAGTATATGGTATGCCATATACAAATTGTAGGGGGAGGTAAATTCTTGGCAAGAAATTTAGGAATGTTTCCATTTAAGACTGTAGAGATCCAGTTTCCTTTTTTTTTTTTTTTTTTTTTTTTCTGTCCCAAAAGAGGAAAAGAAACACTTGCTTCTTGAAATTGCGAAATGTTTTGTTCCATTTTGTAAAGTGAAGGCTGTCGCTGTTGTCTTTAAATTGGTGAATGTAGGATCTCGCCTCTCATGAATATGGTATTTAAGTTACTGTGTACTGTACATGTTAGTCACAGTTAGAAATTCGTATCAAGGAAAACAGCAACGACGAGATAAGGCTGTACTTAAAAATGTACAAAAATGATTGTAGACTCATTTATCTGACTGGTCTGGTATACACTGCATTAAAGTACATAATGCATCATGGTTCATGTTGGGTTTAACATTCTTAGATTAGACTTTTATCAAAGGCTTTAAAAGAATGAATAGCTATCACATGTATAAATCATAAGGATAAGCAGAATGTTAAGCAGAAGTGAATTATGCTGCACCCATTAGTGACTAATCTGCAAAGGATAACAGCATACTTCTCCTAGAGGTTTATATAGGTACCTCTTCAGCTCACACAGATCCTGTGCTGAGTCTTCAGGCTTCAAATTGTAAGCATAAATTACGTGAATTTGGAATTGTTATATGCATATAACGGAATAATGTGGTGTTTTCTTTGTTAATGGTTAGTGCATAAAAATAATTGTGAAGAGTAGAGTGCTATCTTATACTGATTTTTCCCCCACCCTCTATTTTTCTTCTAATTTTGTACTGTGTAAAAAAGATCTGATGAACTTGTATGGTGTATGCTTGGAGCATAGCTAATTAAGACACTTCTCTGGTAGGGTTTGGAAATAAGAGACAACACAGTAAAGCTTCTGTTTTTCCAAGACACGTTGAGAGCAATGACATAGGTATAGTATTGTGTAGGAATGTCTCCTTCGCACTGGATTAGGAAGTTATGGCCTTTGCTTTTGATTGGTGACCTTTCAGTTGTGCTTCATGTTTTGATCATCAAGTTTAATCTAGATCCAGATTTTGGTCTTGATTTTTATGTTACAGTACTGCTGTACAGAGCCACTCCTTAAATCTTTGTAAAGAATTAATTTATTGCAAGGACAGAGTGCTTTATTTCTTGACGGTATTCCTTATCATTGCTAGGTGGTCCCTACCACTAAGAATAAGTGGAAAAACAAAAACAAAAACACCTTGCATTTATCTATGAAGTTTGCAAGACAATCTGCAGATCAGTTCTCAGAAGCAAGTTAGCAACAAGCTAGCTGTTGAACTTGTTTTCAGAAAGCACAACAAAAATCAATTTGCTGGGAAGGATCACTGGGCTATTGGATTCTGAGTTTTTTTTTTTTTTTTTCTCTCTGGAATTTACTTAGTTTCGTTTTCCTTCTTACTGGTGTGAAATAGCCCAAACTAGGATTACTTACAAATGGAGCTGCAAAGACCTTGTATTTTGCCAGGCTTTAGAAAGAGATAGTTATGTTGACTGTTCTCTCCTTAACCTCTGTTTTCATCCATGGTCAGTGTATTCTTTGGGTTTCTGGCAAGCAGCACACCTTATGGAAGAGAATTTATTTAACCTTTTTCTTAATAGTCTGAGCCTCTGGCTATGTGTAAATATGTACCCTCTGTACTTTATCTTACCTGGGCCAATGTCTGTCTGAAAATTACCAGAATACATCTTACTACTTACTGAATCTGTTTTTGATGAAAATAGAAAGTGAATTACATTGAAACCAACAAACAAACTTTAAGCTGTCAAGTTAAATTAAAATTTACTTAAGAGGAGTGTTATTTTTCCTGCATTCTATTTCTGCCTCTGATTTTTACATCTGAGCATTAGCATGATAGGAGGTTGTAGGCCATAGAAGGACTTAAACCATTTCCTTTCATACCATCCTTTTATTCTGTTTCAGTTAAATAAGCAAAATGAGGCCTGACGAAGTCTCTAATTCTCTCTCTGTAATCGTGTTCTGTATTTGAATTATTGCAAACTTGGCTAAGAAGTGTCTGTGACTGCACTGATATTTTGATAATATGGAGGTGCTTACAATCTGATTAACGCATACTGCATTTTTCTTCTCTCCTGCTGGGAATAAAAGTCTGGGGCTAATAAAATATTTCCTGACCTTGAATAGGAGGTTATAGTGTTTTCTTTCTTGATTTTTTTTTTAAATGTGCTGATTTTGGTGCAATAAAATTTGAGAGGCATAGTAAGTGATAAAAATTGTGAGGAAATTATGCATAATAAATGTGACCCTATTTTCTTTAGAATTTGGCAAATTTTTGCATTCTGTGCAGAAGTAAGTTTTATTTATTATTTTTCTTTCCACACTGTAGCTAAGAAAATCAAAAGCTTGTATTTGGTTCAAAGAAAGCTACTATTCAAAGTTTGTACGTAAAACAGTGAATTAAACAATACTTGAGATAATTGTTTTTTGTCTTTACAGAACTTGGGAATTTTACCTTGCATCTCCTTAACAGAGGTAGCACATAAAAAAGGAAATTAAATGTGTCCGGCTTTAAAACTATGCTAAAACGTATTGGCTTTTATATAAAAATGTCTGAAAACTGCTTTTCTTTTTTTCTCTTTTTTCCTGTTTTCTCTCTCTCTCTCTCTCTCTTTTTTTTTTTGTTCCCCCACTATCATTTCTCAAATAATTTTTCCGTTATTGGAGCTTCCAGCTCTTCCAGGCTGTTTTGAGTTAAACTTCTTTCAGTCAGAGCTTGTATTGACAACATAATGACAGTCTGTGCACAACTGAGGTGGAATTAGGAAGTGTTAATTTACTTACAGATAGAGAAGAATTGCCAAGCTGGAAGCATTTGGGTTAGTAGATGATTAGCTTTTTATAACCATTGAAGGAGAGTATGTTTTCCCCTCCTGATTCTGCAGCTCGGATTCCTTAATGACCAAGATTGTCTTGGTATACCTGAGGTCTCCTCCTAAAGTTGCACTCTTCTTAGGTGCAGGTGGTAGTGGATGGGATGCAGATGCAAGTTGTCTGGGGAGCTGTTTGCTAATCATGCCATTTTTTTTGCCCATCACTGACATCCACCTCTTTGAAGAGCTGCCTCCAGATTTTTTCAGGAGTACCTTTTGGGCTCCATTCATACCCGATCAAGTAAAGATAGGAGCAAAACTTGTCTTTGCATACTAGACATTCTTTTGCCTGTACTTTCAGTTGGCACACCATGTTTCTCAGGAAACTGTCCTTAAAATGGTATTTGCACTGAGCACTTGTCACCTTCTAGCACAGCGTAACCTGGGTCTTCTCCAGTGGTCCTTGTACTCTGATGTAGAACATGGGGGGGGGATCTTCCATGTCTTGTGCAACAGTAAGTCCTTCCCAGCCCTAAAAAAAGGATTAGCGCTGGAGTCACCATTTAAAGACAGCAACAAAGATAACAGCTATCACAGCCCTATGGCAATCCTAGAAGTGGGAGGCAGAGATCACTGACGGGTGATACTGAAAGGTATCTGTTTTTTTTCCTGATGTGTAGGAGTGGGTGGCTCGTGGCCACCTCAGGTGATGTTTGCTTTCTGCGGGTTAAGGAGGTCAGGGTGAGAGGAGCAGCTCTGGAAGGAACCCATTGTTCCCAGAGTCCTCTGGTATTTAAGGTTATGGAGAACACATCTACACCGGAGATGATAGCTGAGCAGGAACTATGTTTTTTGTTACTATATTGTTTTAGAGTTTGTGGAGGAAGAGAGGAGATCCACTAGTAAAAGCTTTTTTCCTCCTAGGGAGGATGTTTTTCCCATCTGAACCTGTGAATACAGCAGGAGTTGGCTGTCAGTTTCTGCTTACGAATAATTGTAACTAGCTTGGTTCTTCTTTCTGAGGTGTGTGGGGGATGCGGTCCTGGTTACAGCAGTATCCTGCTTATGTCTAAAGAAACAGCTGAGTTTCTGATGGGGAGGGCAACATTTACTGAGCTGTTTGGAAAGACTGTGCTAAATGTCATCAGCTGCTTGCACCTGGAAAGCGGAGAGATTATAGAATTTGCTACGGGTAGTACTTGCAGTTCTGGATTTGCGGGGGTGAGAATCAAAGGCTATTTTGGGACACATTTTTAAGGCTTTGAAGTGGTGTCATTAACTTGCATGGATAAATATTGCCCATGTAAAGGTTGGGAGGGTCAATCACATGACAGGAGTATGTAAATGAATCTATGTTATTTTAGTCAATAACATCATGCCTGGCCCACTTCTGTATTTATTGAGAAACCTTTGGTGGTGGTCTTGCAGCCTGTTGAGGTAAGAACCCAGGTTTCCCATGCTTTTTCATGGTCTGACACAGTTGATCCAATTATTAGCTTGCTATTATAATAATACTTCCCACCTCCCCCACGTTAATTCATGTGCTTAATATGATTATGAGTTTGTTTTCAAAATCACATCATTTCTCAAATCATCTTTCTGTGACTTTCTGTGACTTGGAATTCTAATATGTTGTGTATTGGAAAATATTTTAAGAACTTGTTACTCCTTCAAAGTAGCCATGCTTATTTTTGTTTTGTGCTTTTTAAGTTTGCCCATCACCTAACTTTCTACTGTGTCTTTGAAATAAATAATGAAAATACAGTATTCCTTTAAAATTCCTCTGAAGTGGTTAAGTGAGTTAAAACATTGTGTTGAGATTATTTTTCTCATACACGCATACAAATAGCAAAAGTAGAGTTTTTTTTCTTTGCAGTCTTCACAGAACAGTATCAAAGAATTTGATGTGTTAAAAAGGCAAACATGCAGAAGAACAAAAATATGAAAGAAGGCTTTGATATGAAAGAAAACTTCATGTTCTTAGACAGCACTCTGAGCCTTATCTTGTAGGGATTTACACCTGATAGAAAACCCTGGTGCATTTGGAAGGACAGAAGTATGTTGTTGTCTTTGGCATCGCTAATAAGCCTGGTAACAGCATGACTGTTTTTGTGGGATAATGCCTTTAGGCTTTAGGCAAAGCAGCGCGGAAGACGTGAGAAAAACTGGTCCCGGGAGACACCAAAGAAAGCTGGAGTCTGTCAGATAGGCTTCAGCATCCCAGGGCAACTGATCCACAGTGAAACTCAGCTGAAATTATGGTCCTTTATAACTCGGGTAACAAGAATTTAGGATCCAGTGTTGCTGCTTATTTCTTCTCTGAAGTGGTCTGTTGACGTTTATGTTGTTTCTTTTGTGTGCAGATGTGACTCTCTGGGGCTATGGGAAAAGATGGTAGTAAGATATAAATACATACTGTTTACTGTATCTTTGGTTCTGACATCTTACAGGATTCTTACTTAGCCCTTATGAACTTTTTAAATGGGAATTTGTCGTGTGAAAGATGTATTTAATTTCAGAAATTCAGCTGTGTGATAGCATTAGCTTTATTAATGTTTGTGCAGTTGTAATGTATCATGATTTTAACAATAATGGGACTTGCACAGCTCCGGGCTGCAGATTTTAATCTCGCAGTACTGCTCAGAAATAAAGCTGCATAAAGTGATTAGCTAAATTATTTATATATTCACTAACCATCGGACTGGAGCCCAGGTTCCAGTCTGCTGGGTGAGCACCCCACTCCCCGGGCGTGCAGCTGAGCAGTCCTACGAGATCTCTTCCCTCTTTTTCCTATGTTCCTCTGACTTTGCACATGTAGTAAGCTCTGGCAGAGCTTTCAACAGTAAAGGCTCGGTGCCCCTGTGACCCCCGGAAAGCCTTTGAAGCTGGCGGTAGGAGCGCTTTGCTGGCGGGTGAGAGATCGTGTTTCTGACCGGGGCAGGAGGGCGTCGCGGCCTGGCCCTCAGCTGGGAGGTGAGCGTGGGGTCTCTGGGGGGGGGGGGTCGTGGTGCCGCCATCTCCCTCACGTGCCCAGTGGTGGCCCGGCCTTTTTGACAGGTGCTCCTCGGGAGGATCGATTTCTCATGAACTGAGGGAGTGAAGCATGAGATTTAATTTAGCCCACAATCTACATTTATCAGAAGTGTGAAGGAGAAATCACGTTTGCACTGACCTAGAATAAAACTGGGCGGGGGGTGGGGGGGGGGGTGGAGGAGATCTATTTTCCATTTTGTTTCCAGTCTAGGATGTCTCTGCCATTAAACCTGAGGTATGATAGTGTATCCATTCCATCATTTTGGTGAACTTCAGCTCCTTTGGAGTAATAGGCTCTTCCAGTTGTTGCTAGCAGTGGTATGCTTCTCTCAGTCTTCTGATGCCTGGAAGCTTGTTGCACAGAATGGAGACAAGAAACAAGTCAGATAACCATTCTGAAGTAAAATGTCTAACATTAGCTCCACCATTACTTACACTAACACAGATCATTCATTTACTGAGAAAGCCCTCTTCTCTGTTCAGAGTTAGATGGGAGTCCACTCCCACCCTCCATTTCATGTGTTCCTGTATGTTTGCATGGGGTGGTCCACCCTGCTTCTCCCTTTTGAGTGCTGAACTAAGTCAAGGTTGTGCTCTAATGATGTTCCTCTTCAGGGAATCATGTGCAGGTAGCACAGTGACGCGCCAGTAGGCTTGACAGCTAACACTTAAATACATCCTTTCATACTAAAATGGCAATAACACAGGAGTAATATTAATAATTAAAGTCTCTCTGAAACAGTGTTTTGAAATTGATTTGAACCCACATTCAGTAAGAACAACTGTGCTCAGAAACTATGGTTTGATACATGGCTTTGAACTAGTAGCTATATGAAATTTAAAAATAGCTGTGCTATTATTTCCTTAAAAGTAAAACAAAAATCTCATCCTAACCTACATAGAGAGAAGGCGGCAGATGCTTCTGTAGCAACATAAGTCAAATGAAGGAGAGTATAAGGCTGGTTATGCTTTCACAGTGGCATCAGTTCAGACCTGCATAAAAATGGCAGTTTTGAGGAGCAGCCAGAAACTCGGATATTTGAGCTGGAAAAGGTCACCTTCTACATTTCAGAGCGTAGGGATTCTGAGTACTTGTAAACATGGGGTCACTTGTTGGCTGGTGACAGAGGATCCAGATCTGTTTTTGAGTCCTATTGCTGTAAATTAAATTTATTTTGAGGGGTGGCAGGATTGGATTTGCACTTGTGTTAGAGAGGGAAACTTTTGGCTCAGCATTTGCTTTTTAATGCCAAAATCTAGCCCACGGGGGGAAAAACTTCTGTCATTCGGCATGTCCCCAGAATCTATTCTGTGGAAGAAGGTAATATACAGATGCATGTACTGTTCTTGGAGTACCAGCTGCAAAAGGTTGTATGTCAAAAAAAATGTTATGGTTATCTAGCATATAAAGAAAAGGAAGGCAAATAACACTGTTGCCTGCATGCTCTGCTAGAAAATAGTGAACTGAAACACACTTCTAAAGCCAAGAAGGACACTGAGTAAAATCAGAGTGAAAGTATATTTGTGTAAGGCAGAAAGGAATGTTAAGGCATTGTATGATCTGAAGTATATTAGACACTTAACTTTCACTCAATTGTCCCTTATCTAAGACATTAAAATATTGGACAAAAATCCCCCTCACCTCTGCTTAGGTACTTTTTTAATTTTTTAAATCAGGACTTGCAATCTGTGCATCTGTGACTCCTAGAAAGCTGAAGGCATATTCACTGCCTCGCATAATGCATAATTTCTGTAGTTATGATCATTCCCACCCACTTTCCTTTCATCTTTCTTCCTATATAGTGTAAAAGAGGTGAGCTGGATTCTGAAATGTTTTTCCATTAAATTCTAGTCTCAGGGTTGTGGATGAGTCCATGCTGTGTCCATGCTAAGGTCTACTGGTAGTTAAGGAGGTGCATTATTAGGACGTGAAGTGGACTTAGGAGGTGGGTTGTGCCTATAAGTGCTCTCCCCGCCACCCTCTCCTCCTGAGAAAGGTCAGATTTTGTTCCAGAGAGAGCGACCATGTTGTGCCATGGGAAAATCTGAAGAGCCAAACTGTCTTTTCTCCATGTTTCATGGAGTGCTTCTCATTACTCACTTCATCAGCTTTCTCAGGGAAGAGGGAGAGCAGGATATTTAGATTGCCTTATAAGTACAGAAAGTTTCTCTGGTTAGTGTTATAGTTGTAGTATCTATAGCACAAGTAATTATTTAAGTTAAAAATAATAATTGAAGCCAAATGAAGTAGAATCAGAAGGCAAGACTTCATGATCTGACTTTACAGGGAAAATTAGTACATCAGGCAACAGACCAATCACACGCTACATCAGGTTATTACAAACACTAATTAAGTTTGCAGCTTACTAAAACATAAACCCAACCATAACTTCTTTTTTTTTTTTTTTTTCTTTCAGAAAAGTGTCAGTCTCAAAGCAGTGCTTGTGTGCAGCAGTGTGGTTGTCTCTGCAAGTGTACAGTCTTTTGGTGTCCTAGGGGTTTCTGACTGAAGACTATTTCCAAACTACTGCAGTCATACAACGTGCAATAATGTTACTGAATCCTGAGTTCCTGAGAATGAAAAATGAATTATATTTTTATTTACTTCCTAATTTCTTTTTCTGCTGTTAACATACAGTCAGGGAGTGGGAAGCTTAGTGACCTTCATCAGCACTGCTCTGAAAGCTGCTTCCAGAGTTGTGTATGTGACCTCCTGCCTTGATAGCTTGCCTGGAGACACGTGGCAGGTGCATGCAGGGACTGTGGACTCTGCAGGATGTGTCCTGGCATGTGGACATCTGGTGGGTGAGGCTGGTGTTGTGGTTTAGCCCTGGCAGGCAGCTCAATACCACACAGCCACTTGCTTGCTCTGCCCAAGTGGGTTGGGGGAGAAGGTAAAAGTGTGACAATTTGTGGGTTGAGATAAAGACAGTTTGGTGGGTAAAGAAGAAGCTGTGCAAAGCAAACCAAGGAATCCATTTGCTACTTCCATTGGCAGGCAGGTGCTCAGCCACTTCCAGGACAGCAGGGCTTGTCATGCAAGGCGGTTTCTTGGAAAGACAAATGCAATAATAATTCCCAATGTCCCCTCTTCCTCCTTCTTTACCCCAGCTTTATTGTTGAGCATGATGCCACATGGTATGGGACATCCCTTTGGCCAGCCTGGGCCAGCTGTCCTGGCTGTCTCCCCTCCCACAAGGTGCTCCCGGTGCACCCCATCCTCCTCACAGGCAGGGGCAGCACGAGGAGCAGGAATGGCCTTGGGGCTGTGCAACCACTGCTCAGCAACAACTGAAACATCGGTGTGTTATCACCACTGTTCTCATCAAAAATCCAAAACAGCATCACATGAGCCTCTATGAAGAAAATTAACTCTGTCCCAGCCAAAACCACAGCAGCTGGTCAGAAAACCTCTTGTCAGCTTCCCCAGCTAGGGGCCTTTCTTGGAAAAAGGGATAAGAGGAGCCTTTGAAGGTCTGGGGAAGTAAACGTGTGTTGAGCTACACAAATTGGTGGAGGAAATCAAAGGCAGGTGCTCTCAGCTGAGCTGATTCCTCGTTCATTTTCATTTCATTGTGTTTCAGGGTTGGTACATCTTTTCAGAAGATGAAGGGGATCTCTTAGCGATGAAATTCAGCATTGCTGCATAAAGAGGCACTGCAGTCAGGTTTTTTTTTGCTTGTTTTCGTGAGTGAGCTATGTTTCTTGGTGGTTGCTGACTAGGCTTCACTTTTAATCACACAGGAATAAGGACACATCAAATACCATGCAATAGGAAAGGGAAAATAAAATAGTAGAATTAATGTTAAAGGCATGATGTATACAAAGGAGGGAGCTTCCTATATTGTTTTACCATATAATTCTGTGTAGAGCTTTTTACTACAAGATACGTTTTTAGTTCTTGACAGTGCAGGATGTCAAAAACACTAAGCCAATATTGCCTCTCTTCTGTCTTTTCTGAAACAAGAGTCTGTTAAAATCACTTGTAATTTTAGGCAAGAGCTAGAATATCTATTTTAGCAGGGCTTTCAGCCAGAAGCTGCCATGGAGCAGAATCGGTGCTTGATGTTTCATGAAAAAAAAAAAAAAAAAAAAAGGAGAAGAGGAATATTGAGAGAATACAGATCTTTCAAAATGTGTAAGATAGCATTTGCAACTGTCATATACTCCAGCATATTACCCTTCCAAATGTCTGAAATCATTTACATCTAAGTGATAGAAATGTTAGTTTCCATACAATGAGCAATATCAAAAATGACTGGGAACATTTGCTGTCAGAAAGACATGGTAAATCTTTTTTGGCTGAGTTATTGACTAAATGTTGTTACAGAACAACACTCATTGCTACAAAGCATCATTAGATTTTACTAATAATGCTTAGAAGATAAGGTTAATTGTGGATAAACACGTTTGCTGTAAGGTGCTGAGATTCCAGAAAATCTTTGACGTTGCATTGTCTTTATCAAAACACAAGTTAGTCCACTTGTACATACTCATATGATTTGCAGATGAGTAAACACTCTGCATTGTTATCTTGCCAGATACTCATTTTCTGTTAAACTGGCAGAAATGTGTTCTAACACTTGCTGAAAAAAAGCATTTTTTAAAGGATTTTTCCACTTCTTTTTATCTTTTGTCTCTTTCTCCTGGGTTGGTACTTTTAAATGATGATCCAGACTCTTCATTGATAGTGACAAATTCAGAACTTTTCTAGTGAATCCTGTTATCCTGAGTTCAACCACTGGCAAAATACTGCTCTACAATACCTAAGTGGTCGGATACATCCTGTTTCATGTAATCTCATCAGGATTGATTTTTGACTAAGCAGATGGCTTAGTCTTCTGAAAGAGTCCGTAAGGAAATTCCCTGCCAGAAATGTTTTGTCTCATGACATCTGACTGTGCTGTTAACTGTGCTGATCCAAGAGGTTTGTAAGAATATATTCAGCTTTTTTTGTGGTGTTCATCAGGAAGGTTTCATATGAGTCCTCAGACTCATAAATGGAAAAAGGGATATTGTTGCCAGATACGTTTCAGAGCAATGCTTGTTGTCCAAGAGCACCCTGGTTCTACAAATACTGTTGCACAGGCTGGTCAGGCAGTCTCTCTGAAAGCTTAATTCTGTCTGTTTTTAAGATGTAGAATGTAGAGTATCTAGTACAGCTAGAAGAAATTGAAGAAAAATCACGTAATGAGGCAATCTGGATTAACTCTATTTTTTTTTTTTTTTTCACAGTGAAGTAATCTAAATAGAATTGGTGCAGGGGCTTGGACAAGATGACTTCCTAAGGTCATCTTTTCCAGCCTAGAAGAGATTCATGAAGAAGCCTTCATGATATGATGAATATCTTTAGGAAAAAATACCACATTTGTAAGAACAACCCCACCCCTCAAATTTAGTTACCCAAAGGGAGGTATTGGTAGTGGAGGAACTAGATCTAATTGATTTTGCTTACCTATGTCCCCCCAGATTTGCTTGTGGAACAAGGAGATCACGCCATCATTTTACTGATGGATTGAAAAATACATTCTTCTGTTTCTGCAGCTCCCTGTGGGTTCATCAGTTTTGAATAAATGATAAATTAGTAACTGAATTGAGCTATTTCCATGAGCCAAGCTTAAAATACATATACATATATATTCTATATTCAGAGAAAACACTATAGCTGTCAAAGCTGGTTTCTCTCTTTAATGAACTATATGTGCTTAGCCCAACAAAGATAGTGTTTTTTTTTTTAAGAGCTTGCTATAAAATTTTCACTCTCGCATCACCATGCAGAGGAGTTGTTCTGTAGACAGTACACTTTTGCATGCATAAAAATTCTTGTGTCTTGGTCTTTTCCTTTTGCTCCTTTTTCTAAAGGAAAAGGAGCTCAAAATGGCAGGAATTTTGTTCTAAAAAAATCTAGCAGCTACTGTAGTCCAGCTTTTAAGTTTACTGGCTTGGGTTGTATTGCTGGATTTTATTATTATAATTTCTTTTTCCTCTGTTTGTGTTAACTCTTTGCTTTTGAATTGAATGCTTGCTGGGAAGGAAGGAAAGTTTTACGTGGGTACCATGAGTGAAGTTGTGCCTCAGCAGCATAACCACTTCGGTTTTCAGTTGGCTGTGAGCTAAGTGTTGAGAAACAAAGCTGGGAAAATTCCTTGGGCAACATTGGTTCAGCAGAACATCACCTTTTAAAACTGATAGAAAGGGCTGCTCATCAGCTCAAATGTACAAGCTGTAATTGGGTTTTCATCTGTACCCAATCTTTCCACAGTGACACATTTTTTGGGGGATGGAAGGGTGGGGGTAAGATTGGAAGGAAAAAAAAACCCTCATGAATTAATTTGTTTCATTTCACTTCCTCATTTTTTTTCTCTCATCTCTTACCTGACAAGCCTGTTGGTGTCTCGGATTCTGAGACCAGGGCTTACGTCTTTTCATTCCCATCTCCCACCTCCTTCCTTCTTTTTTGAGTCTGATTCACTGTCTCTCTCAAACTCCAGTTAGAGACTATATACATAGCTCAAACCACATACTGCGACTCAACCATCCTTTCCTTGTCATGGTGCAAGGCTGTACTCAAAACTGCTGTGGTGAGGATCAGGCGCGGGAGCACGCGTGCACGGTGAGATGTGGTTCTCCAGCATCTGGCTCATAGAATCATAAAAAATCGAGTTGGAAGGGACCCATAAGGATCATTGAGTCCAACTCCTGGCACCACACAAGTCCACCCAAAAACTCAGACCACATGACTAAGAGCACAGTCCAAATGCTTCTTGCAATCCAACGGGCTTGGTGTCGTGACTGTGTCCCTAGGGAGCCAGTTCCAGTGCTCAACAACCCTCTCAGTGAAGAACCTCTCCCTGATGTCCAGCCTGAACCTCCCCTGTTGCAGCTTGACACCATTCCCTCGGGTCCTATCACTGGTCACTGAAGAGAACAGATCGGCACCTTGCCCTCCAGTCCCCCTCGTGAGGAAGCTGTAGACCGCAATGAGGTCTCCCCTCAGCCTCCTCTTTTCCAGGCTGAACAGACCAAGTGACCTCAGCTGCTCCTCATACGTCTTCCCCTCCAGGCCCTTCCCCATCTTAGTAGCTCTCCTCTGGACACTCTCCAACAGTTTCACATCCTTTTTTTACCGTGGTGCCCAGAACTGCACACAGTACTTGAGGTGAGGCTGCGCCAGCACAGAGTAGAGCGGGACAATCACTTCCCTCGACTGACTAGTGATGCCGTGCTTGATGCACCCCAGGGTATGGTTGGCTCATCCTTGTTCTGTGTGCTCCATGGGGAGGTGGTGCTGACAGCGCTCGTGCTGTGCTGGTTTCTTGCCTGGACTGGGAGGTGGGCCTTGAGAAGCACTGGTGTGTGCTTAGAAATGTAATTATGATATAATCACTGCTTTCTGTCTTAATGTGAGTAGAAAACATGGAACAGTATCGTATAGCCCCATATCATTTCCTTTTTTAGTCAGACTGTAGCTGTGTATACTCTTTGGCTATTGTATTGTATTGCAAAAACAAACAAGCCCAACACCAGACCTCTGCATAGTCATTGTGCGAGTGTCCTCAGTTTACAGCCTGTTGAGAAGAGTGCATAGGAAAGAGGGTTTGGGTGCTCATACTCCTCCCAGCTATGCACGTATACTGTGGGCTGTTTCTGCTGTTTCTGCAGCACGTTTTGCTCTCTTGCTGGTTTAATGATTCCTTCAGCGTTGATAGTCATAAATACTCTTTACTGTTCATGGCTTAACTGTGGATGAAACGTCTTAAGGAGAGGGCCGACCACGTCAGCCAGCACTGCTTTAGCAAGATCTTACGTGGTGTTTTTGTCTCAGACAATCTGTCCTTCTTATTTCATCTTAATGCAATTAGGAATGGAGTTCTGTTTTGTTTTAGCTGCATTTGAAATATATTTGCACTACTATTTTTTTTTACTTGTGGAGAAAAATAAACTGCATTTCTAGGAACAGATTGGACCACAAGCTTAGAAGTAATGCAATTTAGGCTCTAAAGCAGATAACTGACTCAATGCATTAGTAATAGCAGTATTTTTCCAGTATAGAGCTTCACAACAAAATGGGAATCCTCGCGACCAGAATTACATGTATGTTTTTTACAAGTGAAATTGAGCAGATGCTATTCTCTAGAGAGAAACGGATTAGACAGAAAGAAGGTATGTATGTATTACTGGCATTTGCAGGTGTCTGTGGGATATGAAGTTAAATTCATTGGCCTCCATTCTTGCTTTAGGGGTTAGCGGTGGCGGCAGGCACGGCTTTGGGACTGTGGGATTTCTCTCTAGCCCCACCATTAGTTTCTTTGTGTACGTGGTGGTGAAGGGGGTGGGGCTGAAGGTCAACCGAGAAAGACACAATCTGCTGGAAATGTTAGCTTATTGGAGAAGTATTTATTCCCATAATAACTGAAATGTTGGCACCAGATGCAGGGTAGTGGTTTTGACATGATTTGTATTGATCGTCTTTGCTGGTCTCCTATTGTACAGCCTAATCAGTACTGCCGAGCTCTTTTGTCTTAAGCTGATGATAATATAAAAGGACTGTCAGTAATGTTCATCATCATTATTTTGACTTTGCATATTAGTACACACATGTATCATAATTACCCTGTTCTTTATGGCTATTTGCTGCTGCATGTGCAAGGGAAACAACAACAACAAAAAACCCTTTAGTTCTCAATTTGCTCTCGAAGTCTGGACAATAGTCTTGATGTAGTAATATACAATCACTAGAAAGGGCTATAGCCAGCAGTTGTAGATACGTAACTCTTTTTTGCTTTGCTGTAATGTCTGGCCTTTTCATCTCTTTGATCCCATAAGCTGTGGACAGAGTAACCTTGGAGTAATAGAAACAAGAAATACTGTGCATCATCCAGTGACACACTTCTGACTACTTCAAAGAAGGTTAGATAAGATCTGTTGTAGGAAATCTTTTGCGTAGTCTATGAGAGTGAAGGTTGTAGCCAAGGATACTGTAACTTCCTCTTGCAGTGAAGGAGAGAACTGAAACAGGCTGCTTTATCTTGAAAAGCTTAGTAAACCTTGAACGCATTTGAAATAATATTGACTGTGTGAGAGCTCGTCTTAAGTGAAATGCTAACATTGGAAATTGTAGTAAGGACTTACCTAGTGTTGATATGATTTGTAGCTAGTTTTAGATGATTGGGAAGCTGCTGTTCAGTTCAGTTGTTTACAATACTGTGATGTTCAAAATTCTCCTCGAGCAAATGCGGGGAACAGTCTTTGTCTGCTGTCTGAAAAGGGGAATATTACTTTTCAGTATGTGCTACTGTTATTTCGCCCTGAGGTTTCATTATCTGCTGTAATAGTAATATGAACGGATGGCAAATCTGGCTTAATTCCAGCCTCATCTGTAAAGTGGGAATGATGTTTTTACAGTTCAGAGGTGGTGCAAAACTAGCAAAAATAAGTTGCAAGATGCGGTCTGCGAGCCTTCTTTAACCATACGTGGTGCTCTCTGTCTTTTAATGAAATTACTTCCTCTCTTGAAAGCTTAAAAACCATAACATTTTCTCATTTAACCTCACAGAACAGAAGTGTGTAGGCATTGTGCAGAAACATTTGGGATGTAACAGATTATTTAAAAATATGTACACTTCCTATTTAGGATTTCTGAGGTGCTTGTATCTGGTTACAGTCGGCGTGTGGAGGTGCCGCTTGGGCAGCAGCTGGCTTTGATGTGAGGCTGTGTTTTCTGCGTTCGCTTGTGGCCCTTTCCCGATGCCCCTGACGTGGGAAGAAGTGACACCTGTGTTAACAAAGAGCTGCAAGGCTGTGTGTGGCGTGACAATCACCCCGCAATGAAGCATTACTCCTCTGGTATTGTGTCGGCCATGCGCTGGTCAGTATTACTGGCTGCTACAAAGCCATGGCGCTGTTCACCTTGAGTTCCTTCGCTCTCAGCGACCCGTGCAGAAGTGCGTTTTCAGCCCTGCCGTGGGGTGAATGACGCGCTGCCAGACTTCCCTGAGGTCTGTGGTTACCTCCTTTTGGAGGCTCACTGAAGCACGGAGAAGATGCCAAGCTCCCGGCATGCTTAATGCTGACCAATGCAATTGCTGATTTTTCAGTATTTTCTATGGCAATAGCTGAATGTAACAGGTACTTTCTTTCTCTTCTAAGACAAAGTGTAGTGATTTGTAACGTGTAGCACTGAGATGAAGTTATGGATGTTACGCATCCTGAAGGAGGGCTGTGGGACAGTTGGCCCGGCCTGAATCAGCATTTTCCTTTAATCTCTCAAAGTGCACTAAAGGGCTCCTGCTCCTTCCATCCCACTCCCGTTCCCAGTGAGTAAATGTCTTGTCAGAGATCAGTCTTTGCATCTATTAGGGAGAAAAATAACCAGTGCGGGAAGGAAGCGTGTTTCCTATGGCTGTGCTAAGTTATGCCCTTAGGATAGGAAGAGACTAGAATAGCTTTTAGATGAGAAAGGTATCCTTGAGGATGTAAAGGAAAAGAAAAAAATGACTCAGAAAAATTCAATCACGCAGCTTAGAATTTTTGTAATAAATATTTCCAGAGGTAAAGCAGACAGGGTAGAATGTGTTTTTGCAAAGCTCCTCGTGGGAGAAGTGAGGATGGACTGCTATTTTTACTCCGGCAGTTTAGGACAGCAAGTGCAAATCTTTAGCTTTGGCATTTCTCATCTTGAAAATCTGTTCTTAGTTTAAGGCTGAATAACAAACTCGCATGAACATGCTTAGGCATTGGTTGTATATAGCAAAAAATCTGTACAGTAACAAAGCTTCTAAAGTAAGTAACATATTTCAGAATTTTAGTAGCATGAAAACTTGTGTTACCTCAGAACAATACTTTCTCATCCTTGTTCGTTTCTTATTCTTTGCAGTTCATTTCTGAAGTGGAAGCTGTCAGTAGCCACACTGCAATCTAGGTATCTGGAAAGTGAGATCAGCGTTTCAACAAAGTTTTTCAGGAACCATGGGTTGTAAAGATGATGTGTTAATTCTTTATGATTTGGCTGTTCATAAAATTCAATGTCAAATTGTGTTTTGAAGTTCCTTTAGAGTCCAGTGTAGACTATTTAGTATGCTTCTGCAGAAGCTAACCACTTTATAAAATACTTTTAATCACTTAGCACATCTGGCTTCTGGTTGTTAACATAAATGTTATTCTAAAATCCCAAGTTATTTCACTGGGAAGAATAGGTCAAAATAGAATTAATGCTGTATTTAAAGCATCTTTCCACTGACATTGAAGAGAATGGCTGCAGTGGTTGCAAGTTGGTGAGTTAAGTTAGCACCGCTTGTTTAGCAAGTTCTTCATCTGTTTCAGCTGGCCAGGGCACTTGCAACTGTTCAATGAATTTGACTTCAGTATTTTGATTCGGTACAGAATGGAATGAAAAGTATTCAATTAAAATACATATACAGAGAAAGGAATTCAAAAGAGCTAATAGCAACCAAACTCTGAGAGGATTTATGTAAACAGAAAAGAAAGAAATGACTTAAACATGGGTTTCTTGGGTATCTGTGAGATTGTTTAGACAAGTTTTTGTCTAACATCTTGAAAAATAACTTTTGGCACTTTCTAGTTCATGAAGTTTGTACCCTTATGACACTTCTTATTTTTCCACTCCATTTTTTTGGTGTAGCAAAGTTCTCTCTGCACCACTGAAACCCTTTCCTCATTAAAATTTCCTCAGAATCTCAGTCTGCCTTGAGCATTTCCTTTCTGAGCTTCTACAGATGGAAAAACAAGCAAATACAGCCCCTTACTGCAGGTGACTTCCAGCTAGGGTGCTGGGAGGGTGGCTGGCTGCTGGAGAGCTTTCCTTTTGGGCAGTGATTCCTTGCAGATCTTCTCTCCTGAGGTGCATGTCATGCTTGCTGGGCTTGGTTCAAGGAGTGTGCCAGTTTCTCATTTCTGTGCCATGTACACTTGTAACCTTGACGCGAGCTCTGTGACAGCAGGAACTACAAAAGGTGTATTTTGTGCTAATCAGGAGGTTATAGAGACACTTGAGGTGAATGGGTCACTTGCCAACCCAAAGCATTCTACAGTTCTGTGACTGTATAAGGACTGCTGTAAGTGGTAACGATGGACTAGATTGTTACCTTTTACTGTGCTCTTTGCTGATTGTGCCGGGTAAGGGGACATCCAAGTGTTAAGCAGAATTGTCAGCATCAGCAGTGGTGCTGAAAGCTTTTTGACCATTTTGCTGTCTGCAATGGTCTACCACATAATTCATATCACAGTCTTTGGGCACCACATGTACATTGGAAAAAATACATAAATAATGTAAGGCTTCTCTGTAGCACTCTAAAAAATGAAATTCTAAAACGAGTTCCAATTTTTAACTTTTAATTAATATATGTGCTTAGATTCATGCTGTGATTTTATTATTTCTTTATTTCCCATGGCAGTGAATAAGTAGTTGCTGTCAGGTTTCCTTCTCACTCTGTGGTTTGAATGGGATGGAGAAATGTGTGGCTAACAGCTACAGTGACTTGCTGAGTACCTTCAGAATGCTTTAGTGATGGATTTTACTTTTTTACTTGACAGTAACTTCTAGACTGTAAGTGACTTATGATGCCCAATTCTTCTGTGACACACAAACATTGTGATTCAATACAAACCAGACAGCAAGCTTTCCAAAAGAGGAAGAGACAGAGTTGTGTAAGGTCTGTAGAGTCCAGAGCAGCTGAATTTTACAGCTTGAATTACTCTGTTCTCAGTTGCAGTGAAATGATCTGTGCCATTCATGGCTGCTTTTTTTTTCTTGCTGGAGATGGACTAGGATCATGTTTACTGCAACAGTGTGTGGTACGTGGCTGGACTAGTGGGATTCATCTGCTTTGCATGCCAGTATGCAACCACAAACCATACTCTGAGCTGTTTAGAAACATCTCTTATGGGTTTTGGGAATCGTGAAGGAATCATTAGCCTCAAAAATGAGAAGGTCGGGGTTGGGGGGAAAAACGTCTCTGCAGTGGTCTGTTTCATCAGGGGTTTTTGCTTAGTAAGCATCACTACCATTCAGATGTTAAGTAAGGATGTGGAAAAATATGCCTCTCTAAATCTCAGTGGCTCTCTGCCAGTCTGACTTGGAGCAGAGTTCCATCGTGATTCAGCTGTGGTGTTGTGATCAGATGTTAAGGGTGTGAGCAAGGCACATCAACGTGGAAATTCAACGCGAGCAGAAACACTCAGGCATCTTCTCTGTAGCTGTGGTAGATTACTGATGCTTGAAAGAAGGTGAAATCCCCTACTAATCTAAATTAATTTACTCTTAGCAGGCCAGGAAGATTAGAGAAATAGTGGAGCTTGGACGTTTACCACCTTACTTAATGTCTTGCATAGTTTTTTTTGTTTGTTGGTTTGTTTTGTTGACTTTCAACTCTGATTTGCCACTTCTCTAATTCTGTCCTCTTGTGTGCTGGCTGTTTGGGGCTCATAGTGCTGTGAATACCTGAAAATCCTCCTCTGTTCCCAAGATTAAACCTGTTAATCAGCCTGGGACAGATGAGCTGCACTTTTCTTTCCTGTACAGCTTAGGAGGCAAAGAGGGCTCCATATAGCAAGAGATATTAACAGAGCTTCCCCTGTAAGGTGTTCCTTGTTCATACTGGCAAGCAGTGGAATAGCTTGCTCTGTGGAAGAAGTGAGAACAGATGGAACTTCACCCATTTAAATATTTGCTAATGTCTTCTGTAGCTCATAGGTGCAGTAAGGCTTAAATATAACATTGTATTCTTTAATTTGCACCAACTTCTTTATTATGCTAATTTTATTCAGTGCATGGTACGTGCTCCATTGTACGGATGGATCTGGAAAAACGGGTGCTAGGATAAGCATCAGAGCATTTCCATAGTTAGGGATTTTTTAAAAAAGAATTTGCAGAAAGAATGGATCTCAGGGTCAGCTGTCAGACAAAGCAAATGGTAAAAATGAAGCATTGACAGGTGGCAGAGAACTGAAAAGTTCGTGTAGCACCACATTGTCTGCCTTGCTGAATGAAACTGCTGTTGCTTAATTTGAGTATTGCACTTTACAGTTCCTGGCTTAAAACTCTTCTTGGCATATCATTTTTTTTATTTTTTTTCCCACTCTTTAACATCAAAACATGGAGGCCTAGTAGCATACATAATTTCATAAAATAAAATAGAGATGGAACAAAACTAGTCAGAATGCTTGTCCTCCACGCCTTCTCATGTTAGAGTGTAAAACTGAAGCATTTAACTCCTCTTTTGTTCCTTTATCAAATGCTTGTGATATAAGCTGTTGGTTCCTCGGGGCCAGGTCTGAATGATCTTTGAGCTCCTGTGGAAATGCCTATTCCTGTTTTTTGACTTCTGACGCCTACTGCTACGTAATATGTAATGCTGCTGTGATATCAGGCTGTGTCAACGTGGTCATTGATATACGTCAAGACTTGTAAATTCCTGGCAGAAAAATACAGAAAAACACCTCAGTGCAATGACTGAAAAAAATACCAGTGGTATTTCATATCGTCATCTGAAATTCACAAGAAGCTAAAGCTACTAGTCTTGGTTCTCTATAGATGAGCTGTGAAATAAGTATTTGACCAAAAGCTGTCAGTGTAAAACAGTAGCCTGCGTTAATACTGGTCACTACTACTCCCGGGGCTAGAATTTTTAAAACAAACCAACTTGTGAAAGTAGTTCTTAAAATGGATGCGAAGGAGGCTGAAAGGTTGGAGAGATGAGCTGAAAGTTCATTAAAACAGTAAAATATTTCACCTCCTTAAATTACCTTTGTTGGATGCTAAAATCACAGCTTCTTTTTTAGAACTTCAGAGAACCGAAAGCACACTCAAGAGCATCATACTGAGTACGTGCAACCAGGTGCTGATAGCTGTTGTCTCCTGAGTAATAAATTTGTAACTCTCCTGGAAGCTGTTGCTGTTTTTTAATATGATTTTTAGAACTTGGGAAGGAATGTGTTTCTGGATTGTCTCAACTGAAAGAGATGATGAAGGCTGGGGGATTCGCTGGGTTGGGTAGCTGGTTAAGAGCAGCAAAGGCTTTGGTTGAATCGGGTTCTATGAGAGAATTGCACAGCAGGTGATACAAATGACCACTTCCAGCTGTGCATTTTGTAAATTAATCTTTCATACTACCAGATTTTTAATCAGAATGAGTGGGCTAGGAAGAAGCTTTATGTCTGGAAGGTTTTTAACACTAAAACATTATGGAATCCAAGTGTTGAGCTTCGGTACATTGAAGCTTGGCAAGTCTTAGGCAATTTGGCAAGTCTGCTTTACTAAAAACCTACAGTTACAAATGCAGATTTTTTCAATCACCTGTATTTTGTTGGTAAAACATGAATATTTTTTGTTTAGGTAAGAAATGTATTTGGATATTTTCCAGTTAAAACCTCTCATTGGTTATGAGAGTATAGGTACACAAAGCATCAGTGTGTTGTTCAAGGCTGGCAATCAGTTCCTATTTTACCAGTGCTCCAGCTTTTCCTCCTACTTGGCTTGCTGTCTTAGTTTAACATTTTTAATTGCAGGCCTAAATGTAGAATTTGCCTAGTATATAGTTTGCCTTCTGAAGTTAGGCAATACACATTTTTATTTACCTCAGAATAAAGGATACTTTTATGCCAGAGGTGTAATACAGTATTTTAAAGGATTGCCATTCCCATAAAATGTTGTTAATCTTTTTTTTAAAAAAAATATATTATTTTTTTATTGCAGTAAGAAGATGGTGATTTGGTTATGCGTTGAGGTCATTTTTCTCCAGAATAACTGACTTGTTTAGTAGAAACTGCAGGAATTTCTTGCTTATTTAGTAACGTTTAATATTTAAATGCTCAAATATGCAGACAGATGGCTGATTTCAACAGTTTAAAAAATCCAGTGCTGCTTTTCCTATTTGTAGAGGCCACAGCATCTGTTTAATACTCTTGAAGATGTAGGTAACCAGATGCATCTTCTGATGGACTGAAACCTGCTCCTCCGCCATATCAAGATAGCAGACTTTGCTATGACTTCTTGTGGGAAGTTCCTGCAGTGATTGATATACCTGCAGTATTTTGCTTCATTTACTCCAAAACCAGAAGCAAATCATTGATTCGTATGATGCTTCACTCCTTCAGTGCTTCTGGTTTGCTCTCATGTACAATATGCTAATAATGTTTTGAACTAACAGCAGACTGAGCTTTCCGCAGAGTTCCTCTTGATTTTTCATTATTTGCACAAACAGCTTTGCTAAGTAATTACTCGAAAATGAGCGCATGCTAATTCTTTCCCAAAATATTGAATGGAATATTAATTGGATTGTTTCCCTTCCACACATGACTTGAATCACACGCATTGAGCTTTTGTGAGTATAAGCAGGTTTCCTTTGTCTGCAACAGCTTGCTCACAGTTTGTGTGAATTGATGTAGCTTTTGGAGACTGCAAAAATATTTGCCTATAGGGTTTCAAATGAAATTAGGTTTCTACAGCTGTTGGTCTGCTGATGCCAAGAGTCCACAGATTAAACTCTTGTGAAGAAAATCTGCAAGCATGCTTGTGACCTTCTCCCTCCCCCCGACCCTTGACTATGGCCATATATGAGAATGAAAGAAATTTCTGTTCAATGAAGTATCTGTTAAATGAATGATATTCAAGAAAAATATGATATTCTCAGTTAAAAATGTATTCGAAGTTGCAAGTCGTTGAACGTACAGGTCTTGTTCTCTTCAGCTGTCTGATGCAATCACGTAGCAGTTTGAGGTTTTTAGGGTGGGGAGAAAGTAGTTCTGTCAAAACAGTATCAGCATTTATCATACAAAGATCCAATAGGCAGAAGCTGAACTCTGCAGTCTTAAAATTAGTTTGGTCAGCTTCTGGTGTGCATTTTGTAAACAGGCTCTCAACAGGCTTTGTAATCCTGCAGTAGCAGGCTGGGAGATAATTCAGCCTTCCTGCAGACACCGTTAGTGCATGTGTGTGCAGATGCCTTATGCATGTAGTTTTAAGTGTAACCCTAGAGGCCTTTAGGCAAATTGGTGTAGAATAATTAAAATACATATGCCTTATGTAGATGTGTGTACATCTGCAAAGACTTTTTGGCAAGTAAAATCTATGTACTGTTTGGAACTGTTTTGATTTATTGCTGCATTCAAGTATACAAACCTGCCTTCGTTGCAAATAGATGGGTAAGAGAGGTGATACAAAATTGATGTATTGCAAAAGGAGGTTCAGATTCTTTCTGGTTTCTAATTCCTGCTTCTTTCTATCTTTCAATGATTTATTTTAATACGTTTCATTTAGTAAGTGGGGAAAGCAGCATTACTTAATACAGCTCGCCCACACCAGTGAAGTTGACAACCAAAGAATTTGCATGCTATAATGAGGTGCTTGTGTACAGAAGGCTTTAAAAGAAGAATATATAATGAATTGTAACGGAAAGAGGTATGGTGGGAGCAGATAATGCAGTGAGTGTGCAGTCTGTAAAGACTGCAGAATGTTTTCCATCTGAGGACAGTACAGTTTCTTTGAAAATTTTAAATTTGCTTTTTTGGAATCTCATTCAGTCAGGAAGAAAAGTTTGCATTTCTTCCCTGCTTGTCATGTGATTAAATACTAGTCAGCATTGTATTGTATGTTATTACACAGATTAAACCCTTGTGCAAGTCCAAGAAACAGGTTAAATGCCTATTGACTTAGGTTTTCCGATATTTAAGTATGTTAAATCCTGAATTTGTTTCAGGAGAAAATTCCTGCGGGGTTCAGAGTTGTTTTTAGTGTTATAACAGAGGGAGAAAGCAAAGTCCAAAGGATCACTGCTGCTCCACTGCATTCCTGGATTAAGATGGTTGCAGTAATTACCTGGAGTATGTCCCAACCACTCTTCACTTTAAATCTGAACAATTATGTTATGACAATAGGAAGAAACAAAGAGCTATGTCATCAGGTTGATAGTGTCTGGTAGGACCTCAATTGAGTTAATTGGCGGGTAGATGGGTGCAAGTAAAAAGGACTTAGGTCTTCATCACGTTTGTGTTGCAGAGATGGATGAATGCTACCAGGGCTTCTGAGGGGTGGGTGCTGTTTGGGTCAGGTTGAGCCAGGTGACCTTGAAAGGTCTTTGTATGCTCCTGCTGTACCTTGTCGTCACTTGGGTTTGAGTGAAGAAGATAGAGGAGTAGGTTCAGTGTCTTGTCAGTACTTCTAGACTGCTGGATAACCTTTTTCCTTTCTCCTGTTTGTTTCTAAAAAAGCAAACAAAAGGGTAGGTGCTGTTGGGAATTGTGGCCTGGCTTTGTTCACCTTGGGACTAAACCTTTGGGTGCCTTTATAGAACAGCGGAGGCTGGTCTATAAATTCCTCTGATCAACCTCCTTAGAGCTTGCAAGGTAAAACGAAATGGCAGACCTTGACTAGGAGAAAAGGGTTACAAACACTGGTAGTGTTTGGAATAGCGGATTTTTTTGGTAATGAAGAAGAAATAAACATTTTGAAGCCTCATGATGTGGGTGTGGAATTTCCCAGAATTTGGGATGGTCCCTCTTGCTTAGGGAAATGAATAAAATTTATGCTTATATTTAAATTTCAAAGCAAATTTTATGTTACAGGGATGTCTTTTGATGTACAGAGTATCTGAAACTGTGAATGCTAATGTTACACTTCTTGCTGTTGCTAAATGAATAAGAATGAACATAAAAGCAATTAGTATCTTTGTGTCCCCAGTCTAAACTCATCTGTCCAGAGGAACCGCTCCACTTTGCATAACCAATACAAATCAGAACTTCTTCCTGTGTACAGAAGAACAGCTGTCAGTTACATCAAAAGACCTAAAGCTGAACTTGCTGGTGTAGAGATCTTTGTTCTCTTTAAGAATAACATAATGAAATACAAGTAGGTACAAATACAGTTAGGACTTTAGTGAAATAAAATAAAATTCTTGTTTACCTGCTTTTAAAAATAAGTAAATAAAGAAAATGAAACTCCTGTACTTCACCTTCGTACAATCTGTTTTTCAAGATGTCTTGGGAGTGCTGGGTATGCTCTGTAAGCTGATCGTGCGAGCCTTTTTCATCTTCCAGCTTCACTATGAGCCTGCTCTACCTGGATGCATAAGAAATTTGCCAATTAATTTTTCTTCTTGGGATTGCAGTCTGCCTTTCAGACTTCCTTGGGATCACACTCACCTAGTCTGAATTGAATTTACAGGGATAAAGAACTGAAAGTATTTCCTTCCTCCCCAGAGACCTCCCATACAATAAGGCTGATTTAGTTTAATCAAAATCAGGCCTCATGAATTTAAGTAGATGCTGTGATTTCAGACGTGCATGCCCTGTTGTCCAGAAAAAAGGAGTGAAACACTAGAGTGCAATCACAGTCTGCCTGGGCAGACATCAGGTGCAAAACGTGAGTTCAGGAAGGGAGGAGTTGCAGGGGGAGGTGACTGAGCAGTTTCAAGGTCAAGTTTGTCCATCTTAAATATTTTAATTAAATTCTGTATATGAATATTAGTTTATAACACAGTTTCTTTAAGGTAAAGAACATATTGAAAAATATGTACCAACTGCAGACACAATGGCTTGTCTGTAAAAGTCATTGAGAGCAGCAGTTCCTGCAGAGCTTTGCAGGTAAGGCGGGGGGACAGAGTCGTGCTGGCCCTCTGATGGAAACCTCTCACCGCTCAGTAAATTGTCTGTGGCGACTAGCAGTCCTGGAGCTCAGGAAGAAATGAACTGCATGGTTTCTCCCACTGCTTAGTGGCTGAGTGGGACTAATACAGTATTTGTGTTGTGGAATGGAAAGGCACTTCTGAAGCTCTGGAAATGACTCCTTCAGTACAATGCCCAGTGGTTCCAGGCAATGATCTTGTCTTATTGAAGTGTGTAAGAAAAATAAAGCAAGACAACTTTCTTCTGAGATAAAGCCATGCCTAACAGTTGCTTTTTGTAGTTATCACTGCATAAGTTGTTTCGTTTGTATATGTAAACTATGTGAAAAATAAAAAAGATACGTTACAATAACGTGTTGGGTGATCAGTTAATGAAATTCCCGGTTTCGAGGCCAGCAATGACTCAACTCGAACTTTTCTAGGTAACAGCAAATGTTTCAGCATCTCAAAATTATCTGACATCTTATTTCCAACAAAATACACAAAATTGCCTTTATTTTCCCCCCATTCCTGTTTTTTTTTTTTTTTTTTTTTTTTTTGTTTTGTTTTGTTTTGTTTTTCCCCTTGTGATGTACTTGTACTTAATATGTAATTTTATTGCAGGAACAGCTATAGAAACATGTAGCAAATTCGGCGATACTTTGTTCTTAGTAGCTATTTGGGTGAGATGGGCAGAACAGGATGATATTTAAGCTACGTGCTACTGGAGAGGCTCCAGTGTGTTGCAAGGCATATTTACAGTGTGTGAACTCATGCGTCTGGGGATCGTGTGTGTGTGCTTACCAGCAGTGGAGCTGTCACATCCATTACGGGTACTTCCAGGAGCAATGATAATTCATAATGTAAAGTAGAAAACATTCAAGCTAACGTTATGCGTCAAGATCATCAGTGTCCCTCATCTCTTGTCCTATTTATATGCTTCCTCCAAAATTAATGGATAACCTCAGTGTCCAACAGAGCGCCAGTGGCTTAACATTTGTCATCTATATGATTATACTGGTGGGTCTCATATGCTGCTGGCTTTTGCAGAAACATTTGGTGGTTTTGTGGTGTGGAACATGTTGTTTACAGTGCCTGTGCAGTGGCCAGCAGATTTGTTTAAACTTTAAGTGGAGCCTGGTTCAAACCAGTCACCCTAGGGAATGAATCCTGGCGCCTTGCATTAGGGCCATTTCTGGATGCCTCGCATGGTAGAGATTGAGGCAACTCTGCAGCTTCAGAGTTAATATTGTTGCTTTCTTGTGCATCACTGCTATTGCTGTAGATGCGTTCCTGTTCCTCCTGCCTCTGCTGAATGGAAGAAAGGTGAGGACTAACTACTTAAGATTAGAGGAAATGTTTTCAAGAGAAGCACTTAAAATGTGATTCACCTCCAGCTTGTTTGCCTCTCATAATTTTGAGTGCTCTTCATTAACTGACTGTTGTGTGCTATTTTTTCTGTGTAGACCTCTAGGGAAAATTTAACTTAACTAAGACAAACACATGTTAATACAAATTAAATAATTTTTTCCCTAGATCACATGCTGTCTGCAAATTGCACGAGGGCATTAAGTGTTTCCAAATTCTAATTGTTGATTTTTAATATTTTTTTAGCAGTGGAGGTGATTTTCAAGCTGTTCTCAAAAGTTGAGCTGACTGCCTTCTATCCAGAATAGGTTGTACAGTGGTGGTTTGAATTTTTAATCAACTGATAGCTTGTTCTTGCTTTTCACTCCACTGCTGGCACTTCAGCACTTGCAAGTTTGTCAGTGTTTTGGCAGAATTTCACATTCATACTAGTCCTGTGCTGTCAGTATTACTGTAGCTGTTTTAAGTTGTGTACAGTACTGTTGGACATGTCCACTGCCCTCTTTTGCTTGCTCGCTCTCCATGTGTTAGGTGATGCACAACATAAGAATTTACTTGGAAAATATGAACCGAACTCCAAAGTTTATCAAGAATTCCATATTCTAGAAACAGAATCACGTAATTGTAGAATGGTTTGAGTTGGAAGGGACCCTAAAGATCATCCAATTCCAGTCCCCTGCAGGGACACCCCAGGGACAGACCAGGTTGTCCAAAGCCCCATCCAGACTGGCCTTGAACACTTCCATGGCTGGGGCATGCATAGCTTTTCTGGGCAACCTGTGCTAGTGCCTCACCACACTCACAGTGAAGAATTTATTCTGAATATCTAATCTAAATCTGCCTCTTTTAGTTTCAAGGTGTTACTCCTTGTCAATCACTACACTCCCTGACAAAGCTACCCTCCCCAGCTTTCCTGTAGGCCCCCTTTAGGTACTGGAAGGCTGCTATAAGGTCTCCCCAGAGCCTTCTCTTCTCCAGGCTGAACAACCCTAATTCTCTCACCCTATCTTCATAGGAGAGGTGCTTCAGCCTTTTGATCATCCTTGTGGTCCTCCTCTGGACTTGTTCTAAAACTTCCATGTCCTCTTTATGCTGGGGGCCCCAGAGCTGAACGCAGCGTTCCAGGTGACATCTCACGAGAACAGAGCAGAGGGGGAGAATCCCCTCCCTCGCCCTGCTGGCCACGCTGCTTTTGATGCAGCCCGGGACACGGTTGGCTTTCTGGGCTGCAAGCACATGTTGCTGGCTCATGTTGAGCTTCTTGTCAACCGACACCCCCAGGCTCTTATCCTCAGGGCTGCTCTCAATCCCTTCTCCACGCAGCCAGTATTTGTGCTTCTGATTGCCCAGGCCCAGGTGCAGGACCTTGCACTTGGCCTTTTTGAACCTCATGAGGTTCGCACAGGCCCACCTCTTGAGCCTGCCCAGGTCCCTCTGGATGGTAGCCCCTCCCTCTAGCATGTTGACCACACCACACAGGTTGGTGTTATCAGCAAGCTTGCTGAGGGTGCACCCCATTTCACTGTCCATGTCACTGACAAAGATGTTAAAAAGTTAAACAGTGCTGGTCCAAGTACAGGCCCCTGAGGAACACCACTCATTACTGATCTCCACCTATACATCGAGCCACTGACCACAACTCTTTGAGTGCAATCATCCATCCAATTCCTTACCCACCAAGTTGTCTATCCATCCATCAAATTCAAGTCTCTCCAATTTAGATACAAATGTATCATGGGGGACAGTGCCAAATGCTTTGCACAGATGACATCAGTTGCTCTTCCCCTATCCACCAATGTTGTAACCCCTATCATAGAAGGCCACTAGATTTGTCAGGCAAATAAAAGATCTGTAGATTTATTAAATGTCTGTTTCGTGATTTACTACTGAAGACACTTATTATTCTGTTTTCATAGCTACCGCATCTTAGCTGCTCGTAATGTCACTGAACAACTGATATTCTCTTTTTTTCCCTCCCATTAGATGTGGTATTCTGGGGAACGTGAGCTGAGGAAAATTGCTGTTAGCATAGTACAGAACTTCGTAAATGCTTGCTGATTTGTATGATCTGTTGGATTAATCCATAGAAACTGTGTTTCTAATTATAAAAAGTAAAATGTAACTATATGTAGCACTGCCATTGGTATTGTGCTGATTATGAGAGCAAGGAGAGAGTAATGTTTGCCCAAGGTTACTGAACCTATGCCTTCAGTTACAGAAGGGAAAATTGAAAATGATCAATTGTTTCACTAAAATGTGAGTAAAATGGGAGAAATTTTCTCTTAGAACTACCCATGTAAGTTATCTTCAGGTCCTGGTGATGCATATGAACCTTCAAAGAGTGGTTGGAAAGGACGGAGGTTGTCAGATGTAGGAGAAAAGTCCTACTGGATGGCCCTACAGGTCTTAGAATCATAGAAACATGAGGTTGGAAAGGACCTACAAGATCATCTAGTCCAACTGTCCTCCTATCACCAATGCTACCTACTAAGCTACTAAATCATATCTTGTAGCACCTTGTCCAGGCACTTCTTGAACACCATGAGGAACAATGACTCCACCACCTCCCTGGGCAGGCTGCTCCAGTGCCTGACCACTCTGAGAGAAAAAGTTTCTCCTGGTATGTAATCTAAATTTCCCCTGGCACAACTTGTAGCCATTTTCTTGAGTCATGTCATTAGTTATCAGGGAGAAGAGGACAACACCCTCCTCATCACAACCTTCCTTCAGGAAGTTGTAGAGAGCAATAAGGTCGCCCCTGAGCCTTCTGTTTTCCAGACTAAACAAATTCAGCTCCCTCAGCCGCTCCTCATAAGACTTGTGCTCTGGACACCTGACCAGTTTTGTTGCCCTTCTCTGGACACGCTCCAGGGCCTTGATGTCCTTCTCGTAGTGAGAGGCCCAAAACTGAACACAGTACTCGAGGTGCGGCCTTGCCAGAGCTGAGTACAGGGGGACAATCACCTCCCTGGTCCTGCTGGCTATACTATTTCTAATACAGGTCTACAGGTCTTCAGCATGTCAGTTCTTGATCCCTGTTTCCAGCTTTGAATTATGGAAGATAAAAAAAAAAAAACAAAAAAACAAAAACAAAAACAAAGCCAAACCTCCTCTTTGTAATATATGCATTAAAATGTCCATTAATAGTACCAAAATTTTCCACTGATACGCCATTGCAGTAGCCAGCACCAGCCCTGTGCTGCCAGTTTGAGGAAGGCCTGAGTTTGAGCAAGTGTGAGCATGGTTCCCAAAGTCTCTTGCATTTGGAAGCTTTTATAGGTGACATTATGATAACCACTTGAGATTTATGGTGCTGAAGGAGGATGTCATGTTCCCCATTGTGTTATATTGAGGGTTCAAACTGAGGTGGGCTTGGGGGGGGACCCAGGAAGTAGGGCAGGAAGAAAGAGAAATCTTTTATTTGGTCATGAGGATGCTGAGCAGCGGTCCCTGCTATACCTTGGCATCTCGGACTCAAACTAAAATTCTTGTATTTTTTTTTTTTCTCTTTACCAAAAGCCTCAGTAAGAGTTTTAGCTCATGTATTTATTTGCTCTTTAAACCCAGCTGAAGGTGTTGAGCAACTGAAGTGTTTAAGACTGTGCCTCTGTTGGAACTACTCAGTAGCTCAAAGAAGAAAGTGTTGTGGGATCAGGACTGACAAGGGGGAGGTACTTTGTGTGTTTCCCAAAGGTGTGAGTGAAAATAGTGGGATGCAACGCTTTCTATAGAATACCAGAATTATAAAATACTATAAAAGACTGACAGCTGTCAAAGAGCCTGCTGGTTCCCCTAGTGATTAGCTGAGAACAACAACAACAAAATCTCTGTCTGTGACTCTGGGACTGAATTATGATCTTTTTCTCTCTGAAGTACAGGGCCTTTATTGTTATTGCTTTGTATTAATGGATTGTGTTCTCTCTGAGCTGTAGTGGTTTTTTTGTTTGTTTGTTTTTTGACTCTTGGTGGTGTGTGGGTTAGGTTCTTCTACACTCACTGGCTGGAAGCTGTTTGGGTAGTTAAAAAAGTGTGAGAAGCAGGAAGTCCTTTCTATTCCCTTCAGTTTGGCTTCTCTCTGGTTTCTGGAGCAGCGCAGAGAAGAAGGAAAAAGAAATATTGTTACTATATTGTTTAACACTGAACAGCTGCCTTTTAAATTATTATTATTTATTTATTCTTACGTGTGCATTCTGGCTTGAGTCACAAGTGTGAGAGAATTCATGGGATTCATCCTGTTCGCTCAGGGCTTTTTGTCCACATCAGAGAGACTTGCGCGCTGTCACAGCATTGGCAACCTGTCCTCTGCAGAGGCTCAGTGCTGGAACGGGTGCATAATCGTTGATCAGGAGAGAGGCATATTGGCAATGCTTCCTAATGTTTATGCAGCACCTGCCTTGACTGGGCCTTGATCTGTCCCAGGCCCTTAGTTTCAACAGCAGTATAGGAACCAAGTTCACGCTCTGTTTGGCATGAGGGAGAAAAATTTTCAAATAGTTACTGGGTAGTGCTTGTAAATTCACCCAAATATGCATTGTGAGTGCCTTGATGGAGATGCCATAAGGATAGCTTAAAAAGCACAATCAAGCAATACTCTGATCAAAGATACAGATGCCGTCTAGGAGTCCACTTTGCCCTTACCTTAATATGTCAATGTGCTAAAGAAATAGCTTTGTAGAGGACAGTGTCAGTACCTATTACAGTATGTAATTTTGTCTGAAAGAGACGCTGCCCTTGCAGTGAATGATCAGTTATGTTTTGTCACCAGAGCTACATCTTGAAAGAACTAAGGATCTTGGCAGTCAGCAAGCGGGCAGGTGAGGGAGAATCAGCGTTCTGATGTTCAACTAACTTTATGAATAACGTGCAAAGAAGGTTTCTATCTAGGTTCAAGAAGTCTTTTGGAAGAAGAGTCAAATGCATGGAGGTCTTTTTTTATGCCATTACAAAATACTAAGCCTGTTTTTCCTTTTTAGAGAATCTTGCTAAAGGCTGTCTTCACTCTGGTTTGCAGCTTCATTCAATCACATTCTGGTTTTGCTCTTTTCAAGGTTTGGTTTCACTGCAGTATAACTTTCAGCATCTGTAAGAACTCTCTGTGGAACGCTGAACAATAGGGGGGAACAAAACCACTGCCAGCTCCGCACGAATTGAAGCCTGCACTTTAAAATCTTCTGGGCCTTAATGCATCCATCTAGCTTCTAGGTCCTGATTGATCAGTGCTGGGAATAGCATCAAATTCCAGCTGGTTGTGATGTGCCAGGTCACGATTAAACTGTCTCATTTGGGAAAAAGGAAGGAAAAGGAGTTGAATAAATCCATATTTTGCAATTCCTCAAAAAGGCAGGAATCCTATAACTCTACAGGTGTGGAATACTTTTGGCCACTTATTGCTTAGTGCCTCAGAGCTTTTGTGCACTGCTGTCGGTGGGGAATGACCTTTATGGGATCAGGCTGATGTTAGAGAAGTTGGTGTGGCACAGCCCGTGATGATTTTTATGTATGACAACCAAGTTGTTCAAAGCTGGTGTAGCAAAGTTCTGAACTCTTGTCAAAGGTGCACACTTGCAAACTGTGCAGTAATATTGCAAATTAAGATTTTTGAGTGTAACTTAGACAGCAGTAGGATAGAATTTTGTGTAGTGTGATTAGATGGATAATCCCTTAGCTAGAAAAAGGGCCTGTGCTAAATGAATCCCTCTCAAATAAATTGCATTAAGGTCTTTGAGTATGCTACCTCAAAAAACCTTATTCAGTGCAAGCTTGTTTCCTATAATACTGAAATTTTGAATTACTAGGTATATTAAATACAGTGCTGTGTACTGAAGCTTTAGCTCAGCAAAAAAATAATGCATTTGAATTTCTCCAAATGCATGCAACTTCTAAAGATGGGACTACAGATCAGAATTTGAATGTACTGCCCTGTTTTTGTTTGGAGGTGTGGTGTAAGTGACTGCATTCACCAACAAAAATAGAGTAAGTTTATAGGTTTCCAAATTACATGTCATTATAAAGACAGTGGCTTCCTATATGGAGTAACAGAAAAGAAAAAACTATAAGAAAATTGAAGAAAAAAAATGTTTTCCTTTATATTAATAGATTTATTGCTGAAGTTAACTTAAAATCTATGGTATGCCTTTTCAGTTATATCCCAGACTGCTGGTTTGAAAGGTGATGATGAATTGCTAAAAACAGAGTGCTGTTACAAGATTTGATCCTTATTTTCTTTTGATTTGAGTATTTAACATAATGTGCTTACTTATCCTAGATGATGTTACAGTTAATTGCCACCTTCTCCATTTTCTCTCTATTCCCCCCTCAATTTTATTTAACTTTACATTCTGAACGTTTATTAAAATAAATGTCTTCTGAAGTTTCAAAAAAAAACTTTTGAATTTAATGGGATGGCTTGAGAAAAGGAATTAGATGGGCATTAGATGAAGTTTAAATTCTCCCCCCTCCTTTGCAGATGGATAATATGATGTTGCACATAAGCAATCAAAAAACCCACATCTTTTTGCCCCATTACATTCAAAACTGCTCCTCGAGGAGAAGCTATTAAAAACAAATTGCATGCTTGAAAAAAATATGTTTTCAATAGAAAATAATGTGTTCTAAAATTTGAAATGTTAGTGACTTTTACATTATTTTTTCTTAATTCTTATCTGTGACTGAAATGAGGACCGAATGCATGTTTAACATAGTATGCACGTGGCAAATATTAGGCATATCTAGTACTCTGAGAGTAAGTTGTTTTTTAGACCTTCTTGGAAGCATTGTTCCTGAAAGATTCGATGCACTGTGTTAGTAATCATTCTTGTGCATAGTATGAGGCGTTTCTTAAATTCTTAACTCAGACCAATAGAAATGTGGATGTGCATTTAAATGTTAGAATCTCTAGAGCATTCATTGTAGTTAAGTTAAATGTAAGTAATATATGAAATATGCCAGTTAATAAACAGTTAATGTACAGGTGTTATTTTAGAAGAGACCCTATTGCACTGTTCTGTTTGGCAAGGTTATTCCCTTTCCAATTCGTCTATCTGTAAACAACACTGAAATATGAAAGATCTGATTTATTTTAACATGCTGAACTGCTGTTTCTGACCTATATTCTTCTGGAACATCTGTTGCCCTAAATTTTTATTTTATTTTTACTGTTCTAAAGCCTACAATATTGAAATGGTTTTATACTGACTTTATAGCATCTGAAATTCCTCTTTGATGTTCATTTTGCTTGAACAATGGCTTCAGATTTTGATTCTTAAAACCAAGCCTTTCTTTCATTGTCCCAAGGTTTTGGTCCTTTCCCCCCACCCCTTGTGAATTCAGAGTTTTAGAATTATTTTAGTGTTTTGGACCATTCCTCTTGGTCACTCAGCTGGGGCTCCGTTCATCTGCATCCCTCTGCTGTCTTTTGAACAATGGCTGCCTGTTTACGCTTCCCAGCTCTCACTATATTTTCAGGAGTCTCCTCATTTAGTCAGCTTGATATTTTGAAAAAACGTACAGAATGATACTTCCTGAGGCCTCCACAAATGTGGAAGTTTGTCAAAATAAAGATGTATATATATATAAAAAAATCCTTTTATTTCTTTCAACCTAAAATCATGATTTCTCTTTTGCTTATAACTATGTGGCTTGCAGGGTTAGCAACACAATGTATAGGTCCTTAATGAAAATAATTACTTGATTGCTTGCTGTTCTGTCATTACATTTCAGCAAGGCTCCTGACCCAATTAGGAGGAAGACTTGGTTCCTGGGAAGCCTTTTATTTCTCCAGTTAACACATGAATGATGAGTTTTATTCTGATATGACTTTTAATAATTGAGATAAATCACTGAATATGACAGGAAATCGTAAACCTTTTCATATGCCATTTGGTTTTCCTTCCACCTGCATTTTTGCTGCCCTTTGTTTCTCTGCACTTCACTGGTCCAGCTCTCCCATTAGTTTCCCACTCTTTTTTGTCCTCCCCTACATGTAAGCCTGTTTTTTGCCCTCAAAATCTCCTTAGCACACACTCATTTCCCATTGCTATTTCCTGTCTGTGCTATCTATTATACTGAGGTTTGGCCCTTTGGGCTTAATGTAGTTTGACTTGGTGCCAGCGAAGCTATGAGAAGCGATGGTCTTGCTGGCTGTTGACAGCTTGTTCCTGAATGAAGCAGCTGCAGGTAAATATGAGAGCAACCTTTTTCCTTTTTTTTTATTTTTTTTTTATTTTTTTATTTTTATTATTATTATTTTCTTTTTTTTCCCCTTTTTTTATCCGTTGGGAAATTTGGCCTTTTTGAAGAAGGACAAATGTATCATCAAAGTTTGAGGGAGATGTGAAATTTACACAATGCTCTGATTGTAATGGCTTAGCAAAAAGAGACACTGTTTATCCCACTGTTAGACTAAATTTGAAAAGGATAAAAAAATCCACCAACAAGAGAGGTCAAATATATACGTTGATGTGTATTTGACATCTTAGCTAGTGCTCGGGGTTGCCTTCAAAGCCAGTGCAGGAAAATAGCACTCTGGGCATGACTCACTTAAAATTGATGTCTAGAACGATCAGTTGAGTGCCTGCTTCTCAAAGGTAGACATCTAAAGTTTGGTGTTTGTAATCTCAGTGGAGAATCCCTTCAGGGATGTGGAGCGTTTACTCTGGAGCAGCAATCAATAGTAATTTTGTTTTTGAGAAACAAACCTGGTCTTTAACTATAACTTTTTTTTTAAGCATCAATCTCTCGTAATAAAATAAATCAATGTGGTTGAATAGGTACAGCTGATTCTCTTCCAGAAATGTTTCTGTATATTTTCCATCCTCTGTATGCTGGGAAGTGTGAAATCTATTGAGGGAATATTTGTGTTGTCTTAATACTCTGCTAATTGGGTCCTTATATACAATATAAACATTTTTGGCTGCAAGTAATGTGGACTTGGCCTCTATTTATTTGTTTTTATTCAGAAAATTGTAGCTGCTAATTAGTGGTCATGTCACACTGACAACAGAGACATTTAATTTTGTTCTCCCCCATTGGAAGGAGGAAGCAGTGAGAGGGAGAGGAAGGGTTTAGAGATTTTAGCGTGGCTTATTGTCTATGCAGATGAGAAGCTTCGCTGCCATGTAGCTTGTGTATTGTCCTGGAGAGTTTTGGTAGCTTGACCTGCACTTCAGTCTGCTGACCCTTGCCTTTCTGCTCAAGCTTGTGCCTGTCTGATGCTAATTAGAGTGCTGTTTTCAGCGGTGTTCTCCTGAAAGCAGCATCTTGTCCAAGGGCCGCATTGGTGGTCCCAAGCAGACTGATGCAATGCGTTTTCCCAGTTGCCCTCGCTGCCTGCACTTTGAGCATTTACCATGCGAGATGCATAATGCAGGTATTAAGCTGTGGGGTTAAGATACCAAGTGCTCAAATACTGTAGCATTGGGGTGCTCTCTGACTAGCTGGATAGCACATTAATAAAGGAGTAAACTGGTGTCCTGCATGTGTATAGTCAAATTCTGTTGTAATTCTTTTCAGCATAGCTGTTGATTCAAAACACACTGAGGGAGCTAGATAAAAGGCCATTATATTGGAGACTCAAATAGCACAAGACTTTTTGTCTGCTGGGCTGCCTTTGCATTCCTCCTAAAAGTAGTACAGAAGAACTAACAGGCATTTGATGTCAGGGCTTCACAGAGTAACTTGAATATTTTGCAGCAGCTAGATGAATGGAGCCAAAACAATGTGTAAATTACCCTTGAACGATCTGTTTGTATTCTTTGTTCACTAAGGGCTTGGTTAAAGCTGTAAGTCTTGCCAATAGAATTTTTTGTTTCTCAGTAATCACTATAAAGTTATGTTACAAGTATCCATTAGACAATCCCATAAATACATTGCCTAACAGTAATACTTTAGTAGAAAACTGGCTTGTCCAAGTTTATCTCAGTAAAATAAGTAGCCAGCAGGACCAGGGAGGTGATCGTCCCCCTGTACTCTGCTCTGGTGAGGCTGCACGTCGAGTACTGCGTTCAGCTTTGGGTCCCTCACTACAAGAAGGACCTGGAGGCCCTGAAACATGTCCAGAGAAAGGCTACAAAGCTGGTGAAGGGCCTGGAACACAAGTCCTGTGAGGAGTGGCTGAGGGAACTGGGGTTGTTTAGTCTGGAGAAGAGAAGGCTCAGGGGAGACCTTATTGCTCTCTACAACTACCTGAAAGGAAGGTGTGGGGAGCTGGGGGTCAGCCTCTTCTCACAAGTAACTAGTGATAGGACTAGAGGGAATGGCCTCAGGTTGCACCAGGGGAGGTTCAGGTTGGAAATGAGGAGACATTTCTTCTCAGAAAGAGCAGTCAGGCATTGGAACGGTCTGCCCAGGGAAGTGGTTGCGTCACCACCCCTGGGGATGTTCAAGGAGAGGTGCCTGGGGACGTGGTTTAGTGGGTGACATTGGTAGTAGGGTGATGGTTGGACCAGATGATCTCGGAGTTCTTTTCCAACCTTAATGATTCTGTGATTCTATGATAAGTGCATCCTGAAATAGCTGGGATGGCTTGGAAATCATATCAAATACAACTTTTCCATATAGTTTTATGGCTTTTTCATCATGTTGTGATTTCATAATAATTTGAGGAAGGTGGATGATGGTGTTCTTCAGAAAATATAGATGCTTTGTGCTCTTTTTTGTTGTATTGTACATGGCCAGCCTTAGTAATGATATGACAGTGTTGGCTTATTTATTTAGTCTGTTAGAATTCAAGAACACTTTATAAAATCCAAACTTATAAAATCCAAACTATGTTTCAATTAGGAAAAGTACAAAAAATAGTTATCTTGAAGATTGGACTGGGTGTTGATCAAATGGGTACTCCACAAGTACCTAAGCTTAAAAACAGCTCAAACTGAGTTTAATATTCATAATTACAGGTGTGTAAAATTTACTTGGTCAAGGCAATAGTCTGCAAAAACTTGAAAAAGGTTACAAACTTCGCTTCCAGAAATTTTTGTCAGTGTGACTTCAGAGCTTTTGTGAGTGAAGCTGGTGAGCAAAGAGAACTGTGTGCAGTCCCTTTTTAATTGGGAGCTGTGGGCCTTATTATTTGGAATGCTTACTCAATGCAAAAAGATCTACTCAGCTAAGATGGAAAACTTACGTTCTTACTGAATCTTTTTGAAATTGCAAATAGCAATTTAGAATGTAGTAAGCTAAGGGGAATTATTATTGTGTTTAAAGTTTGTTGGTCTGCTGGAATATTTAGAGAATTGCTATAATAAGTAGGTTGCCAATGGGAGGGAAAAGAACATCTCCTGGCCTTGATTCATCTCGTTTGTTCATCAGTTGCAAAAATTGCTATATAGAAGAAAAATTATAGGACCAAAAACTTCTTAAGGCATGTATGTGTGGCTTGTAATTTAGGAATGTGGATTTTATGTCTGCATGCGCATTTTGTTTCAAGGATCTTTTGCTGTGAGTGATTACTGCTGAGCTTTCTGTGATCCTATTGCAGCCCTAAACTGCTCTTAAACAGGAAACATTCTGATTGCTTTTGTTTTGTTTTGTTTTGTTTTAAAAGGGATTTGGCTGATGTTTTTGGCATGTAGCCTGTCTGGGACTATAGTTATAGATAAAGTTATCAGATACCTTATTATTAAGTGAAGAAGAGGAAAAAACTGATACAGAAAAATGTTATGACACATAGGGTCTCTTCAGGTGTTTTCAATCACAGCACTGCTTTTCTCTTCCTAAACCAGCATGGAGCTTTTCACCCCTTCGTCACCCTCTGGTTTATGGATATCTTCCTGAATGTATGTTTGCTTCCAAATAGCTTCATCTTTATTCTCTTAAAGAAAAGAGCAGAGTTAAACTCCTCTCTGCTTAGAAAATGTGCCTCTAAATTTCGTTTTGTTTTCTAGTACCTGATTTTTTTAATAAAATTATTTACAATTCTGGTTTTACAACTAGTATGCTGATAGCATTTGATAGCATGACTAGCATGTTTACTTTAAAATCTTATGATCTTCTTATACAGAAAATGTACTTAAATATTTTATCCTTGAAAGTGACCAAAACTATGTAAAGACTGTTGTGAACATCTGTTTTTATAAGCTAAATGTAAAGTTAGTCTACCTAGAAGTTGATCAAAACACCTGGAACTTGAGTACTGATAGTATTTGCAATTTTATATAGTTACTGCAACTGTGGATTTTGCAATTGCCTGTATTGCCGATGTTTTATAGTCTTACTAAACTATGTGAGTGAATATCCTTCAAGATTTAATTCTACCTACTCCATTTGCTTGCTTCTACTATGAAAAAAGCCTTTTTTCTTCTAAATTAGAAAGCTCTCTTCCACGACTAGTGTTGTTTAAGAACATTGGTTCATTATTCTTGCTGTATTCTGAATGATTTATTTATTTATGTATTTCTGTGGGGTTGGAAAAGGTCGTTAAATAATTGGGCATTTTCCATCCCCCTTTTCTCACAGTAAATCAGGTCTTAATGCTCAATTACTCTGCAGCTATTCAGGCTATTGCAGAGTAGGTATAAACCACTACATTCTAATTTGGCAGTATTTTAGATTTTGTCTGTAAGCTTCTCTGCTGGTGCTTCTGCTGTTGCTATAAATGACTGCATGATGCAAGGCAAAGAAAAGTCAAACTCGAGGTGTAAGAGAACCTTTTCTTTCAATTTCTGCATGTGCATCTTTTGCTACAGTGTCTGTGTTTTCAAGTCATTGTTTGAGATGTTTTTTATATAGCTGTGTTAAAATTTTGCATAAGTATTTCAAGTTAAAGAGTGGTTCTGGGGTGATAATTATCATCCAAATTCGACTTTTAAACATTTTTCATATTGACAATAATTTTCATATTGTAGCACTTAAAAAAACAGATGGGCTATTGTATGTATTTTTTTAATGCAGCTCATAAAAATTCTAACTCCCGATAAGTAATTTAATATTTTTCAATAATTTTATCAGCGTTTTTTGACTGTCATCTTCTTTTCTCCCTAGTTAGAGTGTATGAATGGTCATACTGGGTCAAACTGGCTATCTATCTAGACTATTGCTCACAGGAATGAGTAGCAGTTGAGTAGAGGTGTGTGTGAGAGCAGAGCAAACAGTGATTCTTCCCTGGAAACTTTATACCAAAAATCTGCTTTTCGGATCTGCACTGAGTGCCCATTGAAGCAAGTGTTAAAAGCAGTAAAGCAAATCCTCTCACTGTGTATTTCACTTTCTACATAGCATAAGTTGTTTACCTGTCTCTGTCCTGTGGCCTTTTTTTTTTTTTTTCCCCATTTTGAAGGATTTTGAAGGATCTTGGTCTGTTTAGTTGTTCTTTGTGTAGAACATGTCTCTGTTCATGTCATCTTTTTCCTGTCTCTCTGGTTTCTAATTTCCGTATCTCCCTTTTTGAGAACAGAGAAAAGAAACATAATGTGAGGCTTAAAAAAAAAAAAGAGAGTAAAAAAAAAAAAAAAAGTAAGTATATACCATAATGTAAAGATTATTTTGGGACAAAATGCCTTATCTTCTACTTGAACATTAAAATAATTGACCATTAAAATGAAGGTTGAAGAATGCTTTATAATTTCTGATACTTTTTTCTTCACAGGCACTAGCTAGGTCAAAGTCCATTACTATGAATGTAGGTACACTCAGGACATTTCTGTTTGACTGTGTATCAGAATTTACTAATACTGAATTTGGTAATGTAATTCATTCCCTGGTTGCAAAACATCCTGAGGGTTTTCTACAGCTTTACAAAGTTGGCATTAATTTTTGCTATTAGATTAACAACAGCAAACTTTGTCACTTGATTTCCACTGCTATTCTCTTTTTCCCCGTGCACTTGCTTTTCAAATCATTAATTAATACAAGGAACAGCACAGATACTTTCTGGATCTTTTTAAAGATCTTGCAATGAGCGTAAAGAGTTTATTCTGAGCCTTTCATACTCTTCATATATTTGTTCTAGCAGCCATGTTTTAAATAGGAATTTAAATTGAGTTTTAAATGGAATTTTCTTTCAATTTAATTCTATACATGTCAGCATTGAGCTCTTGAGCTTATTTCAAGAACAATGAAAGGCAGTGGAAAAATCACTGTTGCCTTGGAAGAAATCACTAAGGTTGAATCTGTCAAGATATAAGTAAAACTTCTATTTACCAAGTAGTGCTATTCTACATTTATTTTTCTAGTTTAATCTTTTATTCCATTTAGCTCCTTTTGAAAGTATCAGAAAATCTGACTCTCCTTTTGTTGACTTGAATTTTTAAGTATTTTCATCAATGTAACCGCTTATTCCCACTTTACACAAACTAAAACGTGAAGGCTGAGTCGTCCTTGCACCAGGAATTGTAGTGAGCATATTTTTCTGAGAGATAAACTGTAAGCCTAGAGATGTGCGAGCAGTGTCTTCAGGAAGGTACATGCAGGAAGATCTACCTTCAACTTAGTTTCACTAGGCTGCTTGGGAACTTCTTGCAATGCTGTTTCATCTTGACTAACCTACATAATTTCCTGCCATCAGCTTTTTTTTTTCCATCTCCTCTAGGTCATTAATAAATCCATGGAACAGTGCACGCCACAGCACAGCTCCCCAGGGCCCATCACTGTTCACTTCTTTCTGTGCTGAGAGTTGGCCATTTATTCCCAGCAACTCCCTGCTTCTAACCTGTTTGGCCAGCTTCGGGCCATGGCTGGTCTTTACTCACTCTGTGGTGTTTTTGTTGTTGTTGTTGTGGGTTGTTGGGTTTCTGTTTTCTTTTATTTTCTTTTTCAACAGTCTCTGATGCAGGATGTGTAGCTTACATTCAGCACTTCTTCCTTATCTTCCGTTTTCTTAACTCTCCCTGAGTTGTGACAGCTTGGAGAGGCAATTTTTCACTTGTAAAAGTCATACTTCTTTTCATCCTTGTAATGCTCATCAAAATGCTTTATATCTCCACCTAGATTCAACCTCATGGTTCTCAACATCCAGTTATTTTTCATTTTTAAGTATGCTACATCTTACCCCACGATAAAAGAGGGTAAGCGGAAAAAACATAATTCAAGTTGGTGCTACGTGGTAATGAATGATAGCGCTTAGATGTCTTCCAGTCAATGAGTAGCAGTGGTGTCCTTTTATTGTGGTGCTCACTAGCAAGGCAAGTGAAATTATATCTACAGAGGTTAAGTTTTTTTCAGTTACCGTTTTTTTTGTAAATTATATAATTTGGTTACTTGAAATAAGGCTAAAATTGCTTCCTGAAGATAATTTACAGCAAAGAAATTCTTACTGAATAAAAGAGCGTCCTTCTTCTCACATACTGTAATTAATTCAGCATTAAAAAAAAAAAAAGTAACAGTTTATTTTTAATTTGGTGTAATTACAGTGTTTCTTTTATGTAGTATTTCTCTTGTATGGTTATCACCCTTTTGGCTTCCAGTTTATCTTCTCTGCTTTTCACTTCCTTCAACAATTAACATAGTACCAACTTTTTGTTGTGGGTCTATTGCCCCCATTTCACGCTTCCTTCTGATTCCCTCAAAAGTGAAAGCTAAGTAACCTTGTTTTAGCTGTTTCTTTCTTTCCTTTTTTTTTTTTTTTTTTTTTTTTTAAATAAAAAGCTTTTTATTCAGCAGCAAAAGTAGTTGTACTAAGTTCTATAGCTGGAGTGTAGAAAAACAAAGCTGGTTTCACCTTTATCCAAAACATTTCAGGGTGTTGCCAATGCCACTTTTAATTGAAAAGTGTCAAACTTCTGTATTCAGTCTATTCTAATTTGATGTAAGCTGTATGTTTAAAAAGAATTTACCTTGGCATCTGCCATGTTGCTACTTCAGAGCTCATGGGTAAGGGGTCTGCTATCACAAGGTTTGTGTGCATTCATAGACTAAATGTTTCCATATTCAAACACCTTGGTGGTTTAATATTTAGAAATTTGTATTAGTCTGGTTCAGGAATAGGTAGTTTAAAAATGATATGTGCACTACATTACAATCATTACTTGATTTTCTCAACTGGTTTTGATTATAATCTTTTGAAAGTAAAAGTAACGTGAATGAAAGGAAGATAAGCTGCAACAAGATCTTGCATTGGTATACTTGACTATATTCCTGTGTTTCAGTAGTTAAGTGCATAGTTACACTAAATATACATGGGTATACATGGAAATGCAAATGTGTGGATCACTCAAAGCTTGTTTTTATTGCAAAAAATACTACTTTACAATCCTGTTTCATCTGTTTTTATACTAAGTAATTTGTGGTGGATTCCTCCCTAAATAGCATGGGGGAAAAATAGTGTGATAACAAATTCCAGAGTCCAGAAGACTGACGGAAAGCTGAAGACCTTGGCTTTTGGTTTTGGTTGCTTAATTCTATGTAGAGACTGTTTTTTTGGGAAATAGGTAGGTAAAACTGTGTATTGGAGGTAACTAAGTAACTCATAGCAGACTGCTTTGAATGATAATGAGTGCTGCTGCCTTTCATCTTGACCTGCTGTTAGAGTATTGAGATGGGCAGAGATAACATAGTTGGTCTTTCACACAAAAACTCTGCTTAAAGCTTGAAATGGTTCCTTGTCACCCTCCCGAGCCTCCTTCCGGGTGAGGTAGCACTGCAGCTGAAAGCATCCAACCTTTACACTAATTAAGGAGAAAAATAGAAGTGGTGGGTCTTCTTGTACTTGCTCTGAAGTTGTGATGGGTTTCGGCTGAGAGCAGGCTTTGGTGGGCAGCATCTGACATGATCACAAAGGAGAGTCCCTGCACAGAAGAGATTTGCCAAAATAGGCAAAAGAATAAACTTGTGTAAACCCTGTCCCCTGTAAGATCCTCACAGCGAAGTTGTTGAAGTTTGGCCAGTTCACCTGGTAGGTGAACTGGTGCCTTGAGGGAGTTGTTCAGGTACATGTGTGGAAAATGTGAATGTGAGGTGTCAGCATTGGTGCTATCATAATGCTTCTTCAGAACACCCCAAGGGTGGTAAGAGGCTTTTTCTCCCAGTGGGGTGGGAGTATAACAGTATGGCGCAGCATCTGCAGACCTGTGGATACTGAGCTGCAACATGAAAATGATTGGCTTGGTTTACCAAGTTCTTCAGGACAGGTGCAGTTGCCTTCATTGAGGCCTGAAAGCAATTATAACTCTTGTGCTTTCTTTGTCATTACTTCAGACAGATCCATTTCCCTTGCTTTTTTCCCCATGACTTGGTTTATGGTATCTGCTCTTTTCTCTCCCTTACCTTTTGTGGCTTCATGGTAGCAAGGAAAGGTAACAATACAGGTCTTCCCAATGGGCAGTCCTTGTTGAAGGAAGATAATCGGGCATATACAGCACCAAATAAGTGATGGCTTAACATCTTGGGGGTTAGGAGTGGGAGGCTGGATGGATGTTATGATGCTTCATTTGTTCAGCTGTTAAAAGCTGCTACAATATGGATGCTTTCTGCAAAGCTTTCGTCTGATCTTGTTCACTTGCTGTCCCTATACAATTTGCTCCATACTTTTGTTTTAGCTGAAAGTCCTTTATAGGATGTGCTTATCCACACCCAAATCATCCCATCTTTCCAGCCAAATGACTATTTGGCATTCTTACCTAAATAGAAAAAAAAAAAAAAAAAAAAAAAAAAAAGGCTAAAACAACAACCATATACTCCTATGGGTCATTTGTTAGAGGATGACATCTTATAGGTCAGGGCAGGAAAAGGGCTGCTGCTATATTGATTTGGAATGCCACAGAGTATTTCTTGAAGGCTGGAAGTCATTACTTTTACAGACCTGCTATGTCTTATGTGCTCAGCATAAGCTTACTCTTTTGGCCCTTGCTGTACGCTCTCCTGCTGTGGTCCAAATGTTTCGTACGCCGGCTACACAGCCTCGCTTCCGCCTTGTATCAAACACAGCTGATTCACAGATCTGTGACCTTTCACTGATGTACTGGTGTGTAGTCCAGAAATGTGGGAGGGACAGAGGGGCTCTGTTACGCTTTGGAAAATGTGTTATAAGAAACAGATTCTCAGTACCAGCCTTATAAAATAGGTCTTCCCTTTCATAGGGTCTGATTTGCCTTTGGCAGAAAAGTCTCACAACACTCTACATGGGTTGTGTTGTGAACCAATGCATAAGTGCATGTTTGTCGTGTGAATAGATGCCTTTTTCCCTGGATGCTGCTTCCGTGGAATGATGTGTTAGACTTTTATGTCAGGCTTCTAAGAACTGGAGACATTTGCTTTTGTGTAAAACCATTTGGATAAAAGTCCTTTAGAATTAATCTAGGAAGGGAATGAACAGCAATGTGTGCTCTGCTTTTTCTGAAGTACTGAACTGCAACTCGTTTCATAGTGTGAATAGAGAGGAAGGGAGTAAACTTCAGAAGAAAGTTTAGGAAAACAAAGTAAGAACATTCAGAAGAGTTACAGGCATAATTCAAGCTGATTAGCTCAAAAAAATTGTGTGAAATTGAGGAAACTGGTACTCATAGCTTCTGCTTACAAATGCAGATCATTAGGTTGTTATCTGCATCCGCTCTGCATTGCTTTCAGTACATTTAATTTTGACTGGGATGCTTTTGCATTCTTCTGCCTGCTGCTTTTCACCTACAGAGTCTTTAAACATCATGAAAAATGCAGACATCTTTTTTCGTGCTTTGAAATATTTTTCATGTGACATCTCACTTGGGCTTCTATTAGAATGTCAGTGTCTTGATACTTGCAGACTTCAAGTTATTTCAAGTTAAGTGGTGAAACATGAACATTTCAGGTGGTTGGCATGGAAAAGGGCAAATGAGATTTGTTTTCCTAACAATAAAGCTGACATGGTTAGCAATGACACTTTGGTATTCTAGGTAGCATACAGTCCAGTATTTATACATAAGGTGGATATGTATGAATAAACAATTACTGGATGCATTGGGGCTTATTTCTGGGAGGTATTAGGCATTCCTGCACTGTAATAACACTTGCCATTTTTTACCAAGTAAAACAGAGTTTAAAGGAATTCTTAGGTAATATATAATTGATATTTTGTTGATTGTATTGGTCATAATGGTGAGCATAGAGCAGCAACTCTCACATTATATATGGTGTTTTTAAATCCTATAGTCTACTTCATATGCAAGGAGGATACAAGGAGTCTTTGAAAGGAGAATTTGGCATGAAACTTAATTGTTTTGCAAAGCTAACTGCCTCACTGCTGATCTTTCATTTTTCATACCACTAGGCTATTCAGATAAATCCAGATCTTTCTGTAGCTAATTCATTGTCAAAATCCCATTTCCTTCAGTGAAGCAAGATCCAGATATACACGTCCACATAAATCTTAAAAGCTCTTTTAAATATTGTTTCAGTTTTTATGACCTGAAAGGTTGTTCAGTGAAAGTACTAACAGCTAGTATTTTTCTTTCAGTACTATTATGTTTGCTTAGGCAACAAGTATAATTTTATTCCCCTCAACCCACAATAGAAGAAAGAACATTCCCAAATTGGATGCTGTGCAGTGATGAGTGCCTTCAGCTTAGAGCTCAAGTAGAGGCCCATACACCGAGCTGCTATTTTTCTTTTGAACCGGAGAAAAATGTATAGTGCCATAGCGATATTACTCGTATACTTCCCACTAGTGATGTAATCCCTCTCCATTCCATCAAACTGATGTCTTCCAAAGAAAACATATAAAGGGAAAAGGGAGGAGGTAGGACTTTTTAAATAATTATTTTCATTTGTCAAGCAAGGTAGAACTTGTCCTGCTTTTATTTTACTCCTTGTGCTTGCAACTGAGTGCTTTCTCCACAGTGTTGGTAATACTCATCCTTATGGCAAATTTTTTGTTGCTCGTCTACAGACAAGTAATTACGGGTCAAGAAGTTCTTGAAAGCTAAAGAATTTGTGCATGTATTTTAATGATTTCAGTAGGAGTCAAAATCATGGCCAGCTCAGTTGTGTCACAGCAGCCAGGCTTGAGCGGCATCCCTTTTGCTTGAAGTGAGCCGACTGGCAGTGCTCACAGGCTCTGGTCCTCTTAGCTGTGGTTCAGCAGGCAGCAGAGATGAGGCATTTGGCAAAGACAGCTCCAAAAGCTCCTGCATGCTGGGAGTCTTCTGTTGGTCTTAGAGACGGGAAGGCATAATTTCCTTCTTTTCCAGATGGTTCAATGTGACCTAGAGTTGCAGCAATCAGCTGATGTTAACAGACAACCTTATTACCCATCTCTTTAACAAAATGCACATCTCACATTATTTAAGCAGTGAACCGGCAACAAATTAAGTAGTTGTACTGTTCATCACAGAACCTTAATTAATAAAATCTGACTCAAAGTGAGCAAGTCTGTCCCTAGGCACATAATTGTGATTAGATATTTGAAAGAACCAAGGTAACTTTCATATTTTGTTGCTGCTATTATAGCTATTTTTTTTTGTCCTAGGATTTCATTCTTGCTTTTAAGAATCCTGAAAGTCTGAAAACTGAACAGAGGGAAAAAGGAATGCTGTACTATTGTGTGGTAAAGCATTGCCCATATTACTCTTTTTCTCTATATAACTCATAAGGGTTTTATTTATTCTCTCTGGTTGCTGGCTGCTGTATTCCATGTTGCTGATATATTTAAAAGGAGAGTGAGGGTGAAGTACGCATTAACTGAGGATAAACTGCATCAATAGAAGAGTCTGAAGCTTTTTAACTTGACTCTTCAGGGCAGGCCTAGCAAAAAGCCTGGGGCATATGCCTGGGACTATTGCTACTTGTCAAGCTAGTAGAATGACTCAATCAACTTTAATTAAAATACGGGATTTACATTGAAATGCAGGGACTCCAAAGGAGTTCTTCAGCTATGAATTTTTTAAATGACATTGTAAAGCTTTTAGCTTAAAAACATAAAAACCTTATCAGTGAACAGCTAGCTTCTGGGGTTTGAATATCTTCAATTTTCAAGTATTTCACATTTTTTGAATTGCATATGGAATGACAGTGAAAAGCAATCAAGTAATGTAGTATTGGGGAGAGTATTCTAGCTGCAGTGTTCTAGTATTAGTCTAATTGCCATTAGACTACTGTAATCACTCCCTATTCTCAAATTGCTCTGTTTAGCAATCTACTTCATTGATCATCTTTTAAGGCGGGAATCTTACTCTGAAAATGAATCTGGCTGTATTCAGTGCCATGTTTGGCCCTCTGTCCTGGCTGTGCTTAACAGCATTCCTTTTGACAGGCTGTGATTTGGACTTAGATGTGAGAACACCCTGGAGACTTGGAGGTGCCAATAAAATGGGACCCATCAGAAGCAGCAGACTTACTTGGGCAGCAGAAATTGGGTGCATGAATAGCATTGCTATTGGAAAAGGTAGCTGTGTGCATTGCTTGTCTGAGTATTGATGGCAGGACTCCAGTGTGTATTCAGATGTCTTTTTAAGTGTGGGCCCCTAAACCAACAACTGACTGACCACTATTGCCTCTTATGAATATAAAACTCACTAGTGGTGAAAGTTGCTACTAAAGTCTTAAGAACAGAAATGATGTTCTGAAATGAAGTCATGACTGTTTTAATGTTGCTGTTGAAGCCAAGCATCTGGAACTAGAGATTTAAGCAAAACGTGAATGCCAGGAACCCTTTTCCAGTGCATGTTGCATCAAATTTTGGCATTGCTGTAGTAAGACCAGACTTTTGAACTCTTAAATGTATCAACTTCTGCACAGTGTAAAAGCACTTGTTTGGGTAGTCTACAAGTGGTAGTGTGCAGAAATGAGCTGATTTCCTCCTGATCTTGTGAATGCATATACAAGATGCATTTTTTTTTTAACACTGATTTGAAAATGTGAGATATTTAGTGTGGCATCAGACTATCTTCTTCAGTGAAGCTCATTATTACACAGCTGTGAGAGGTTTAAATTTAGATATGTTTCAGTGTAGACTGCCAGTATGTTTACTGATGATATCTCTGCAGGAAATATGATGACAAAGATTAATAATACCTCAGCTGTATGTGTATATAGAACAAAACAAATATTTTCAAGCCTTTTCAGTACACTAATGAATCTTCCCCTTGTTGCTCCAGTGAACTGGTTACATTCAGATATCTGTTTTTAAGTAAGTTCACCTGGATTTGCTAGACTATGTAAGCTTTAATGGAGAGTATTTAATAATTGAATAAACTGGCCTGCTAGAAGATATAAAGAAAATTCTGTAAATATTGCAGAACAGAGAGTTGTTTTGAATCTGTATTTGTTGGAAAACATGGCAAGGTTGAAGGCCACTGGCAAGAAGACAAGTCAGTGTGTTGATCCTTTTGGCCAGAACCTTTTCTTCTATTGAAGAATTGGCAGTGCTGTCTGAGAATAATATTCTTCTCTTATTCTGCCATTTAATATAAGGTTGATAAAACTTAATTCTATTCTTCATTTGATTATGGGTGAAGGAATCTATTTTTCACATTGGTAATGGTATGTAGGTTGTGCGTAGCCGGGTAGGTGCAACACCACATATGTTTATTCTAGCTGGTCCTTTGCACTTCTTAAAACCTAGAAGTTTTTATAGCCCAGCATGAAAACAACATATAATCCTCTTGTACAGAGGCTGGGAGTAGAGAGGATATAGAGGAGCTGTTATGGGAACTGTATTTGGTATATGCCTTTTGTACTGAAATGAATTTTTTGGGTAATGAAGATGCTAGCTTTTTTATTACTTGTCTATTAATTGTTGACCTTTACAACGTGATTTCAAATTCACAGCAGTTAAAGCAGTCTCATTGCTCTCAATGGCTTTTTGGGTTATGACATCAGAAAAGGCACTCAAGACTCCTTGCCCTTTCATTTGGGAACTGTAATATCACCTAGGTTCGCTGTTCCTGGGAGATGATTGCTCTGAGTTGGCTTCATTCAAAATCTATTACAGAAACAACAAGCTGAGGCTGTCCGTGCTTGAAGTGTGCCATTCAGTGCCTATTAAGTGTTTGTCAGGCTTTTTATAGACAGTCTGTGAACTTTAAAAATACAAAATGCTTACATTCAGTGTGGTGAATAGGGATTTAGCTAAACTACTTTTATTAACATTGACTGAATGCCTTTAGTATTTACATAGTATTTTACATGTTTGAAGTGCTGTACTAACATTAATTAATTTTCAAAACACCCCTGTATAGTACTGTAGGTGAGAAACTTGGTGGCTAAATACCATCAGCTGCGCTGAGAATGTCCCCACAAGGGTATAACAAAATTACTGAACAAGGACATTCTAAATTAAAAACCGGTTTAATTTAGTTCAGCCTAATTCGTTAGCTCTGACTTTTGTGCATGGAGAACAGTAGATGACTGTGCTTACTTTTAATTCTCCCGTCACTCCTGGGCATAATGGGATAGTAGTGTAAAAGAAACAATCCCGCGTTTCTTTGCTTTCCCACCTAAATTGTACTGACTGTTCTTTGCGTAAATATATTTAATGGATTTGTGGTGCCTAAAGACGGACACTGGAAGGTGTGAAGTTTATACATACATCTAAATAGCATAAAACAACAACATACTTGATGATAGACCTGTTGAGGTAATTGCAGAAAAGTAGAGGGGGACATATTCAGAACAGCTCACAGCTACAGTTTTCTGATCTGCAATTAGGAGCAAAATTTCAGAACTTGGCATGTTGGAAATCTTAGCCAAACAGTTAAAAGCTGACATCATCCAAAACGGCAGATTGTTTGAAATTTTGATCACTTGTTTAATAGTGCTCAAGTTCCTAACAGCCAACATTGCATCATAAATCAACATTTGGTGAGAGAGAGAACAGAATCTCCATCACTCAATCCCCTTGTCAACAAGGAAAAAATACTATTTTTGTGTAAACTGATTAACAGATGCTGTGATAATCTACAATTAAAACAAAAAACAACAACAAAAAAAATCAACCAACCAAAAAAAAAACAGCCAACAGCTCTTATCCCACCCTTGGTTGTCCATAAACCCATCAGTAGCAAAAAAGAAGAGTAAATGAGAAAAAAAAAAAAAAAAAAAAAAAAGGAAAGAAAATAAAAAAAAGAAAGGACAATTCCCTTTAGTTTTACTAAAATGTCTGTGATTTTTGCTATTAACAGTAATGAGGGCAAAGGGGTAGCAGGGAAGAAGGAGAAAAATAAGAGAAAGGAAAAACCGTGCCCAACATGCAGTTTCAACTAGGCAGGCCCTTACCCTGTTAGAACTATACTCTTTCTAAAATGAATAATTTTTCCTAACGATGTTAAAAAGTTACTATGGCTGGAAAACTGTCCTATCTATAACATACTGCATTTTCAGACAGTATTCGGTATGGTGGTTTTTAGCTTGTTTTACTTTTCTGTGCCCATCTAGATGTGATTTTTCTTCTTTATTGCCTTCACATTCATCTGCAATGTGTTGGCTTTTGTTTCTTTTCTTTCTTTCTTTTTTTTTTTTTTTTTTTTCCAGCCTAACAATTGAAATGGCAACTGCGGTGTCTTTTAAATGAAATATTTACAGCGTGGAAGTGCCGATCAGGTCACAGCCGTGTTTTTCAGTGAGCAGGCCTTTTATTTCTGTAATTAGGAACACTGATGACATAACGTTTGGCCTTGTTGCTCAGGTCTTTGGCCTTTAGATTTCACTGCGATGCATCACAGCGATGTTTTACTGCCCCAAAGGCCCTGCTTTGGCAGCGGGGATGAAGAGGATCTGTGTGGTGGCAGCAGCAGCAGCTCCAGGCCGAGGGAGAGCTGGGGAAGGCCTCAGAATCTGAAGAACCTGAATCTGACTGCTCGTGCTGTGAGCAGTGGGGTGGGAAAAGGTCGAGAGGCAGCCGCTGAGCAGAGCAATGACTGCTGTGCAGAACATGGGTATGAGCTCCTGTGGGTGGCTGGGGACAGAGGAGGTGGTGGTGCTGATGCAGATCACATCAGAGCCACGTACAGCTCTGCTTTTCGCTGGCACCTTCCGTCACAGGGGTACCATGTGTGAGCCAGGCAGTGCTCTGCGTTTTACAGACAGGCCAAGGAAATACTTGTTTAGCGGCATGTATGTATATTCACAAAGGGAAGCTTTATTTTAATTACCCTTTTTGCCTCCTCTTACCGTATTCCATTGTGAAATGGGTAACTCTCTGCAGAGCTAGGTGATATAGCAATGAAGATCAAAGGCTGTTACATACGGCATTTTCTGTTTAGATTTGTTTCTGACCTTTTAGGCTGAGGAAGTGGCCGTGTAATTTATCAGGGAAAGGTTTTTGAGCACACGGATCTTTTTCTTCCGTGCTCGACTGTGACTCTCTCAGCCACTTCCTCCTTTGTTTCCGAAGGTGCACATGAAGGACACGAAGGGTAGCATTATTTTGATGACAATAAGGAATTTTATACATTGCTATTTCTGAATAATTTTGCAAGGGAGGAAACAAAGGGAATTTTCCCTCACCTCTCTTAATTTTTCCTGTCTTAAGAGCAAGAGTTGGCTTCCTGAGAGCTATCAGAACCCAAGGGCTTATGCAAAAATCATGAAATTAGGAAATTGTGTTCAGTGAAATAAATGTGTCTGTGGGTGCATGACTGTGTGGCTTTTCTTTTAGGCCAGATAATTTTACTTCAAAGAGTAATCAAAGCTGAAAAGAGGAGGTGGAAACTTTCTCTAAAGAGAAAGTAAAAATAAAATAAAATAAAATAAAAAGCTCCAAAACATTCATCACATGGAGTTGATGTTCAAGGACCATCATATATTTGGACAACTTAATGGATTTGTATTGGAATTTCATTTCTTTGTCGGGGGAAGTAGTTGTATTAACTACTGGGTGATGTTTTTGTTTTCAATGTGATTTAATAGTTCTACATTCTTAGATAGAAATGGGAGAACATAGAAGCCAAGAAAAAAACAAAGCAGGAGGAGGGGGAGAATGTCTTCTAATCTGACGTAGAACTACAGAAATGTTAAAAGGTTTGGCTACTTAGAGCAGAACAAATCTGAAATCCTACAGCAGCAAAATACTTGAGGCTCTGAGACTGTAATTCTCAAAATTACAGTGCTGAAAGCCAGTTTAAGCTATTATAGTATTGAATGTTGTTGTGCATGAAAGCATTGCTTATAATAGAGAAAATGTTACTGAAGGTTATTTCTGCTGCTGCTGTAATTATCTTCCTTTAATTTATCTTTGGTTGTCTAGATGGCTTTAAAAAAAAAAAAAAATCATCCAATAAAGCATCATCTATATAAAAAGAATTCTTTACAGGAATATTTTTCTTGGAATGCCTGAATTTTTATCTGTACTTGACCGCTTTGTCCCACAAGCTAAAGATCTCTCAGAAACCAAATGGGTTGGACATTTTCTCCTGAGCACTGGTTTGTCATGGTTGTTAAATTATTGTACCTTTCCCAAGAAATCAGAACTGAGAAGTTGATGAATATTTTGTTTCAATTAAAAAAATAAAAAAATAAAAAAATAAAAAACAACCCAACAGATGCATTTAATTTTTTTTCCTGTAAACCAAGATTTCTTTTATAAAGAATTTGACAGATTAGACAGTGTTAATGGCAAAACAGGAGATGTGAGTTTGCATCATAATATCCCCTTGGCAGTGAATATTGAATTTCAAAAGATAATTTCTGTCATCTGACCATAACCACATTTCCAAAAGGGCTAAGTGGCTGCTTAAAAAATAAAACACGTCACTTTATTGAGGTTGTTAAGAAGTAGTGTTCTCTGTCTTTATGATTCGAGCTATTATGTCAGTTTTACTACTGCTAGCCCTGCAAAACAGGTACAGTCATGGGAGACTGAACTGGTTCATACATCACCTAGAGAATTGCTAATGAAGTTCCCGCTGCCAAATTCTTTCTGCAAATTAAAAGCATAGCACAGTTTCACCTTGTTTATGTTGCTCTTTAATATTCTGCTTTTTCATTTCTAATGAATCTGCTTACTGCTCCAAAGCCTTACTTTTGGTTTTATGTTCAACTCAAAATGATTGTCCTGTACATTAATTTTGAGTGTTACTGTTTTGGGCATAGTAGATGTACTCTTATGCATGTCTTGTTGAGGTCTTACATGTTTAGTATTGCAATATATAAAATGTCACTGCAGTTGGAATTAACTTACTAAACTTTTGCTACTAGTTACTGCAATGTAAGCTTCAAAAGGGAAATGTTGATTTGCAAATCCCCGGTTGATTTTTATGGATCTAACAGTTAAACAGGAGTAATGTTTTTTTTTTTTTTTTTTTTTTTTTTTTTTTTTTTTTTTTTTTTTTTTCCTGAGCAGATTTGATTTGGATTAGAAGACTACAGACTACAAACCTAGAACCAAATGGTCATTTTCACATTTGTGTTTCCAAGAGGAAGCACTCTTTCAGTTCTGGTTGAACGACACATGATTAAACAACTGTGACAGATTAAGCAGTGTATCTATGTCCAATTCTGAATTTCTCTCTTTTATGAATAGCATATATGATTGTAGCCATCAGTGAGGATTAGAGCTTCCATTTCGTAGTTGAAAGTTATGCCTGAGGACCTGAAAAAGGAACAGAATGGCAGTTGTCAACAACGGGTAACTGTAAGAAAGTTTGTTGAACGTGGGTTACATGAGGCAGTCAATTCCTTTTTTCTGATTTCTGTCCCTTTAGGGACTGCAGCATGGGAAATCCTAACACAAGAGTGAGAACAATGTAAGGTGTGTTAGACTACTTTTAAAAGAGAGATGTTGTCAAAGCATGGGAGGTGTTCTAGGACTGGAATCCAGTGGCTCCAGGGAAGAAAAAGGCGCAGACAGAAACTGGCTTCCCTGAATTGTAATTCTAAGTAACGGCCTCATGATCTCTTCCCTTTTTCTTTTCTTCTCCTCCCAAATTAATCATGAGTTTCACAGAATTATGAAAACATAGAATGGTTTCGGTTGAAAGAGATGTTAAAAGATCACCTAGTCTCAAACCCCTGCCATGGGCTGGGACACCTCTCACCAGGCCGGGTTGCCCAAAGCCCCTTCCGACCTGGACTCGAACACTTCCAGAGATGGGGCATCCACAACTTCCCTGGGCAACCTGTTCCAGTGTCTTGTCACACTAATAGTAAATAATTTCTTCCTAATATCTAGTTTAAATCTAACCCCTTTTACTTTAAAGCCATTGCCCTTTCTATCACTGCACTCCCTCTGAGCTTTCCTGTAGGCCCTGTTTAGTTACTGGAAGGCCACTATAAGGTCTCCCCTGGAGCCTTTTATTCTCCAGAATGAACAACCCCATCTCTCTCACCCTGTCTTCTTTGGAGAGGTGCTCCAGCCCTTTGATTATCTTTGTGGCCCTACCCTGGACCAGTCCAATGTACTTATGCTGGATGCCCCAGAGCTGGGTGCAGGGCTCCAGGTGACATCTCACAAGAGCAGAGCAGAGGGGGACAATCCCCTCCCTTGCCCTGCTGGCCACGCTGCTTTTGATGCAGCCCAGCTACACGGTTGGCTTTCTGGGCTGCAGGCACACATTGCTGGCTCATGTCAACCTTCTCATCAGCTAGAACCCCCAGGCCCTTCTCATCAGGATTGCTCTCAATCCCTTCTCTGCCCAGCCTGTATTTGTGCTGATGAAAGGAATTGAAGCTGAAAGGGAAGTGGAGGAGGCTTGAATAATTCAAGATTGGGCCTGGGATGGTGTTTTACAGTCCAAGGAAAAGGGTGAGACCTAAGTGTTTTCTGGATTCTGTTCCTGTGCAGCCCTAGGTGAAGGTGCAGGGTTCAAGGGAATTGTGCTATTCTCTGGAACGAAGACTCTCCATTTGGAAGACTGCAATGACAATCTTCTACTGCCTTCTCTTCCTGGCTTCAGCTGTTACAATTAATACTGAAATGGTGGTTCTTTGTTCAAAAGAGCGAAAAGCACCTGATTTTATGAAATCAGTTGCAATGTAATAAGAATTTCACCTTTACATGAGGAGCTTCTTAATATCCGAATTAGTCATAGTAACCTCTAACTTCTTTATCTCTGCAATACAGAGTTCTGCACTATGTTTTTCATTGTAAATCCATACTTGCAAAAATGGTTCAGAAATTATTACTGGGAAGTGCAATATTCTTTCTGAGTTGCAACTTCTTGATGGGCTATACTCAAAGTACAGTTTATCCACTTAGGCAAGTTTTTTTAAATCAGTGTTTAATAGGCAAGCTACTGAAATGCCCTTGAAATGTGTAGAAAGAATATTTGTACAATATTCTGTTTAGAGAAAGAGGTCTTTCCATATCTGTGAGAGTTTCAGAAGTGTTAGGGAACGCGCCTATTTGAATACTGTTTTTAGTTTTCATATAAAACGACTGTCCTAAAATCCAAGGAGTAAAAAAGGAGGAAGAAAATAAATTCATGCTTATAATTTCCCAGTAGAAAAAACTAGAAGCCTAAAACTAAAAAGTCTAATTATAATTAATTGAAAAGGTTTTTTACAGAAGCTACTGGCAGTGATTTGCATAAATTCTCATTAAGGTGAATAACATATTTTCTTCAAGATTCATTAAACAAGCTTTAATCAGTTGAGCTTGAAAAACATTGCCATGAAACTTCAGTTTAAAAGTCATTACACGGCACCTAAAATAAGTTCTGAAAAATTAGAGAAACATATCCAAGAGACATCAGCATCCTTCAGACAGTAAGAAGCCATGTAATAAATACCAAGAGGAAGGGTGGGTTGTTGTTACTGGCTTTAAGTTAATTCCACAAAGACACAACATGCCTGGTGGGAAGGAAGCCTTGTGTCGCCAGCACAGTGGGGTGTCTTACTGGAGAGAGCTATCTGCAAAGTAGTTTTTCTTCTAGTTTCAAGGAGAGAACCCAATGAACTGGCAGGTATGATACATGCTGCAGTAGCTACCACCTGTGCTTTGCATAGTGTGTACTCTACTGCAATTCTTATTCTTTTTTTTTTTTTTTTTTTTTTAATGGTTAAATTGAGCAGGTTAAGTTGAGCATGGTTAAATTTAAAATGGTTAAGTTGAGCCAGTTATGTATGTGTGAAACGTAAATATTTTTGTGCCCTTCTATCCAATTCTGTTTTTCAGGACTAACTCAGATGCGGTCTTTCAAAGAACAGGTTCTATCGGTTTGATGCATAGCCTTTTCCCTGGTCTTAATGAACAACTTTTCTTTGTGAGTGTGTCTATTAGGTGATAGGAGGGGTATGAAGTTCAGCTTAGCGCTACCATTGTCTTCTCTTGGCAGCCAGGAAAGGTGGAGTGGCAAATCTCAGAGCTTCTGCAGTTCTTGGCAGTGCTTTCCTCTCTCTAAATCCATAAAGACACAAGCACTTTCATTTTTAACTTCTTCTACAAATAAATAATAAATCTGTTTTATTTATTGATTTTTATTATTGCGGGGACGTGCATGGTAAACGGGTATGCTTTTGTACTATTCTCTGTTTCAGGAGCCAAATTTAAAGCTTTAGATGTTAACATTGAATCAACTTTCTAAAGCAGCAGGTCCCACATTGCAATGTATACATACTCCAGTAATTTATGGCTTACTTCCAAGTGGTACACAGCTAAGCTGGAACCGGTACTTAACAACCTTTATTGTAGTACCTGGCCAAAGAAAAAAACATGCATGTTGAGTCCCTATTCTAGAACAATTTGCTTGCTACTTTCTTCCATCCAGTATATGCAGTGTAAAATGAAGATGGGGCTGTGAATGTCAGGGAGACTACTGTTAGTGAGCTCTGAAAACTTTGTTTTCTTAATCTATATCAATTTAGCACTTGCTGTCTTTGAGAGTGAACTCTTGTGGTAAAATCCAGTACCACTGGCAAGAAAAAACAGAACCATAGAATGGCCTGGGTTGGCCATGAACTTAAAAGATTACCTGGTTCCAACCTCCTTGCCACTGTCAGGGATGCCACCCCCTAGATTAGGTTGCCCAGGGCCTTGAACACCTCCAGGGATGGGGCATCCACAGCTTTGCTGGGCCATATGCCAGTGAGTATAGCTTTTGCGTTATATTTACTAGCAAGTTTGAATCATGCTTTCCCCTACTCATCATTAGGTGTAGCATTTTTCCTTATGAATTTCTCTTACTTGAGAGGGCTCAACTGTATGTATAGAGAGAAATAGGATACACTGATGTTTTCTCATGTTAGTTATTCCTCAATTTAAACTTTTACAGTTTGAAGCTTCTGAATGAAAACGTAATTCATGATTGCTTTTGCAGCTCTGGAGTCCAGATTTAGAAACAGATCGTTTATTTAGTACCAGGGTGTCCTTAAGAGTACTGGCAAATGCCAGTAATCCTGACTTGAACATGGAAAAAATTGTTTCTAATGTATCCACATCACTGTGACTTTCAGGATTATATGTTAGCTCTTACAACTTCTTCTTGTGACTCTGGAGAAGAAAGGAAAAAAAAGTTTTTTTTTTTTTTTTTTTTTTTTTTTAAAAAAAAAAACAACGGTATGGTGTCCTGAAGAAGTTTCTTTGTCTCCTGATAATTGTCACCATTATTTCTTATTTTATTATATTGGACAGTCTGTGTTTTCATATATATTTATTTTGGCTTTGAAACAGCATATAATTTCTTTATCTTATTATTGTAATTAAACTGCACCACAAATGTTGTATGTCTTATCTTTAGAGGAAAATAGACATTAAAATACCTCCAGATAAACGAACCCTGTTTTGACATCTCTTCCCCCTTGTTTCAATTTCTGATGTTTTTACATCTTGTTTAAAAAGCTAGTATCCCAAAGCTGACTGGCGTATGTTAAGTTTTGGCCGAACAGTTCTTTTAAATATAATGGGAGGTCTGTAAGTGATGGGTGGCCCAAAATCCAAAGTCACCATTCTATTCAAATAAACACACAAAGAAAGTATATGCAGGTCCTTTAACTCTTACAGGAGCTTGGCTGTGTGCCATGCTTCTGACTTAATGGAATTGCTGATTTCAGGGTTGCCTGGGGCCACAACCACAAATAAGCATATATATCTCTGAGGTCATTGAAACCATTTTTATTATTTTCATAGCTATTGGAAATAAGTCACCTGGCTTGATTTATATATAAAATTGCAGAATATCAGCCCACAGAAGTGACCTTTAATTTAAAACTTTCATCTGTTTTGTTGGCTTGTAGCAATGGCCTGTGATATTAAAATAACAGCAACTCATATATCTAGAAATATCGTTTTATCTTTCTCAATAGTTGATGGTTAAGCATTCACTCCAAGTTTGGGATTCAAGTTGAGTGCCTTCTGGTGAAAGGATCTTGATAGTGCGTGCTGCTGTGGCTCGCTGTTAGACTTGGTTCCATTTCCAAGGCTAGGATGTTGAACCCCCAGTGGAAACATGATGGTGACTTTGTGGGTTTCCTGTGGGCTCCCAGTGCCTCTCACAAACATCTGCTGCTGTTCTTCACTGACTTCTACAGACTTTTATCCTACAACTGAATTAAGAAAGAATGAGAGAGGGCGATGAAGTGGATTTGAATGAGATAGGTATGGCTTATTGCATGCAACATTTGGGTAAGGTTTCCTAATGCATTTGAATAGCATTGTCTTCTTATCTCAGCATATCTTCAGAATTCATCGAAAGAACACAGCAGTCTGTGCTGAAAACAATAGGCCTCCAGTGCTACATTGTCTTAGTGGATGGGATGGGTGCGTTGGATATCTGTATTTATTGGCTGTATGTCATAATTCATTTCTCAGTGTTTGCCTGTGTATCCCATGTTAAGAAGCTGGGATATTTATGATGCATACACAGCATTGTTATTCCAAACAGCTAATTTCCTGTGAAGAGAAATCTTGAATTCCCAAAAACTTCATAGGAAGATGCAATGTACAGCCCCAGAAAAAGATGCAAGTCTTGTAGAGCAGAAACTGCTTATTCCTTATGTTACTCTACATTGGTTTTATTATGCAGAAATAAATACATCCTGCTGTTTTATATGCTCTAGCAAACTATAATTTTCTTCATTAAACTTTCAGTGGCTTGTAATGCCATGGGAGACAGCAAAGAGGGAGCCTTGAACTCTGCAGAGGTAACCTTCCCCAGCTCTGTAGGTGATAGCTATATGCGCTGTAGTTTATGTAAAGATTCAAAAGGGGCTGTTTCTCTTTGGGGACTAGGGTTGGGGTGGGGTGAGGTATTGCCATTTATTTCTTAGAGGATTTATATATTAAACACATGTAGATCCCTAGTAGAAAACTGACTCTGTTCAAGTTACAGGAATGTGAATTTGAAGCTTCTCTCTGAGGTGAAATTTAGTATTTTTTTCCATCCTTCTGTGAGAAGCTGAGGTATTTGAAGAGAATACATTAGCCTTGTCAACAAATACAGCGCTGTAATACCCACCGTTTTTCTCTTTTCTGAGGTCTGTACGTGCTGACGAACCTCTCCAGGCAGTCTGTTTGCTCGTTCCTTCAGATCACTTCCGTTCCACTCGGTTGCGTCTCTCCCTCCTCATCTATCCATGACTCTTTTTCCATATTTCAAGTTTCTTCTTATTCTGATCTCAACCAACCCTGCTTGTGTGAATAATGAAGGCAAAATTATTACTGTCCCTTAGCAGTGCTACAATTTAAGAGATGACAGACAACTTCCATGTTACTAAAATACTGCGTACGAATTGTTTCCCTACAAACTATTTCTGTGTTTGATGTGGACTGCTAAAAGAAGCAAACTGTTCATAATTTTTTTAAAGCTTTCGGTAGTACTTGTGCTTTACATTCTCTTCTATTGGCTTTCCTCTGTAGGTGTCTTTAGGCAGAACCTACAGTTGTCATTGTTAAAAAGCCAGAGTTATGAAATACCATAACCTTTTGTGGCATTCACATTCCTCAGCTACCGGGAAAAATGTAGTCCTCCGTTGTGCTGCTGTCAAGGGTTTTTGGACTTAAATGTTACGGTAGGAAGTTGAGCCCAGAGGCTAACTATTGGCTTAATCTTCGTAGAGATCTTCATTTTTTTAGAAGGGTACTTCTTAGGAAAGTTAAACCTGCTTTATAAAAACACATAAAATGGCACACAAATCACTAGTGGAGAAAAAGTGCAAGCAGATTTGCTAGTGTAGAATTGGAGACTCTTGAAAATCTGGCCATTTCCATTCAGTGCTGGTTTCTTTTTGTAGTTTTCATTAACTTCACTTAGCTGTAATGATATAGTTGGTAAGGTTGATCTCGTACATGATTCTAGTAATGGCTTCAGTTTCCCTGAATTGCTGTCTGAGATCCTTGTTACTTAGTGCATGTGTCCCCACAGCTGCTTGAAAACACAGGCAGAAATGGTTTCTGGTTGTTTTTTTTTTTGTGCTTGGAAATCTAAAAAGTCTTCGGAAAGACTATAAAAGCTTATCCCAATTGCACTAGATTATATAACCCTACTGGTTTCAGTGACATAAATTGGAGGTTATTCCAATGCTAATGTGGATTAACGCTAATAAAGCAGAAATCATAATTTGATCCTGTGTGCTCTGATAACATAATTCAACTAATTTGTCATTTCCTGGCTTTTTAGCTCAATCTTTGACAGCATCCTGTAAAATCCTCTGGAGTATGCTTGGTGCAGACTACCATATAATGGTGACTATAACGTCCGTATTTGCTTTACTAAAATAACTGTGATTAGTCCTTTTATGTCAATCCCAAGCTGTTGCTACTACCTGGGTGCTCTTAACCACTGAATTAAGAGAAAATAAAATTTATTTTAAACATTACAGTAGGCTTAGATTGTTAGTGTTTCACAATTGCCATGGCGTGCCACAAAGATTTGTTCCCTCTAATGGATCTCTGCATCTGGGATTGAGGCACAAAGGTGAAACACGTCACTAAAACTCATTTTAACCTTTTTTTCAGTGGAATCAACACCTTCCGAATGGGTGGGTGCCAGCTTGCTCTGTTAAAATTTGCTTATGAAGGGCATCCCACAGCGCTCATGTAGAAAAGTTGGAGAGCTGGAAAGAGCATAGTTCATTCATCCAAGACTGTACTGAACAGTCGCTCTATGTAGAGGGGGAGGGCGCTTCCAGGAATTTGTCTGACCTGTCTTCTGTGGCAAGGACTCATGGTAGAGTTCAACTCCATCCATCACAAATGTTTTCTAGCCAGATTTTGGCCCCTGTGTATATTTTTTCGGAAATTTGTTTAATAGAAATCCTCTTCTGACAAGGAGAAATGCTGCACTTGTGTTGTTGTTGTTTTTTAATTTTGGAGTCTTCTAAAAAGATACTTTATTTTGGTAGATTTGCTAGTGAGTAAACTATCAACAGAGAGCAATGTAGACCTAGGATTTTATTTTAACATCTTAAATGTTAAAATTTCATGCTGTTTTTCTTCCATCAAGTTAAACATGCTTTGCATTGTATGTTGGTTGGTGTTTCTCTTTTTGTCCTCAGATAGTTTCACTGAAATGGCAGTATATTATCTTCGATTCATGTGTGTAGCTGGACTTTGGAGCTGACTCAGCATAATTTAGTTGCTCGATCCTCAGGGAGAGCTTTCTTGACCTCCTAATATTGTTTAGTGTATTGCTATAAATAGTGCTGTCACCACAATCACGTCAGAGAAGTTAGTAAACTGGAGTAGGGAAACAGTGTTAATTTTGGACCAGTGGCATCTGTTGGGTTCCTTAGACCAGACTGGTTTTAAAAAAGAAAAAAAATATATATTTTTTTCCACTTCCCCTTTATATGGAAGTTGCTGTCTAAAGATGGCACTTTTTGAAGTTTTAATATATTTATGTGGGCAGTATCTCATGTACAGAAATGGGTGCCTTCTGAAGGCACGTACTCAATTTTGTACTAAAAATGGACAATGCTACAAGAAAAGATACCTAAGTATTCTTTTTTTGCATACAAAAAAAAAAAAGAAAATAATTAAGTCCTCAGCGTAACTACTTGTAAGATACTGAAGTGTACTTAACCTTAATGGAAAACGCTTGTGCTGTACAATATGATTAAATGAAAAATCTGCTATTATTTTCTTCTCAGAAAGAGCAGTCAGGCATTGAAACGGGTTGCCCAGGGAAGTGGTTGCGTCACCACCCCTGGGGATGTTCAAGGAGAGGTAGCATATGGCACTTAGGGACATGGCTTAGTGGGTGACATTGGTGGCAGGGGGATGGTTGGACCAGATGATCTTGGAGGTCTTGTCCAACCTTAATGATTCTACGACTCCATGATTCTATGATAGCCTTTAGATAGAGAAAGGGATGAAAAGTGGAAAATGCATATTTTCCTACTTACTTTCCTACATAAAATTAATTGTGCATTTTTACAGGTATGCAGAGAAATAACGTAGTCTATGGAATTTGGAACAAAAATTCACGTCCAGTTTGAGGTTAGGACAATGCAAATATTGTGTTAAAAATTTTAAGTGCAATGTTCTGCACTTGCAAAATGATCTTGGCACTTGGTTTTCTAAAGCTTGATGCTTTTTGATGGGAAAATTTGTCACCACATTACAACCTTAGTTTTTTTTTTTTTTATTTTTTTTTTTTTTCACGACTTGGTTTCTGGTAGTTATCAATGTGCAAATACTTTGTTCCCAGCTGTTGAGCAGGAGGAGGAGCTGGAAGGCGATCATTCAGTAGAGATTTTGGGGCATGTCATCAGCCTACATCTTTGTGTGTGCAATTGCTGTGGGTCAGAGCATTGTTTTTATGCATTTATGCAACTTACAGATGGGGTTGAAGGGAGGGAAGAGGAGACTCTTTCGAGAGAGGAGAATTTGGGGTGTACACAAATTCCATGGCTGATAGCCTTTAGCATTGTGGGATCTGGGCTTTGCAGTCAATCTGAATCAGCTGATTCTTGCAGTGAAAAAAAAAAAGAATATTACCAACAGTAGCTGGTCTGGGACTGCCTTTTTTTTTTTTTTTTTTTTTTTTTTTTTTTTTTTTTTCTTCCCTGCCCCAAATATGGACATTTCTTCAATATGGGTTCTAAAGCTAGTGTAAGGTTAAAATTGACCTCTGGGTATTTGTTTTCACTAAAGAGATTTAGTAGAATACCTTTCAGTTAAAGCAGTAAAACTTTAAGTTTAGATCAGACCTCTGTTAATGAAGCCTTTTTGGGCACCTAAATAAAAGGCTTGAGTTAAGGAATTTATACAAAATAAATTGACACTTCCCTTTATACCCAAACCACACTCCCCCATGTAACCTCCTCTCCTTCCCCCCAAGGGAAAGATAAAAAGGACGCTGTCTGTACATTATGTACACTATGTTGTGGTCCAGAAGTTTCTCCTCTACTCATTATTTCTATATTTATGTGTGTACGTGTTCCTGGGCATTCTTTTCAATGCTTCACTAAAAGTCAGCTGCCTAAAAAGTCTTTCAGGCTTTCAATTGGAGGTATACAAGAAACTTGTGTTTAGGCATAATTATGCACAATCACCCTGAACTTTCTGAAACTGCTGTCAATAAGACTTGAATCACAAAAGATGTAAGTTTTAAAAAATTAAATGAGCTTTGTTTCCTCAGAATAGTCTGCCATGTACTGAAAAGAATATAGAACTGTTAATGGGACTGATATGTGACTGATAAGCTCTTCTGTAGTGGTACAGGAGGTATGCCTTGTTTTTCATATAGTTGTTTAAAATATACATGTTTTGGAAAGGCTTTATATATATTCAGTAGGTGGCTTGTCAGAAAAAGTAGCTTAATGTCTGTCCTATTAATCTAGCTAAGAGTCTCAACATTTTCACTGTAACTAGTGTATTCTCAAGCTTTAAAATGTCTGTCTTTTTCCTCAGAGATAATTGTACTGTTGTGAGTAGCTGTATGGTGAAATGGGGAAAAAAAAAGAAAAAAAAAAAAGAAAAAAAAAAGAAAAAAAAGAAAAAAAAAGTTTTATTTTCTCAAAGTAGGGAAGAGAAATAGGATAGTGCCATGTTCTTCTGTGGAACAGTAAATCTAATAAGGCCTGCTGGGCCCACTTTTATCATCTAAAATAGATCTGAAAAGGGCAGCAGAGGTTCCAGCTATGAATTCTGACCACGCTTCAGAAGCTTGGAATTACATTTTTACCCATACATATATATGTGTGTTTGTCTGTGTGCACGTGCGCGTGTGTGAAATAAATCATGAGCTATTGCCAGGCAGTAGTTTGCACTGAAGAATATTTGTAAAGAATAACTTTTAATGTGTATTTGAAGGAATATGTTATCAGCCAAATACTGAATATCTTGAAGTCTTAGAGGAACAGGATTAGTAATTATGAATTACGTGATGTGGTGGGGAGAGGTTAGCATATGTAACAGCTGTGAGAAAAGGAGAAAACATTTTCTGGTTTAGTAATTTAAGCATTTTTTCAATAAATGCTTCTTTGTAGACCTATTGTACAAGTAGGTGAAAAATGTGGGGAGCAGACACAAAGACAGGAGCTCATCTTCTCCCATCTTCTCTCCCCTCTGCTACCTCCTGAGAGGAACTATCTGATGGTATGCCATTGTTTGGAAACAGAAATTATTAATTTATTTTCTTGCTTCCCTCCAGCATGTTTCTTACCTGTGTCTGAATAATCAACTAGTCCTAAACCAGGCAGTTGAGTTTCAGATTTCACATAGTCCATCTTTTATTGTTTGTTATGTCAAGCAAAAGATTGAACTTAGAGGAAGTGAGGTGCACTTAGGGTTAATATTAAAGCCAGATTCTTTTAGCATATGAGGACACACTTAGAAATGAAAGGCCATATAGTATGGAGAAGTATACAGTCTGAAGCCTTTATGGTTAGCTTTTGAAATATTTATGTTCCGGGAGGAAAAGATTTTTCAGGCCAACTCAACCTTCTTGTAACCAAAATGTTTTGAACCTTTAGCTGCTTAAAGTTTTCAAAGCTCTTTTAGTCAATAAGAAAATCAATGCTTGCAACATGCTTCAGTGTAGTTAAAGCAGTGCTTGACAGCACCTGGTGTTATATATGGGTACCACCACTGGTTCAGGATGCCATTCCTTCTTCAGAATAACACTGAGAGTCTTTAGTTGGAAAGTTAGAGAGGTCTAGAAAGCTACAGCTGGTGAGCTATTGAATTGTAGCCTACTGGTGGAAGAATCAAACCACAACTGATGCAATTGAAGTTACCTTGTTAAATGTATTTATTTCTGTTATACTCTACAAATGTGCATTGTGTATTTTAAAAGATCGATTTCTTTAAAAGACATTGTGCAGTTTAGAAAAATCTTAGAAAGTCTACATCTATATTGTGAAACAAGACCATAACTTTTGTCAGTGATTTTTTATTTTTTATTTGTTATTGATTTTTTTTCTCTGTGTCTTCATTTTTGATGGCAATTGCAAGTATGTGAGGTTATAGTATAGTTGTCTCATTGATGGATCTTTCCATTCTGCTTATATCTAATTCAGGAAAGTATCACCCCAAAAGTTTTATGAGAAAGACACTACTTACAGTCTTATTACTTGTGGTTTGTGTTTGTTCTGGTACTAAACTTTGGTTGGCTATGAAATTTCTGTTAAAGGACAGTAATATTTCAAAACCTGTAAATAATATTATCATTTATTTAAATACTCTCCTATACAAGCTGCATAGTTAATAGCTTTCACTAGCAGTTATACAAGATAGGAATATTATATTAAAAATATATCATCTTTCATGCTCTGAGTTGGATGCATTCAGACATTTCTAAACAGGAAGAAAAGGACTGAACTACTGGGAGAATTTAGCTAGGCACTAGTTTACTGACACTTCATTTCCCTTTGGTGGTATTAGGTATTGCTTTAATTAGTTTAAAATACGATTTGAATGTAGGTGTTTTTTCTTCAGTGTTTGGTGTGTATAGTTCTGTTCTCAGAGCCAGCAACTCAGGATCCTATATATCACTTAGCTACTTGTTACCCAGTATTTCCCATCTGAAAACATCTGAGTTATTGGCCGTTCCTTAGAGATTCACCTAAATATTTCTTCTTAAGAGAAACTGAAAGCTGCAATCTGAAACCCAGAGGATGCACATAATTTGGTCTCCTACAGGTGTCCCTAGTCAATATACAATATAGATACCTTTCTTTTTTTTTTTTTTTTTTTTTTTTTTTTTGTGAAGTGGCACCGATAAGTTTTTACAGCCTGCTGGAGTTGTAGATAAATTCCACTGTTGAAGAGGAATGAACTTTAAAACAGAACATGCAAGATATAATTGCTGCCAGACATCTACAAGAACGGTAACTAGTTCCCTTGAGTCTATAATTAAACATTTAAATGAATGAGTTTTCATGTACTTATGCTTATTACTCATAAGACATCTCTATGCACTAGATAGTATTTTCTGTTTTTTTTTTTTTTTTTTTTTTTTTTTTCCTTTATGCTGTCAATACAGACCATATGTATATTGTAGTCTGTGGTCATGTATGAGAATTGTCCAAAGTATGACAATCACAGAATCATAGAATATCCTGAGCTGGAAAGGACCCACAAGGATCATCAAGTCCAACTCCTGGGTATGCACTGCACCACCCAAAAATCAGACCATGTGTCTGAGAGTGTTGTCCAAACGCTTCTTGAACTCCAGCAGGCTCGGTTCCATGAACACAGCCCTGGGGAGCTTGTTCCAGTGCCTGACCACCCTCTTGGTGAAGAACCTTTCCATAACACACGGCCTGACCCTCCCCTGTCCCAGCTCCATGCCGTCCCCTCGGGTCCTGTTGCTGCCCCAGAGAGCAGAGCTCAGCGCCTGCCCCTCCGCTCTCTTTGTGAGGGAGCTGCAGGCCGCCATGAGGTCTCTCCTCAGCCAATTGTTCTCTCAATTGTTCTCTCATTGCACTATATATTTATCTAGCTATATGCTGAACGTTTTGTCCAGAATGATACTGTGAGAAACAGTAAAAAAATCTTCACTGAAATCCAAGAAGATGGCATCAACTGGCTTCCCTTGGTCAACTAGATGGGTGACCCTGTCATAAAAGGAAGTTTCTTAAGTGCGACCTTCCCCTTGTGAACCTGTGTTGGCTATGACCAATGACCACGTTGTCCTTCAGGTGTTTTTCAGTAACTCCCAGGATAATTTTCTCCATAATTTAACTGGGCGCTACAGTGAGACTGACAGGACTCTAATTAGCAGGGTCTTCTTTCTTGCCCTTCTTGAAAACAGGGACAATGTTTGCCAGCATCCAGTCAACTTGGACCTCTCCAGATTCCCAAGAACATTGAAAAATAATTGAGAGAGGTCTCACAATGACATCAGACAGCTCTTTGGCTACCCTGCGATGAAACCCATCAGGCCCCATAGACTTAGATGAATATATAAAAGACAACCATATATATTATACGTAGGCATGTACAATAGATGATGTCTGTTTGCCTGCTTTCTGACCACAAATCTGCCTAACAAATAGCCTGTGAGTAGTTTGGAAAGGTAGATTAAGCTACTGGGTATCTGGGAGATGTGAAGCTAATTTCTACTCCAAAAAGGTGTCTCTGGGAGTTTTTTTCCAGGCTTGTTGTCTCTATAGGTAATGTGTAATCTTGTAAGCATCCTTAGCATGACTTGTTAAGATATACTGCAAAAATGCTCTAGGGTACTTTTCCATTGTTATCAAAAGGGAGTAAATGAAAAATATTCTAAAATGATCTTGAGGAAAAACAAGGAAGAACCTCCAAGTAGAGTCTTGCCAGTCCATCACTGCCTATCTATTTTATGTAAGAGAAGGCTGGGCAATAGCTTCCTGTGTGCACATATGGGAGTTCTCCTTTTTCTTAAAAATATGTTCCGTACTTCAAATGCTGATGTTCATTTTCAGCATATGGGGACCATTAGCAATATTGAAGCTGGACATATGGCTTAACGCGTTAAATCACTTTAGAATGTTGCATCTGTTTTTTTTACCCTGGTGTTAACACCTGGATCGGTTTAGCACTAGTGCAGAAGTTTAGGACATATAGAGCTGTTAATTTTAAAAACATCTGGGCTTTTTTGTATGCATGTATATGTGCATGTGTGAACTGCTGGGTCTCCAGCATTATTTGCGTTTGATGAAAAAAATCTTACTTGAATTGTGCTGAAGGTGTGTACTGACCCAGGCAAATCAGCAGTTTATAAAGCAGGAGGCAGAAGGAATCTTTTGAGTAGATAAGCAGATGATTTTCCCATGCAGCTTTTGTCTTTCGTCCGACTTCTATTTTTAAGGTATTGATAGCTGGCTATGATTTTTTTTTTTTTTCTTTCCTCTCAAACCGATCCATTTGTTGTACACTGAATAAGATATCCTGCTCTCCTGGGATGCATGAAATGGGCAGGCATTAAAAATTGACGAAAGCGAGTTCCCTGGCTGAGTCTGCAAGCTTTATCTGAGGCTGCTTGAAAGTAAAAATGCCAGTTGTGTTGGAGCTTTGAAAAACGGCTTTCCCTTGTGACCTGCTGCCTTTTAGTGAGAGCAGAGTTTACAGCTCTTTTTAAGAGTGATGAGTGGAGTTGGCGAGTTTCTCTTGTTATGCCCATTAGCAAGATTGGACTAATCTGCAGGACGTAACCTGGAGGTAAACTGTGAGTGAAGGAGAAGGAGAAGACAAGGCTAAAAAGGCATTTTGTAGTTTCCTTTATCCCAGAGTCTTTCCTGGAGCCAGCAATTAATAACATTTTCTATCTGTGGAGAACCCCGGTCGCTGGGAGTGCAGAGGCATTATAAAGGACATGTCAGCACTGCCTGCCAGGGCATTAAGAGGGACAGCTTTTAAAATTGCCATTGAAATCAGTGACTAAGCACCACTACTGCAGCAGAATTAACAGCTTGTTAATTTAATAATTAAAGAAAGATGGGGCCTCGCTAGACAGGAGCAGGGCAGCTGGGGGCAGCTGGGCCAGGCCATGGGTCTGTGGGAAGGCCTGGCTCAGGGGGCCCATGGCTGGGCCTGGCCAGGCTGTGAGAAGCTGGAGACTTTTTCTGCTTTTAACCCGTAGAGCAAAATGGTATAGAGCTGCCTGGCTCTGGTACCTCAGATATTCATTTTCCTGCAACCTGTTGTGCAGTCAAGTCAAATGTTGACCGCGTGTGGATTTTATTAAGTTTGATAACGTGAAATAGGGTAGCAGTTGAAGTTTATGAAGACATGCTTCTTTGCTGTGTGACATCTAGCTTCATCTCTTGTATTAGTGTTTCTAGTATCCTAAAACATTAATTGGACTATTTTGTTGTTGTAACGTTCAAACATTTAGAAAAAAAAAATCATGTGGAAATAACTTTATTTTAAATCCTGTCTCAGAGAGGGTACAACATTTGGTATGACTGGGCCATTAAGTAAGCTGGAACCAGCAGTTTCTGTATTTTTCATGCTGACAGGTATTAGCCTATGTTACCTTTACACTCATGAGAAACTACATATATTTCACAATTGTCTGATGAATTTTGTAGCCCAATACAGGGTGATCAATACTGTATCTACAAGGCTTGCTCTTTATTTTTTTAAATATGAACAGGACTGAACAGGAAAGGATCAGGCTTGCATCAAATTTGTTCTTAAGGCCGTAAATCAAATTTGACCGAATTAATGCCTTCAGAATATACAATAGCTTTCTTTATTATTTTGAGGAAAGCAGTTTACTTTTGGCAAGGAAGAGACCAACAAGGGGATACATGCTGCGTGGGAAGGATTGGTAGGGCAGCTGTTCACTTAGAGGGACAGAGCAGGTCCCTTTTCTTATTAAGTGCAGTGTGGAGTTGTTCTATACATCTGTACCAGTAGCTTTTTACATGTGTACATGTATATATATGTTTTATAGATGTGTACGGTTACTTTTTTTCCTCTTACAAAGTGGTTGTGTGGAAATGGAAGTATTGGAAATGGGCACATCTGCAAAAGATACAAAACTGTACATTTCCTGGGAATAACGTGTTTGCTACCTAGCCTTTTTGCAGCAGAGCACTAAGCCTCTGAGGAGGGCAGTTGCAGTGGCAACTTAACTTCTTTGCTGCCACTTATTTCTTTAGTATTTCCCCAAGAAAAAAATGTGTTTGTAGTTCAGGGTTTCAACTCTAAATTCTGACATCAGATAGCCGTTCTTAACACCACTCACTGTTCAGGAGCTTGTAGTCTTAGATTCTATTATTTTCTCAGAAGAGAAAGGAATATTTCTAGCCTAACACCTGCTTTACTTTTACTGAATTCCTAGGTCCCCCTCCCCCCCCCATGGTGATTCTGAGAGTGCTTCTACAAACTGAAATCACAAACAGAGGACTTAGATTTCAGGAAGGGACTCTGCGGAAGGACAAGATAAATAATGTGAAAACAAAGGTCTTGTTTTCCTCCAATGTTCTTTTGTGACTGGACTGAAATGAGAAAAATGTGTGTGGGGTTGGGAAAACAAATAGTAGCAACCTGATCCACTACATAAGCAGAAGTCAAAATGAAAATTTTCAGGCATTCTAAAAGGCATCATCAGATCTTTAAGGGATTTAAGCTGACCTCTTCATAACCTCCATGTGCACAGAGACAAAAGGACACGCCGGGAGGAAGCGTGTCTGAAAGCATTACAGCAGTGTGCGCTAGACAATGGAAATGCTGAGCTGCATGTTATTGAGAGCATTTGCATGAAGATTCTGTGACATAGCATATCAGTTTCAGACCATTTTTCTTTAAAGAACAAGACAACATTCCTGAAACTAACAGCATAAAAACTGGGCTTTGGGTACAGGTTGCAAGGGACTTGTTTCATTGGGGATGAGAATGTGAGGCAAATCTGGGCAAATGAATTAGGCTAGTGCATTTCCAGCATTGGCCTGAATTTCACAGTTTTTTTTCTTTATCTTCTGAATTGAGAAATGGTTAATTATGGGAAGGTATTTTTTGAAGGGCAAGAAGAGGGAATGAGTAAAGAAATAGAGACAAATCATTTCTCTTGTTTAATATTTTTAACAGTAGAGTCTTGAACTGGCTGGATTCTTAATTACTCATATAAAATAAATGCAAAATGAGTTAAGCGTAGTAGTTAAAAAAAAAAACACATTTACAGAATAGCTTAAATTTAATTTTGGTTATGAAGACAAGTAATTAATTAAATTCTAGCCATCATTTTGAGCTAAGCAGGTCTCACACCTTCTCCCTCAGCATAAATTTTAAATGCAAATGATTAGATTTGTACAAACATAGGGGACAGATTTTCCCAGTATTGAATTAGAGATGGAGACTGCTAATGGCTGGCACCAGTCCTTGCCAGGGTGGTTGGAAACAAAAATGCTGAAAACTGCAGTTTTTTTTTTTTCTTTTTTCCCCAATCAAGCTGACACAGACTGGAAGTCGTAAGCTAATACAATGTAAAAAATGTTTTTTTCCTCAACTGTAAATATAAGAAATTTAAGGAGAATGTGTATTTTCACCTATAAAATATTCTGCTGTATGTCTTTAGCAAGGTATTAGCTGAAAATGTTGTCAGTCAAAATATGTATGAGAAAGTTGTGGGAGTGCCCATACAGCACCACAGATTTGCATGTTCCTACTGACTTTCTGTGTTTATTGTTCATCCATGTCAGTGAGATTTCATTCCAACATCTAAATTAAAAATTCAGTATAAAAGGCTAGTTGGGGTTTTAGTTCAGAATTACTGGAGGATCAGTTGTTTCAACAATAATGTTTGTCAGTTTTTCATATTTCTTTTACATTTTAATTATAACTCATCAAATCTTAACCGATTACTCCTGGGTTAGATTCAGATGAATGCCACTGAAGGGTGTTTTAATTTAATGGAAGCAGTGTAACATCTGTTTCTAATGTTTTAAAAGCTAATTTATATGGAAATTTTGCTTTAGCAAAAAGTCAATAGATGCGGACTTCTCTAACACCTCCTGTAAAAATTCAAAACTTGAATTAAAGCAGCATCAAAACAATGCCATTCTTTCTTGCTGTAGCAGTGTGATTACATTTTCACAGCCTTTCATTTGTATCCTTTTCCTTCTATTGAAATGAAATTTTTGTCTTTTACAGCCGAGCCATCAAGACAAACCAGGACCTTCTGCCAGAGACGCCGTGGACGCATATATTCTACAATGACTTCTGGGGAACACTTCTCACTCACAGTGGGAGCCACAAGTCATACAGACCTCTCTGCACACTCTCCTTCCGCATCAACCATGCTGTTGGAGGGATGGACCCATGGGGCTACCACCTTGTAAACGTCCTGTTGCATGCTGCAGTCACAGGCCTTTTCACAAACTTCTCGAGGATCCTCTTTGGGGATGGGTACTGGACCTTGATAGCAGGTCTGCTGTTTGCATCCCATCCAATCCACACGGAAGCCGTAGCAGGGATTGTGGGGAGGGCAGACATCGGAGCCTGCCTCTTCTTTCTGCTTTCCCTGATGTGTTACGTGAAGCATTGCTCTACGAGAAGTTCCTCAGCTAGTACATGGGGCTGGATCTTGGGAACGGGAGTGTGTGCTGGGTGTAGCATGCTGTGGAAGGAACAAGGAGTGACTGTTCTGGCAATTTCAGCAGTGTACGATATCTTTGTATTTCATCGGCTGAAAATGCATCAAATCATTCCTGCTTTATACAAGGTGAGTCTCCTTTTCTTTCCAATAAACTATTCATAAAGCACCAGTCACTATTAAACAGGTGCTAAATGAGTTTTCAAGCACACAATAATTCTTATTAGTCAACTCTGAAAAATACACACACGTCTGATACTGAAAGAATGTTTAAAGCAGTTTAGTAAGGACTTTTTACATTTTGTTTAAACAATGTGCTATTACCCATTGCTATTACTTGACGCTGGGGATGTGTTTCTTTCAATTACTTTCCTTGCTTCCAGCAGCAATCTCCTCATTCTGTTTACCGTCAAGCACTGGATATCTGGCTGCCTTTTGCAAAGAACTCATTCATGGTCTTATCCTCTTGTATCTTGCAAACTCAGCTTAGTTTGGTTGGGCATGCAAGTGCAGCAGCTGATACCATCTACAGGCTCCCTGAGGCATAGATAGTGCTTTTACTGTTCTAGTTTAACAGAGTTGCACGGAACCTGGTTGCATGCCTCTGGCATGTATTTTTTCTCCCCCTAGTAGGAGCTGTGACTCAAATCTTTTACCGCCATACCAAACAAAATATTTATAATTTTTTAACTTAACTGACCTAAAGGCAAGCAAGTGAAATAATAATAATAAAAAAATCTCATCAAAACCCTCTCTAACTTCTCCCCAAAGCTCATGTATTTTAGTGTTACATACATACGCTGTCTGAAATCAAGATTCAATTACGTTAGTTGCTGTACAAGTGCCTAGTACTGTACAAGTGAAAATAGAGTCAAAAGAAAGCAAGTAGTCTCTCATAGTTGGCTGATAAACTGTTGTGACATGTTGACTTAGCTATGCACTTTTCTGGCAAAAATAAATGTATTGACAGTAAACTTTCTTATGCTTTGTTTACTCATATCTAGAATATGTATAGAACATTAATTATTATTACATTGCCCAGTACTATATTTATTTATATTTCCTATGTACCTGAGTTTACCCTTTCATATAAAATATTGTTTAGAGAAGTCTAGTAAGACTGTCTCTGGCCTGCTCCATCAAAAGACTGGAAATTATTTTCCAAGGCTGCTATTTAGTTGACATCAGTGGATACTTTGACACTGGCCACTCCCACTTGGAGTTGGGCATCTCCCACTTGGGACAACTCCCAATGAACAACTTCCACTTGGAGTTGGGAAATTTGGGTTTTGATTGTAGCATCTGACCAATGTTTGACAAATCCAGACAACTATGGCAATTTGGATGCTGTCATCTTGATTTGAAATGACTTTTTAGATTTATTTTCACATAATTTTGAAATGACTGTGATATAAGAACGGTGTTTAAAAGTGATATTTTATCTCTTCTGAAATAATTAGTAACAACAAAGCTAAGTTTTCTTACTAAAAGCTTTGGTTTTAGTTTGGTTCTCTGAGTATAGACATACAATGATGAAGACTAGTTTATTTTGGTATTAAAAAAATTCCAGCAAAACAGATTATGTAGCTGCTTTCAACACCACATTTCTTTGAGACTGTTTGGGTGTTGCCTTTTTCTTATTGTTTTGGCCTTAAAACATGTCCCTGGTAAGAATTAAAGAAAAAATCTTTCTTCCTAGAACAAACTGTAAAATCTCCTTAAGCAAACAAAATCAACTTTTGATTTTTTTTTTTTTTTCCTTTAATGTTGCATATACTTTTTTTACTTGAAAAGACATTCCTGCATTGGAACTTGTATGACAGTAGCCATTCACAAATGTGTCTTCCTGTGCTAGCAACTGGCTTGAGTATTTCAAAACCAGAGTGCAGTTTAAAACCAAAGAGAACCAAAAACCACCAAACTTACCAAACAAAACCCTGTATTGTTTCAAAAATGATTTTTAAGAATATCTGGACAATTAGAATTGAATCAATTTACAGGTTCTGGAACTTGTGCTTTGCATTTTCTCAGTGTGGGAAGGAGATTATAGAAGAAAAATAAAAATAAAAACCAGAAATCAAACATCGGTCCAGAAAAAAAGTAATGGTCTTTGTGTAGGAGGAGAAAAGTGTAAAATGGAGCCAAGGAAGAGAGGAAAATACTTTTTAAAAGATGGTTAGCTTAAATCTGTACTGAGTAAGTATTCAGTAATAATACCAAACCGAGTGCAGAATAAACAGCGTGCTGCAGTATCCTTGTAATGCAATGGTTGAAAGGATCTACCCTTTTCAGTCTCCCTAACCTTAAGCTAAACCTTGTCCAGCTGAGCTGACACAGCTGTTTCAAAGGTTGTGCTGGAAACTGCAACAAAGAGGAAATGCAGGTGATAAATAACCCTTAAAAAACAAAACAAATATCCCAGATATGGCTCTAGGAATTGGATACTGGCTGTATCCTGGCTGTATCCAGTTCTCCTGTTTGCCCTGCAAACACCTACTGAGAGGAATGCTGAAGTGTGGGGGTAGAAACGAGGAACTGAGAGTGAGGAATTTCGGGGAGCGGGTGGTTAAGGACTTGGGCTAGCTTGCTGACAGACTACCACTTTTGGCTTCTGCAAGCCTTTTGAGAATATGTCACTGAGGGAACTGAGACACAGTTTATTATGTATAAGGAATTGTAACATTGCTGACTGCCTTCAGGATGGTCAGTGAGAACGAGCTGGTAAAAGCAGCCTTAAAAATGCTCCAGCATATGGAAGAGATGGCATTGGGGTGCCAAGACTGTTGCATTTTTTTTCTTCATTTTTTTTTCCATTAAGTTCTTATAATTGGGCCAAATGTCAAATAAATATGAAGTGGTGGCTACTACACAAGACCAGTAGCCATTTAGTGGGTTTGCACCTGTGATCACGGTGAGTCCTGATGTGTCACATCAAATCTGTGACAGCATCCCATTGGGATTGGAACAGACTGGCAGGGCTTCTGAACAAGGCAGCTGCAGAGCAGGACCACCAGCAGAGCAGATGAACATTACCCGTTATTTAGAAGCTATTTTTAATACACTTTAAAAAATGTATATCATAGCTCCTTATTAAACTATCCAGCTCTTTTCCCTGTCATCTACATATTGGTTATTCAGTAGAACTTGGCTGCTGATCTTTTTCCCTTTGCCAAGTCTTGTTGTATTCCTGTCTGCCTGCAATACTTGCTCTCTGGCTGGCAAAGTTGTCGGTCTGAACCCAGTTTGATTTGGTTAGCTCTACTTTATTCTGTCTGACTCGCTTTCTAAGTGTGCTCTGATAAGAATATATTCCCTGTCTTTAAGTCAGCAGAATTTGTTGGAAATTATTTATTACGGTTGTAAATGAGTTGTCTGGAGTGAGAGCAATTAAAAAAATGTGTCTCTAGTGGGGCAAAGCATTCTTTATGGAAGAAAGCTGGGATTTTGCTTGATTTTCAGTATTTTAGACCTTGTTTCCACCGTAAGTTGCATAGCAGGTATGCAGATTGATTGAGTTGTCATGTGTCATATGTATGATTGTACCTGTCAGCAGTCAGACTTGCACAACTTCCACAAGTGTAGGGGTGGGAGGGGGAACCTGACTACAGGAGAGAGCTGTGATCAAGTTTGTAATTATAGAAACTATGCAAATTCAGAGACCTAATTCTTTTGTACTTGCAGTCCCCAGTTTAAGAGCAGAGCCATTAATCAACATTGCTGTACACAGCCTTCTGTCCAATTAGTAGTACAGAGCTAATATAAGCCCTATGGTACTGCCCTTTTTTCCTTTTTTTTTTTTTAAAAAAAAAAAAAACGTGGGAATGGAGCTGGACAACTTTAGCAGTTAAAAAGAGGAGGCAAATGCACTTAATACTCATTTTTAATATAATGCTAATGATAAAATATTTATTACTATGTGGTTTATGTGTACAAACTGCCCTACTGAAATAACTAAACCAGATGTATGTTCCATTAATGGTAATATTTTACTAGATCAACATAGTACAGAGGGTTCTCTATACTAAAATAAGGACACCTCTCTTTTCCCGTCACTTATTTGACTAATACCACCAGCCCTGGGAGGTCTGTCTCCCATGTGGAATTAATTACTGGTATCTATAGCTAACACGAACCACAAATTGGATTGCAGGATGCATTATCTAACCTTTCTGTGCTATTATAACAGTATTGGTTTTGTAAAAAGCAATTTTGTTGGAGGCCTATATTTTATTTAAGGTAATGATGGAAACCTGGGCCTCCATGGATGACATGGTGAACCACCAAACCAAACACTGCTTTCTTTTATGGTCTTGGAATGGCCTTATTTGTGGGTGATATGTATGATTCCTGCTCAAAACAGGACTTAGTGTATTAGATAAAGCTACTGATTTTTGAGAACACTAAACTTGAAACAAGCCACTTTCTCAATTCTTTGAAGCAGCGACTTTTAGAACTGTCATGCCTTGGAAAGTAATTTCCAAATAAAATGCTGCTCTAGATTTAAACTTGGGATTTTATTCTCTTCTGGGGAGCTTTAAAGCCTTAGCAATGCAGTGGGTCTTGCTGTTTTTTCATCTCTTCTCCATCCACAAGTTCTGTCATTTTGAGGCACTGTTTTTATCATTGTTTAAAATCTAGCTTGTTGATGGTGTGTTTTCTGTTTATTTTCTGCAATCTAAGGAATTTTAAGGTGCTTGAACTTAGCCACAGGCCTGAATATTTTGGCAGACCTGATCAGTAAGCCATGCTTTCACAAGATATTTCACTCAAACACTTGTGTGGGCATGGCCCTGTCTTAGCCCAGTGTCTTTGTGCTTGAAGCCAGATATTCAGCCGACATGCTTCTCCTGGACATTACTTCTTTCCCAGTTGAAAATAAGAAATAACTTAGGGCTTCCAAACATGACCTGAGCCCTTGCAGGTTCACTTTGTGAACAACAAGAGCTGTTTCATACTGTGCTTGTGCACCACATAAACTCCTTGGGTTCAGGGCTGAGGGCAGGGTCGGAGGCCCTGGTCCTTGGGGCCCAGCTGTGAGCTCCTGCTCTGTGGCGGTCAGCTGGGGGTTAATTCTCTTGGCAGCTCCAAGCCCATACAAAATTGTGGAAATGCTGAGACGAATGTGCCTGTACATACATTGCTCATATTTCCGGAGGAACCAGACCGGTGCTTTTCTCTTCACGCTGCGGGAGAGCAGCAGCGTGAGGCCTGCACTGTCCTGGCCATTGCTCCCCCTCCCCTGGCAGATAGCTCCTAGACAAAAGAAGCTTTTTGCAATTTGCTTCTTTCTTGACAATTTCAAGTAGCTAATACTGCTGTTTCCTGTAGTTCCCACAGCTCCTTGCTGCTTTTCCTTTTGATCTGAAAATAAGAAAAGCAAGATTGGCCTCAGCTATCTTTCTTGTCGGAGATATTGATCTCCTGCAGGTCCTGTGATGTCAGTGGAGTTGCACCGAATTGGACATCAATAAGTATAAATAGCTATTGTTTCCTGAAAATATTTTCATGTGGTGATTTAAACCACTGAAACAGATCACATATGACAGAAATATAGCATCCCGAGGCAAGTTTAGGAGAAGGGCTTTTTTTTATTATTATTTTCTTCAAATAAGGAATTGCATGCTATCTGAAGTTTCTGGGTTAAAACGGACTATGTTTTAATATTAAATCTGTAATATCTTTTCTGGAATTGCTACTAAAATCTGCATTAGTTTTTTTCTACCCACTTTGAAGTCTACAATAATGTTTTGGAAACTATTTTTGAGAGTGCCTCTCTGGAAAGAAGGAAGAAGGACAGGCTTCTTTAATAAGTAAATCAAAACCAGAGATGCTTTTTCATATTTACAGAGATTGTGAAGACATGAAGAACCTTCAGTGTAACAGAGAGGTTAGTTTGTTAGAGGAAAGTTGTCACTGTCTTCAGTTTTAGGTAAGATTTATACTGCATGGTAACATGCAGAATATGCTCTGTTCTTCATTCTTCCCCTTGACTTACAAGGGATCTGTTTTGAGGCATGGGTGAAAAAGCTTTCAGGGGCTTTGCACCGTTGGTGTTAGCACTTACTTTTCATTCCGAGGTTGCATGCCAATTACAAATATGAAGAAGAACGTGACTTCTTCATGGTGTTGTTCAGTTGCGGGGTATTGGACTTGCTACTTGCCAATTTTTAAAACCCGTGCCAGTAATATTAATCTGATGTTGCTCTCATAGTTTTTAATGTTTTCACAACATTTAACAAATCAAGTAGAAGCACAAAGCTTACGATAGGGTGTAACAACTGTGTTTCAGAACATTAGGAGTATTTGCAGGTGTTAGTTATTCTTCATCTTAGTGATTACTATAGCTTCCTCATGGAAGCAGCTTTGTAAAATTGTTTTTCTAACAGCTGGCAAGTTTATCGTGTAAATTATCTGTACTAAAAGCATTTCATGCTTTTTGGAAAGGATGGTCAATTAAGTATTTTATGCAGTGATAAAGGGACTTGGGTGACTGTGAACTTTGAGAAATATATGCAGCTTTGGCTGTTTTCAGTTTTCCATTTGTTTGTGAGCTGGAAAGCTGTGTCCCTTATCTCTCTAGCTCTGCTTCTCCATGGGTCAGTTGTCTGGGTACCATCCATAAAATGGGAAAAACAATGTATAGTACTAAAGCTAAGTGGTGTCTTAGTGAGTTAAATGTCTCCTGGTGTAACTCCTTTCATGTGTATTTGCCTCAGGAGTTATGCCTTTAGGCTTAAACCTCTTTTGGTGTTTTGACTAAAATGCACGTATTTATGATCTCTTATTCATCAAGTATGTATCCCTTGTGTCTGTTAGATGCCAGACAGAAAGTTTATACGTGTGCCTTGCATACAAATCTTCTTCAAATACTATCTTCAAACATGAGTACTTTACATTAGCCTCCTAATATCCTGCTTAGGCACCTAAATGCCCTGATTTGATGAAGTGCTGATTGCTTGTAGCTCCTTATGGGCTTTGCTGAACGAACCCATTGCACTTTGTAGACCACAACTGAGTAGCAAGCTAGACTATATGCTTCCAGCAGTCAGGGCACGTGCTCATAGCATATGAGGAGGAGGAGGGAAAAAAAACACACACACACATAAAAAACAAACAAACAAAAAAACAACCACCAAAGTGTGTTACCAGTCAGAATCAAATGGATAATATGCAAGAGAGAAGGTACAGGTTCTGGGTGCTCTTAGTTCTGTCTCTTATGAATTAATTAAAGCACCTTCTGAAAATGTAATTGTTGCTGGGAGTACATGAAAATCAGCTTTATGATTTTTGAGCATTTTAACTGCAGTCACCTAATTTTCACAACACTGGAGCTTGGAAAGTACTACCTGAGTCTACTCAATAGAATTATGTTCTCACAGGCAGTCGTCTTCCTAGAGTCCTACCCTAAAACAGAGCCTTTGTTGGTACCTGAGCATGAGCTTTGATTCCAGACCTGCGGGAACATATACAAACCCTGAGCCACAAGGGAGACTTTTCTCTTGGTATTATGTTTAATTTTGAAGTTCCTGGCTTATGCTCATTTTTATTAGTTGTAATGATTTAATGATTATGTGCACACTTTTTCCAAACTTAGTGATTCCAAACAGTAACCTATGTGGACAGCTACAATATTAAAATACAAGTGTATGAGATTTACAGTGGAAGCAACCAGTTATGATAGAAGGCAGCAAACATTTTTGGCATAATTATTGGAAGAACAGAAAGATATTTTGTACATATTGCCTCCATTTCTTTTTCCAGCTGCAATGTAGATTAGGTATGGGGAGGGAGACAACCCAGGCTTGCAATCCTGTAGCTGATTTTATGGGTCAGTTCTTAGGAGGTAAATTGCTAGCCTCACTAACCTTGAATGTCTCTTGGAAAAAAAGAATCCCTTGATGCTTTGGATAGTCCACATTGGGAGGAGAGGGAAAACCAAATGTTTTTTGTTCCTAAGTTTCTAGGAAACTAATTGAAAATGCACGTGATGAAATTATGTTAAAATTGTCCATAAGCTTTTGAGGGAACGGAATGAGAGTTTTGTACTTGGTGCTCTTAAATGTCAGGTAGAACATGCGTACCTTTTTGCAATCAGAATGGTAAGAGTTTCAGACACATACACAGTTTAAGTCTAAGGCTGTGGATTTGATTGGGTTGTGTAAAAGTCAGAGCTTCTGTGACATTTAATCCAAAATCTTGTTTTCCCCTTTTACAAAAAAATATGGAAATAAATTCCCATAGCAACAAAACCTTTAAAGTATGGGGCATATTGAGTTAATAAAGGCAATGAAAGAGCAGGGAAAAGAGAGGGTAGAATTGTATCAAGTCTCTGTAAATTCTTTCTCTCCAAGAAAACAGGACTTTGGGGGCTATGGATAATTTTTTTGCATGTTTTAGTCTGTGTGCTTTAAAAGTATCTCGGGCAGCCTGTACTGCTGTACAGTGAAGCTTGTATCAATAGCAGTGTTTATTTATCAGGGATTGTGAGATTACAGTTTATTTTTAAAATACATGTTTATTATAGTTCTATCTATTACTTGGAGACTTTTTTCCTTCAAAGATGTTATTAGAAGTGGCAAAACGCTGCCACAAAATAGCTCTCATGAGTTTTAACGTAGAAGCCATGCCAATTTTTGTAAGCTTAGTTCTTGCTTCTTTGGACTACTTACATATAGCATTTTTGGCTTCTGGTAATTTTAAATCTGTGGAAACTCAGCGTTAGGAGTTTTATGGACGGATTTTATTTATTTATTTTTTTTTTTTTTGTCTAAGGCATTATGTAATTTTACCTTTTCCGACCTGAGTTGTTAAACAAGAATTTGACATTTTGTGGGTGATTGTAGTTGAGAATATGGATTAGTTGTGGAATGAGGCATACTTGATGAAATCTTGTTTATTTACAAATAAAATCCCAAACAGAATTTCTTGCAGGATGAGAAGTATCAAACCGTGTGCCTTTATCCCAGCTCTAAACTCCTCTCAGTGAACGTTGCAGAGCTTCCTCTCTCATCTTATTTGGGATGAAGTTACCTGCATAATGTGTATTTTTACTGTCCTTCCTCTGCACCCAGTTTTTTGATCTATGTTTTCTCACTGGTTTACATATGTACATGCTGTCTCTCTCACAAGAAGGAAAAACAAAACAAAACAAAAAACTGTCCATGCACTCTTGCTCTGGGAGAGGTATCTTTCCTTGAAAGAAGAGAACAGTGCTCAGGATTTGGCTACTTATGATCACTCTTCTTGTCAGGAGACCCGGTAGTCAAAGTAACTTAGACCTCAGGCATTCCAAAATCAAAAGAAAGTATTAACAATGAAGAGGTAAACATTAACTTTTGGAAGTTTTCATTTGCCTTCTGTTTTGAAATCCTGTAGATTAAGTGTTTTCAGGATTTTGTCTGTAATCATGAAGCTTGAAAAGGGTGAAGAAAAATTCTTAGCACAATGAAAATTGTTCTTGATGCTAGCATACTGTAAGACAAAATTAAGCTGGCTGCTGTTGTTGCAGATTACTTGATCTGTAAGTTAGTTTAAATCCTTAGGTTTATATGAAACACAAATTTTAAAAAAGGTTTATAATTTAGTCATTGTTATGGTAGGTCAGTGTTGATGTGTTCTGAAGATGTCAGGTTTCTAAATGTAACTTTTTAAAACATGCTTCTTTTATTTCCATCCGTTTTCAGTCTAGAAGATGTTTTCACTCCATCATAAATCATGATAGATATGGTAGTGTAGGCCTAGACTGTTGCAGATGACTGCTTCTGCCTTGGAACTGCCCTGCTCATGATACGGTGTGCTGTCAGCAACTGGTGATCGCATGCTAGCAAAAAAGTTGATGTGTCTGTGCTCCCTCAGGTTGGTCTTTAAGGCTCTGCAGTGCCCAGATTGCTCCGCTGTGCTCTGGTAGCCTGGTAACAACCCCTGCCATCACCAGGTGGAGTAATGAAGATACAGGTGTTGGTGTACCTTCTTCACTGATACCTGCCTTGCTCATACATGTGACGGCAAGTCTATGTCCAGTAAGCAAGTGGTATATTGATATAGTAGCTAAGTAGGCTAGATCTCACTTCGAGTTATAGCTTGGTGTCCTACTAGACATAAAGTCATTCTGGAATGATAATCGTGTTTTGAAGCAGCAGTGATTTAGTAGGTTTGTTAACCAAGACATAGTCCTCTTTGACCCGAGCCTTAACGCGCAGTGTTTTCAGCTTCAGATCTGTACCAATCCTATGTAAAGCTTTTCTTTTCCTGTATTTGAAGCGAAGAATTTCAGTGCCTGTCTAAGTCTCGGTCTTTAGACTATATCCTAAAGTGTAAGGAAGAAAGGCAGAAATGAGTAATGATAAGAAAATAAAGGAAAAGAAAAAAGACTGAATAGCTCAATATGTGATATGGAAGCCAAAATTTGTTCTGTGGTTCTATAACCATTCCTATATTAATTGGTGGAGTTGCTCTTATCAGCCAGAGAATGCGGCACCTGCCTTCTGACCTTACTGTCTGCAGTGTTTGTGTATTTTCTTACAAGTTTTGACAGACTAATAAAAACTGAAATTTTATAAAATCTTTTTTGATGTGTGACCTTGCATTTTGTGGCACTTGGTGGTTAGCAACCAACATACTGCCTCACTGGGGTAGTAAATTTGTGTTTTAATGCAGTTATTTGTTTTACTTGTAGTGTAGCAGACAGCTTCAAACCCTCAGAGAGAGCTTTTTAAGTCTGTCTGTCTTTCAGTCTGCTTTGCTACTTCATCCTCTGGGCTTGGTTGCAGTATTTTGATTAAATGTTACATTACTGTGATACATACACAAACCATTTGAAATGTTCAGATTTGGTTTAAAAAAGGTATTGTTTAAAAATAACATACGTGTCCACAAGCTCACTACAGAAGTAGCCTTTTTGTGTGTCCCAAAGCCATGTTGCTATACATCAGCAGGCTTCTAAGTATGTTTACATGAAGATGTGCAGCTAAATAGCTCAGAAATTTTCTTGCTAAAAATCCTAGAACTACTTTTTAAACTAACATCTTTTGCATCTGAAATCATAACATATATTAGGTTTGTGTTGACACCTTCCAGGAAACTCGATTTTCTGTGCATTAAAGCAAATATGTAAATTGTTTTCTGTTATTTATTTATTTATCATTTTTCTGTTGATAGCATTGATGGCTGCAGAAATTTAAGTACATCTAGTTTTCACAACATCGTTTTTTTAGTAATCTGATATATTCTGCCATTAACTGGCTGGTACACTCAACTGTGCATTTCATGGGCTGCTTGCAGACATACAGACTCTTCCTGGAAGCTTAATTAAATGTGAATGTCCTGTTAACACCACAATTTCAGCAGTTCTGTAGTTGGATGTTACATTGTGTTATGTCCTTATGTCATGTGCAAGCGGAGCCGGATGTTTTTAACATGGGACTTGAGTCTTTTTCTGGTTGCGGTGTCTTGTGGACATCTTGTTGTGCCCTGAAGCAGTGCTTCATGTTCAAAAGTGGTTTTATTTTTTTTCCCTCAAGATGTTTGTTGATCTAATAGGGTAGCTAGGCCATCATGAGTGCAAAACATCTTGTTTGTGGGAAATAGCAATGTTTTTCTTGTCTGTGAAGATAGTTAGAAATATAGTTCTGATGTGACTAATGTTAAACTTTTTATTTTTATTTTTTATTATGAACAGACCTGTTTGCAAGGTCATGCAAGTTCTTAGTCAAGGTTTATATCACAAAATGTGCTTTGCTCAGTATTTGGCCATGTTTTCTTGTGTAGGCCATGAATGACTGGACCTGAAGTGGTACTATCTAGAGATACTTCCCGAAAATTATGAGGCTGGTTAAGCAAGATCTAGAGTTGGAAAACACTGGTAAAAAGGCTTTTTGTTTTGTTACAAGGTTATAACATAATTTTCAAAGTCTATCTGCAGCAAAGTTCTCTTGATATTTCTCAAGTTATTGCAGAAATAGCAGAAAAGGGAAATACGTCTGTATTTTAGGTAGCCCTTTCATGCAGAGAAAGAATCATTTGCTGGAAACTATTGTGTCCTTTGGATGGTAAAAAAATCAGTAGTAGGAATTACAAATAAAAAATGTTGATGTAGGTGTAGCTGGATAGTTGCCAAACAACTCAGTGTAATCAATTTCTACATAAAATACAGATAGTTTTTCATATGCCTTATTCTTGGAGTTTAGATTTGTTTTTAAGGTTTATCCCTTTCTCTAAAAAGCCGTGATATCTTTAAAAGCATGCACAGAAAATTATTTGAATGAAATTTATATTTAAATGCTTGATGCAGAGTTAAAAATGCTTATTACTGCATCACAGTTAATCTTCTTTAGCCTATTTGAACTGCCTGTCAGGGACATCCAGATTTGATATCATAGCATCATTAAGGTTGGAAAAGACCTCCAAGATCATGTGGTTCAACCATCCCCCTACCACCACTGTTACCCACTAAACCATGTCCCTAAGCACCACATCCAACTTGTCCTTGAACACCCCCAGGGACGGTGACTCCACCACCTCCCTGGGCAGGCCGTTCCAGTGCCTGACTGCTCTTTCTGAGAAGAAATGTCTCCTCATTTCCAACCTGAACCTCCCCTGGTGCAACCTGAGGCCATTCCATCTAGTCCTATCACTAGTTACTTGTGAGAAGAGGCCGACCCCCAGCTCCCCAAACCTTCCTTTCAGGTAGATGGAGAGAGCAATAAGGTCTCCCCTGAGCCTTCTCTTCTCCAGACTAAACAACCCCAGTTCCCTCAGCCACTCCTCACAGGACTTGTGTTCCAAGCCCTTTTCCAGCTTCATAGCCCTTCTCTGGACATGCTCCAGGGCCTCTGTCCTTGTAGTGAGGGACCCAAAACTGAACACAGTACTGGAGGTGCAGCCTCACCAGTGCAGAACACAGGGGAATGATCTCCTCCCTGGTCCTGCTGGCTACACTATTCCTGATACAAGCCAGGATGCTGTTGGCCCTATTGACTACCTGGCACGCTGCTGGCTCATGTTCAAGCGAGCATCAATCAGCACCCTCAGATCCTTTTCCTTTGCACAGCTTTTGAGCCACTCTACCCTAAGCCTGTAGTGTTGCATGGGGTTGTTGTGGCCAAAGTGCAGGACACGGCACTTAGCCATGTTGAACCTCATCCCATTGACCTTTGCCCATCGACCCAGCCTGTCCAGGTCCCTCTGCAGGGCCTTTCCATGCTCCAGCAGATCAACACTTCCCCCCCAGCTTGGTGTCTTCTGCACACTTATTGAGGGTGCACTCAATTCCCTCACCCATATCATCAATAAAGATATTAAAGAGAATGGGCCCCAACACTGACCCCTGAGGAACACCACTGGTGACCAGTCACCATCTGGATATCACTGTGTTCACAACCACTTCTTGGGCCTGGCCACCCAGCCAGTTTTTAACCCAGCAAAGAGTATACCTTTTCAAGCCATGGGCTGCCAGCTTCTCTAGGAGACCAAGTCAAAGGCTTTGCTGAAGTCTAGGTAGACTACATTGACAGGCTTACCCTCATCCACCATGTTGGTCATCTGGTCATAGAAGGAGATTAGGTTGGTCAGGCAGGACTTGCCTTTCATGAACCCATGCTGACTGGGCCTGGTCCCCTGGTTGTCCTGCAAATGCTGTGTGATTGCATTCCAGATGACCTGTTCCATCACCTTTCCTGAAACCAAGGTCAGGCTGACAGGTCTGTAGTTCCCCAGATCTCCCTTACTTCTTATAAATGGGTGTCACATCAGCAAGTCTCCAGTAATCTGGGACCTCTCTGGATGACCATGGCCACTGATAGATGATGGAAAGCGGCCCAGCAATCACATCCACCAGCTCCCTTAGCATCTTCGGGTGGATCCCATCTGATCCCATGGATTTGTGACAGTCCAGATTGATCAGCAGGTCTCTGTTTCCAGCTGAAATGTGGGATGTTAATTCTGCTTCCTGTCCCAGACTTCCAGACTGGGAGGCAGAGTACCCTGCGGATCACTGGCCTTATATGTTGCAGAAGAGAATACAAGATTGTCATGGAGCCGCGTCAATGGGAGAGAAGATTATGGGTAAATGATTGGAAATACCGGCATCATGAAACATGATTTTGTGCCTAAGTAGTATTTTTTCATGACGTTAACGAACAGTTTTAGTAACAAGCATTGCTTTTGTAGAAGGGAAATGAAGGAATATGTGGTCAGATAAAGCATTCAGAAGAAACCCAAGGGCAATGAAAACTGGAATGATTTAATGGTTGCCAAAGACGGTCAAGTGAGAAAGAAACAGAAAGAGAAGAACTTGATTACAGACAATGAGTAGGGGCAGGAAAACAAACAAACAACAACAAAAAAAAACACCAAAAACAGGATACAGACTTTGTTACTAAAGTAATTTTCTAAGAAGAATAACACATTTTGAGAAGTTGGGAAACAAGGAAGAACATGTTTCAATTTAATCTTTTTTTTTTTTTTTTATTTCAGAAAGACTATAAAGCAAAACAAGATGATGAAGAGAATGGAATTTAATAAGAAAAATATGAATTCAGAATGTCACTGAATGTTGAAATTTAAATTGCAGCTCAGACTTTAATGTTTTAATTTCCTACTCAGTAGAAGTCATGGTACATAGAGAAGAATATGTGTGCATTCATATTTTCATGGAATCATAGAATATCCCGAGTTGGAAGGGACCCATAAAGTCCAGCTCCTGGCACTGCACAGTTCTACCCAAAAGTTTAGACCATGTGACTACGTGCACAGTCCAATCTCTTATTGAATTCAGACAGGCTCAGTGAAGTGACTACTTCACTGGGGAGCCTGTTCCAGTGCACAACCACCCTCTCGGTGAAAAACCTCCTCCTGACATCGAGCCTAGACTTCCCCTGCCTCAGCCTAAACCTGTTCCTGCGGGTCCTGTCACTGGTGTTTATGGAGAAAAGGTCTCCTGCCTCTCCACTCCCCCTCACGAGGAAGTTGTAGACCGCGATTAGGTCCCCCCTCAGCCTCCTCTTCTGCAGGCTGAACAGGCCCAGTGACCTCAGCCGCTCCTCCTAAGTCTTCCCCTCCAGGCCCTTCACCATCTTCGTTGCCCTCCCCTGGACACTCTCCAACAGTTTAACATCCTTTTTGTACTGTGGTGCCCAGAACTGCACACAGTACTCGAGGTGAGGCTGCACCAGCGCAGAGTAGAGCGGGAAAATCACTTCCCTCGACCGACTAGCAATGCCGTCAGTATGTATTTTGATATATTTTGATATATATTAGTTTAGGAGGCATATCATGTGATGTTCTGGTAATAAATTTTTGAAGGGTTGATGGTTCATCTTAGAAATTCTGATTTTTTAAAGATAAATGATTCAACTGAAATGCACAGAAATTCTTTCCTGTAGTTTCAGAACTGTGTAGTTTTCTGAATTTCAAGTCTTGCACTTTTAGTATATTTCCTACCATAATTTTGATTTTTTTTTTTTTTTAAATCATACTGGTTTTGTTAAGACTTATTTCATGTAGAGGAAAACATGGTTAGCTGATCAATAAACCTGAGGGATAACTGTCTGTCACAAACAACTGGGATGTTAGAGACTTATATTTGGGTCTGTACTATTCTAGATATTTTTGTAAACTCTTAGAGTCCCTTAAAATACACTAAGGACGTTTGTAGTGGATTTTGAAATTAAAGGGCTCAAGTATAGCCACAAGTGAAAAGAGATAACATGAGTGACAGCTCTCAAACTAATGAAAGTTTTCTTTGGAAGTCATTTGAAACAGTTTCATGTGACTAAGAGATATCTATTTTGTGTCCTGTTGTCCTTTTATTGCAACAGAGGATCTGAAAAAAGTTTTTTTTTTTTTTTTTTTTTTTTTCTTTCGGCCTACTAAACTCAACCCCCTGTGCCTCTTTATACCTTGCCCATCTGCTTTGTGTTTTGTGTTGCCAAGTGTTTCTTTAATAGGCGCTCTGTTGTGCTCAAGTATACGTCTGGAACTGGAAGGGGGGACCTAAACTTAATGATGTGAAATTTCAAAGCGGCTTTAAGAGATTAGAGTGAATTTGCTTGTAAGAAATGATAATCTAAAACTAATGATCACAGATGTTCGTTCAGGTAAAAGAAATAATTACCATACGTGAAGCTGGGATGCAGCATTGCCCTTCCTATTTTGAGTGAATTTTCCACTTACTGTTTCAATATTGCTAACTTATGCTATTAACTATTATTTGAAAAGAGTGGCATTGGGATTGAATTAGAGAGGGTTTAGAGTCCTGTAATTTACGATGATTTATGTAACCATTTAGGAACTACTACCCCACATGGATTAGAAATGTGGATATGAAAATTTGTTTGAAAAAATGCTACCTAATGCAGTGGATTTGCTTAGAAAAAAAGAATGCCAGCTGTGTAAAGAAATTTTGGGTGGTGGTATTACAAAATACAAACCAGATGTTAGAAGAATAATCTGAAGAAGCTAATTGTAAAAGAGTACCTTAGCATATCTTGCTAAAGATGGTAAGGATGAGTTACCATCTGTTAAATTCTATTCTACTACTGTTAAATTCTATGTGCTGTAGTAGGAGAGAAATCACTAAAATAGGTTCCGTGATCCAAATCATTCTGCCATAATGCAAAAATGTATTTATTCCTTGCTCTATACCTTTCTGATACTTGAATACCAAAACATTTTCAGAATTTTCTCCTCATGAGATAATTACGGGTCAAAAAAAAAAAAAAAAAAGAAAAGAAAACCAGACATGAGCAAAGGTTCCAGCCTATGGCTTTCAGCTGTTTTTTTTTTTTTTTTTTTTTTTTTTTTTTTAATAAGAAGAGTCAGAAAAGAAAATACACACATCCAGCATAGTGATGGTTAGAGTTGACTGCTCAGTTATAAATAATTGAATAATACAGATACAATGCTTGAAGGGATTTTTTTCATGTCCTGCAGCAAAGAATCCTCTGGATACGAGGTTGTGGGTATGTTTCTCCAAGTTAAAGGTGTAAGCCTGTTACATGGGATGAACAGAGACATATTGGAAAAGTTCATAGTCAGGAGAAAAAAAGATAAGTTATAGAAGTAGAAAGAGTTATTCCTTTATAGCAAATTATCTGATACCTTAAGATCTAGTGTTCACATTTCCACAGACGCAGCATGTGTACTATATGTAAATATTGTAATAATATGTAAAAAAGAATTGTAATTGTAATAAATTGTATTGTAATAAATATGTAAAAAAAGATTTTACTACATGTAAATCTTCAGAACAAAGAGGAGAAACTAGAATTTGTCTGAATGACCTGTTGGCAAAGACAAGGTCAGTCAAGGCTCTGCCATAAGCACACACAAGATTGGGCCAGATGGGACAAGACTTCCCTTCCACTAGCTTCTGCAGAGTAGCCCCTTGCTTTAGAAAAACTGTCATATACACCAAATAAAGCTTCAATTCACTTATACATACCCAGATGGTAACTTTGCCTTGGAAGGTTTTCTTTTAATAAAATCAAAAAAATTACTCTCACGTGAGCTCTGTAGTGTCCCAAATGTTTGTTTAAACTCACACAGCTTTTTATTGGTTTATTGTGATCAATGGTAACCCAAAAGTGAAAATTTTGAAGCGTTATTTAAATGTATAATTTTAAGATTCCAGCAAGAAAATGAAGTAGCAAAAAGGAGCTAAACATAAAAGACCTGTTAATTGTCCGTGCATCTCTACTGAACACGTTGAATAGATTCTTTGCCAGCGAGACTGAGCGGTGTGTGTGCATCTCTTGAGGGCTGGTAGAGATTTTTACTACAAAGAATGATTTTGAAATGCATTTGACAAATCTTACTTTTTATTGTCAACTATTGTTTGATAAATGTTAAACAGCAACTGATTAGAAAGCTTAGACGCCTGTTTGACAGCAGATTTTTGGAGTTCGTGGGATTAGCTGAAGAGCTTTCAGCATATTTTAACATTTTATTGCGTATCTCTGGAAAATACCAACCTCTCAGAAGGTTACGCTGTCATGTTTCTCCCGTCAAGTAAATCCTCATAAAGATGTGTGTGTAGCACCAGGGATTCCTCACTTCCTCCACCAATCAAGCCTAACAGCAAAAGTAGTGACTCCAAATCAGTGACTATTATGGTACTTCTTACAGAAAGCTGACGTCCCCTGCCTTCTGTTTTTATGAACTACTTTATGTATGATGCCACTTCATACTTGTCAGTCTGAAGGTAACATCACTAATGAAAGTTGATCAGTCAGTATATTTATAACAGAGTCCTCAGACCCTAGGGTGCTTCTCAGTTATTAAGCAAGAGTAAAGCTTGTTAAGATCCACATCACTGGGATGGCTTAGTAAAAAGCCAGCATGAAAAGATAAGTCTTAAGCTGACAGTTTTAGCATTTAATCTGTAACTGCACAGATGACTGCTGGTAGCACATTCCAGGCACGAATCAGGGAAGTGCAGTCTCCTCTCAGCCCAGTGCACTAGGTGGTACCAGGGTATCTGTCACAACTGTGGTATAAAGGGTTGCAGGAACCAAAGGAATAGATTTGTTCAGCAGCCTTGTCTCTTGTGCTGAGGGGTAAGGAGTCAACGCATTTTGTAGCTCATTTCAGCCACATCAGAAACGAAGACTTGATGCAAGTACTGGATGTGGATGGATTGTTATGAATCAATATTATGAAACGAAACAGATCCATATTGAGACTCCTATCTGCAGTTACAGGGGAATCGTGCAAACGTTTTTGCTTCTGTATATTCCTCTGCTGATCTTAAAGTTCTATTCTGTACTCTGCAGGGGACTGAATTTCAAAGTTCTTCCTGATAATACCACAGCCTCAGCTTTAGCCATCTGAATGTTAATTTCTCCCCACTCCTTCAACAATATATCCTAGGTAATATTCTCCTCCAAACAACCTAAAATTTTATCTAGAATTTATAACCCAGCTACTAAAACTGTCCAGATCAAAGTTTAGTACAAATCGTAAAGTAAGATTCTTTAGAAAGAAATAAAAAAAAATGGAATTCCTAAATTACAGATACAAAATTAGCAAGGCCTAGTTCACAAAAGATTTTTAGCAAGTTAATTTTTGGACAGTGTGATATCAGAAACTAGCAGTGGTGTTTTAGTGTAGGGATATAAAACACGGCTTACTATGTTCAATGTTTCTGTCCACCTTTCCTCTCAATCACTCTAGTGTCCATCAGACAAGAGAATTTGAGAGAGGAGCAGTGTTCTCAAAGGCGGAGCTCTTAAAATCTTAGTAGAAAAAAACTCAGAAGAGACATCAAATGGCCATGAGACAAAAATAACTAAGGAGCTTGCACCTTGTTAGACACCAAAAATGCAAGTAGCAGCAATGTGTTCTGAGTTTTGCAGCCATGGGGAAAAATTGTGTCATTACCAAGCACGAAGAGAGTCACAAGTGTGTGCATTCATTGGGAAGCAGGCTTTGTTAGTGATAATGCTTGCAAGCTAGTTGTTTGTGGATGGTTTAAATTCTTTGGTTTTGGTCCTCTTTTGGACCAAAGTAGGAAGGTATTTTATATGAAAATATTCTAATTCAAAACAAAATTTTGTTTCCATACTTATTACTTACATAGCAACTGTTCTTATGTAGCACAGTATCAGCTGATCCAAAAATGTTTCCTCATACAGAATATTCACCAAAAAAAAAAAAAAGTTTCTCAGAAAGTGTGTTTTCAGTCTGAGTTTGTTTCTTTTAAGGAAATTTTGGGAAAGGATTACTATCAAACTAGTTCTTTCCATGTACCCATGTCTGCTGTATCCCATGTCATGTTTCTTTGTCTTGTCATTTTACTTTCATTTTTTTTTTGCATTGGGAATTTCAAAACCATATTCTGTGTACAGTTTTCAGTAAAGTCTGGATGATCCTCATATACAAAAAAGCTCATTTTAATGCAGTACGAAGAAAAATGACAATCAATAACCTCAACGATATTCCAGTTTGTGGCGAAAGTCTTAAATATTTACTGAATCTGTTTTCTAGTTATGTATTGATTGCCATCAAGTAGTGATAATTCATCTTTTGCTTGACACCGTATCACTTAATCTTCTATCATTTTTCCCTTTGATAGTCTGCTTAAAAATGTCAGAGCTCTCAGACTATATTGGCTTGTTATTTTGCTTTGAAAGTCAAATCAGTGGTCATAGTTGCAGGAAATGATACATGAAAATGGTCTGCAGAAATTTAAATGCTTTATTATTTGAAGATGATCAAAATATTTCATTGTTTTCTTTCCTCGGTAGTTACAGAAAGTCTTGTCTCATATCGAGAAAATGTGACTCCATGAGGACAATGTAATTGGGTTACTATTCCTGTAACTGGTTATCTCAGAAATACTGGATTAGAACAAGGGATAAAATCAGAACAAGGAATAAAACGTTCTTTATCATAAACAAGTAAAGGTTTATCAAATAAAGCAGTGTCTCCAAGTCTAGATTTTGGCCCCAGAAGTCTGTGGTGTTTTTTTGTTGTTGTCTGCTTGTTAACACATAGGAACTATTTTGAAAGAGAAAAGTACCTTTACCAGTATGTATTAGACTCCGGGTGTGGTGGGAGGACTAGCAGGTCTGTGTGTCCTGGGGCCTGACAGGCTCTCCCATTGACCTGGAATTACCACAGGCAAGTTCATCGTTCTCCCTGTCTAGATTGTTTTTCTGTGGATTAAGAATAATAACAGTAGACTGATTCCATGATTTCAATGTGCAGCTAGCCCCCAGAAAGCTTCATTTCTGTCGGCTGGTTTACTATAACTTTATTGATGTATTCTGGAAGTAGTACAGTTACACAGCCCAGAGGATTTCAGGGTGACTAATAGAAAGGATTAGAATTGTCTGTAAATGGTGCTCATAGTGTAAATTTTTCTGCCTTGAAAGACATACTCTATTTGCGGTTCCAGGAAATAAGAATGGAGTCTTTTCATAATGTTTCTAAGCAATTTTTTAAGCAAATCTCTTTTGTGTATATGATTCTGTATGATTATTTTAATGACAAACTTCTCAAATAAGTCTTAATCAGAAAAGGTACGTGGAATATCCAGTCTTAAATTTTGAATATGATTTGTGTCAAGAAAAAGCCTAGTGTTAAAAGAATTTCAAAACATGATCGTCTTGTCTAGTAGTAAAATTACAACTTTTCAATTTCTGATTTTACATCCTGGATTATATTACATCAGCAAAGATGTTAAGTAACTTTTCTCATCTCCCTCCTTATCAGACTGCATTAAATCTTCGTTGCTTAAGAGGAACACCAGTTAAATTAAGTGATGGATCTTCCCCTCTCTTGTATGGATGTTAATTTTATTGGACAGCAATCAGTTCTGCCAAGCTGTAAGGTATCTGTGAAGATAACAGTGTAAAGATTGGGAATAACATTGTCTTTAGAGAATGTTGTGATTTGTATGTATGTCTCGTAGTTCATGGAAGAGATAGCTGTACTATTAAGCAATAAGTTTGTTCCTTCATGCTTTTCCTGCTGCACTGGATACCGTAGCAGTACAAAGACCTGCTCTGTCTCCATATTTCTGTCAGTGGGTTTTGCAGTTATTCATCAACAGTTCACCGTTCGCTGCCCTGTGTTAGCTATGGCCATGTTTGCCTGTTATATCAGATGAGTGATCCGTTAGGAACTTGGGTTGAACACTTCACACATACTAAACAAAAGATTTTTATTGAATAACATGACTACTGGCCACCTGGGACAAGGCCAAAATCAGAGGAGGTGCCCGAAGCGAAAGGTCAGATTCCACAGGCTGACCCAGCTCCTTCCCTGCTGCTTCTCTCCTCCTGCACTCCCTTCAAGCGCCACACCTGGTAAAGCACCATCCGCCAATTCCCTGCAGGGTCATGAGAGCCGAAGCCAGGCAGGAGATGACTGACAGCTTGATGGAACTGCTTCAGCTGATGGCCAAATGAGGTAGCATTCCCACCAGGCATATTTCTCCATGAATTAATACAATTACTCTAATACATTGGACAAGTTGTCTAATTTCATAGATTTGCATAGCAGTGAAGAAGGAGGCCCGCACGGTATCCATGTGAGTGTCGGTATTGTCAAAGTAAGTAGCGAATGCTGATTTCACAATCATTGTTGAAAAACGTGTCAGGAGATCACTTTCTAAATCACTACGGAGAATTACTTGTCATCTTTAAGCTCTCACACAGGATGTCGCTTAACTCACACAAAGTTCTTGTTACATTGTGTAGAAACACGTATACCATTGCTTTCTGTTATTCAGGAAAGCATGTCCCTGATAGCAGACTTAATGGTACACTTTTGGAAGGTAGCATCTTGTTGCACAAACTCTTTTTATTTGCCCCAGCGGCTGCAGAAAGTAGCATCCAAGGTGGATATGAGAAGGTAAGAAAAACTGAGCTAATTCCTAGGAACAGGTGTTATATTCCCAGAGGTGTATATATTACTCCTTTCCAGGCTCATATTCCTGTTGAACTCTGTTTCCAGAGTAGAGCTCCATGTGAATTGTCTATGAGCACTGTCTGTGACTAAGCACAAAGTGCCTCCCTGCCTAGATAAAGGTGGACCCATAGCTGTCCAAGAAACCTTGGCCTCTAAAAACATCTCACTGGTTTTGGAGATGAGAGATGATGCCTACAAAGTGTAACTTCTGTAGACATACAGTAACTTTTGATGTTTGTGTATCAAACACATACTAACCGTACCCAGTTTGCTCTTAAGCCTCTTCACTGTCCAGTTTCTTCTAGATACAGTGGAAGAATGTAGAGGAATTTGAGATCCGTTGTGTGGGTGGGTGAATATTTGGGACTGCTGTGATTTCTTCAGTTCCTCTCATCCTCTGATGTCTGCTTTTTTTTTTTTTCCTTTTTTTTTTTTTTTTAAGGGCAAGACTGTTGAAAAGGCGTGATTATAGCTGTGAAAACAGCAGCTAGGCATATTCAATAATGATTTTTATTTATCTATCTGTTTACAGTTCAGACACACAAACTAGTGAAAGCTTAGGAGACTTTTTTAAAAACAAACAAACAAACAAACAAAAAACAACAACTTTGGATAACATAAAGACGATTAGCCAAACAAAAATATCTCTAAGTAGCTCACTTAATTCTGCATTTGTTTATCTACCCCAAAAGCTAAGCTTGGATTTCTCAAAGCTGTGCTAACTCTCCTTACATTCTGCTGGAAACTTCAGGCTTATCCATAAGCAGTTAAAGTTAATGAAACAATGGGGGTAGTTAATTCAGAAAAGGAGATCAGTTTGTGTAAGCTGGTGGCTATTGTCAGCTGGGAACTATCATGATTGTCTGAAGAACAGTTGATTTATTCCGTCAAATTTTCCACTGTAACAGTAATATATACATATATGTATGTGTGAAAAATTATGGAGTCCCTTGGTGTTGTGGAGAATCTCTGTATGTCTAGCAGGATGGAAGGGTACTTAAATAGTTATTTTAGCAGCACATCCAGTCGAGCCCCTGCCAATAGAGTCCATGTATGTGCTCTCTCCGCCTACAGTATCTGAACTTTGTCTCCAGCCTGCACAGGGATAGTCAACCTAAAACATCACTGCTCTGAACACCTCATCTTCCTCCTCGGTGCACTTAGTGACTCATTTCTCTTCAGGTCTGTTTCTCACTGTCAGGCAGGTGCCTGGCAAAGCTCCTTCCCCTTTGTCTTACTGCTCTGCTCCTTCCTACTTCTCAGTGTAACTTCCCTGCAGCAAAAAGAGGTGTCCTGCCTGGCTGAAGATGATCCTTCCTAGCATGAAGGGTGGTGGGAAGGGTAAGGAGAGAAGAGAGATCGGTGTCCCACTCCAAAAGGTGGTGGAAAAGAAAGGAAGCACTGGGGCTGAAGTTGGTGGGTGCCTCCAGAGAGTGGAAGGGGAGGGAAAGGAGAGCTTGGTGCTGATTCTGCTCAACTGGGGCAAACATGTCAGATCTCAGGAGCAGGTTCCTGTGTGTTGTCTTAATCCCATCCATGTTTTGTTCACTGGTGTTTCTCATTATTCAATGTATACTTCCTGAAATGTTTTCCAATGCCCTTTGAAAAACCTGGCAATTAAACTATTGGTAAGACGTTATTTGTAGGGGAATTAGTTGAATGTTAGTAAAAAGAAATATATGGACTAAATAGGAAAAAAAATATGTGACAGAAGAAGTAAAGAGTAATTATTGCAAAATTATCTCACTTTGGTGCAATATGCCCCACAACCTTACACATTGTGCTTTTGCAGCCTCCAGTTTTTTTTTTTTTTTTTTTTTTTTTTGACAAGATGAGTTTTGGATTTTTTTTGTTGTTTTTAAGGATATTCATTTTGCATCACTCACAATCTAAAACCCAAAATGCAGTGACTATGTAGTGGAAAAAATAATGATTTTGGTTTGAGGTTTTCTTTTTCTGGGGCTTTCAGTGACATGACTTAGCAGGTATATGCTGGGTATCCAGACAGTTCTGAAGAGGTTTAAATGTACACTTTCCAGCCAGAAGGATTTAAAGCTGGGCCATTATGATTCAATTACGGTTTTTAGAGGATATAAAAGCACATTGCTGAGTCAAAAGAAACAATTTTTCCTCCAGTCTATTTTGGGCTGCAGAAAGAAGTGTTAGGCTGTCAAATTATTCTAAACTGGAGAACTTTGATTAAAGTTCAGAAAGAGCTTGCACACTTTCAGTTGGTGTTTACATAGTCCTAACGACTTGGGCAGGACTGCAAATGTTTTTTATTAGCTGGAAACCCATTCTATGAAGAAGACAAAAAAAAAAAAAGATTTTTCAGAGGATTTAAAGCATAGTGTTTCACTCCTCAAAATATGTTATTCACTTGCTTTTACAAATTTCTTATCTTTAAAAATCAATGCTGTTTCCATTTATTAAAACAAACTGAAGTAGTTTCCTTTGCACTTCCTTTTCTGTCTCAACCCTTCTATTAACATATGGCATAAAAGAGTTGATTAGAGTGGTTGCATAATGACACCAAATATGCTTATACTTGAAAGAACAGTATTTGAAGTACTCAGCCATGCAGATCTGTCCAGATCAAGAACTCAGTCATGGCATAAAGGGTTTGGGGTTACATGTTTTACATTCCTCACATAAATACATCAAAGCTCGAGTATTTCAAGAGCAACCCAAGATCTTTATGCTTCAATACACTGATGGATCTGGAGCAAAAACAATGTGCTGCTTTTCTTTTTTTTTGCCTTTTTTCCTTTTTTTTTTTTTTTTTTTTTTTTAATTGAAGAAAGGACTCTTGCAAGAAAAAAAGTCCATGCATAGTGATGCAAGTTACCTTAAGTGTTAGCTAGATGGCACTGAAACACACTCATGCTGCTGTATTAAAGTGACTTGTTTGGAGCACTGTCTTTGTTAACAAAAAGTTCAGAACTAAAATATCTCTGAGCTGCTGCTTTTCCTTTTCTGGCCTTAACTTAAAAATCTGTACATCTGTATGTTTTTTTTTCTTTAAAGAACGCTTCTGAATATACAAACCCCTCCATATCGACTAATTGTATAGTCAGAGAAAGACAACATGAGATAAACAGTGATGACTTTTTTGCAGGCCATATTACATTTTCATTTATTTCTTCTTAGAATTTGAAAGTCCATATTTTAACATACAAAGTATACTCCTTTCTTTCTCACTATAAAAAGAACTTTTTCCAGGATGTAGCTATAGAAGGACGGCATTCTTGGTATTAATGATAGTTAAATACAAATTCTGCATGAATTGCTGTGGAGGTATAACAGAGAAAAATTCCACCTTAAGAAACTGACAAACGTTACAACAGTACTAGCTGCATCATCAGAAATGGTTAGATACAACTCTGCCTGGGGGCTCAATGCTGTCTGTTTTTGTAAATTGTTAGGGAATACTCAAAAGACAGGTGAATTGGCATAAAAACTTGCTTTCAGATAGCTTCAAGGCAAAAGCAAACAAATTGTAGCATTCAAAAAGCAAAGCTCAAGCACTTTTTCCTCATCAGTGTTTCTTTCCAGGAGATTACTTTGTTCCTGCAAAATCCTTGGGCATCCTGCATGATCTGCATTCATCCATAGTGCATCCAATGCACACTTGTGCTCTCTCCCTACCTACCTCCTCATCAAGTTGCCCCTCTTGTCACTTACATTTTTAGAACCAATCCTCCGATATACTGAACTGCTTGTAAATAAATAGGCATCTACTTAGGGATCCCTCGGGTTGTGCTGTTATGTTTGATTTTTTTTTTTTTTTTCATTTTGTAAAGCATGGGGGCTACACACCCAAAGAGGTTATCAGACTCCTGTCCCCAAAGGAAATGGTTAAAAAGCAATATTTGAAACTGCTGGGGAAGTCAAGGCCATGAGCATGGGCGCCTAACATCCTACACACTCCAGTTCCAGCAGTGGTCTGTAGGAGTCCCCTCCAGCACCATACTGGAGCTCACATTCCTGGCAAAGAGAGCCCAGCTTTCTGGGGGCTCGTTTTTAACTCTTCTCTACCCAGTGTGGAGTCAGGTTTTATCGTGAGTTAGTGTTGCTCCTTTTGACCTTATAGAAATGCTAGATTTTGGCTTCTAGTTGCAAAATGCTGTATGATGCTTGATCTTTTCCATTTGGAAAGCAAAGTTCAGGCAAAGAGAAGTTGCCCTTATACTAAATAATGTTTTTTTCCAGTCTGGATGAGTGACATTTAAAGCAAGGAAGAGGCTCAGTATGCAAGAATAAATTATTGATGGTGTTTTCAAGAAGTCACTTCCTCCACTTCCAGTCAGTGTGCCAATTTTATCAGCATTTTAAGCCTTACCTCTCTTGGAAGTCTGTGAAGCTCTCAGCAAGAGCTTAAAGGTTTGTCGTGTCTGAGCCTTTTTCTTAAACGGAATACACCAAGAAGACTTTGAATCTTTAAAACTTTTATAGCTTTCTCAGAAAGCAAATAGAGAAATAAAGCAGAGTGTCATAAAAGGGAGTGAACAGATTTGCAGGGTGAGGCATACTCAGATAGTTGTGTTTGAAAGCAGGTTTTGTCCTCGCCTGCTGGCAAGGGCAAGGCCTCTTATTTTTTTCCTTGTTTAGGGGGATCTTTGTGGCATCCTGTAGGTCTCTAGGAAGAGTTTGCCTGTTGTCTCAGAGACCTGGTTCCCTGATCCTCTCAAGTCTCCTGTTCTTATCCACGTGGCTTGTGGCCTCCTGTGGCTTTCCCTGTTGCCCCCTGCACTGCGGAAGCTTTTCCCAGGTCAGAGCCCTGGCAGAGGAAGAGCTGCCTCCTCCTCCTGAGTATCCTGCCTGAGCCAGCACACAGCTGGCTGGTAAGGCCAGCCACCAGCCCTGGGCTCCTGACGAGCCCCAGCCCTTCAGCAAAACATACGTGTACTGTAAACTGTGAGCAGCGACTCATACACTTGTAACATCTGTCCCAGTGAGAATCTCAGCTTTCATGGGGGAAATAAAAAAATAAAAAATATATGTACATAGTCCTCATGGTTTTGGCCAATGCTTAAGAATGTAAACCTTTTTAATCCGGGATTTCAAAAGGCAAATAACAAAAAATTAAAACAAAGTGGGTTTTCTGGTCGTCTAGTTATTTTTGTGATAAGATTCAAAGTCTGACTGTGGGTTTGACAAGAGCGAGGCCAGCCCAGCTGTTAACGTCCTTGTCTGAGGGAGGCCTGTTGCAGGCTGCAGGAACTGTTCTTCCCATTTAATTGCTGGTGTAAAAGCTCCTTCACCTATGCATACGTGCAGCATGTGGAAAGTTTGTCAACCTTTCACACAGGCACTTGGGCCGGGATCCAAAGATGGATGTAGGGGCATGGTATACTCTCATGTTTGCACCAGCCGAAAAGGTAGGTCTTTAGGTTTTGTTTGGCTGCCACCTGCAGTTGCACACCGTCCCCAGGCACCATTCTGAAGGCCTTAAGCAGCTGCTGTCAGCTGGACGCCCGTGAGTTGATGAGCAAAATGCTTGTAAAGCCTGTCCAGGTCTGCAGATCCCAGCCGTCTCTACTTCTGTGCCATCAGGATTTCAGAGTGCCCCTACCCGTTTGTGCTCTAACACATTAGGGCTGCTGCATGCACTGAGGTGAAAGCGTGTGCTCAGGTGGATACTAAATTAATTACTTGAGCTACCAGAGATCAGGTCTCCTCCAAAACCAAGGGCTCAAATCGTGCTTACTCAGATTCACTGTTGTCAACTGGGGTCTAGTTATTGCATTGTACACAGAGTCAATATTGGCAGCTGAGAACCAGGATACTGCACTGTATACAGAGGCAAACAATTTTGAAAAAAGAAAATGTCAGTCTTAGGACGAGAAAACCTGCATGGTCTGGGGTCTGTCATAGAAAACGCAGATGGAAATGTGGAAATTCTCCTTTCTGTTGAAAAGGAGGGCATTGACCATGATTCTGCTAAGTCACTGAGCAAAAAGTAGACAATATATTGTTTTCTAGAAAAAGTTCAAGTGCCTGATTCTTCCGTTTGTGAATCTGTGAGCCTGCAGTAAGGTTTCTAAGGAACTAAGTTTGGCATTTCTTAGAGACTAGCTTAGACATAGCTCTGCCCAGAATGCTGATTTCTGTGGGGCCCATGCTTAAGGTGCTTCACTTTCAAAGGTTTTGAAATGTTCATGCTTCCAGTCTGTAGGCAATTACAAAATGGGATCGCTGAAATTTTCAGCATGCTGGTGTTTTCATCATTTTTGTAACTTTAATATTAGAGATACTCATTTCAGAAATCACCTCAGAAAAACAAGCCAGCAAACTGTTTCACAGAAGCATAAATACCACTGCAGAGTAGACTTTACAGTTTAGTTCCTATTTAGATATGTGAATTGTGGAAGCTGTGATTTTTAATATGTGGAAAAATGGTAAGGTCTCTTCAGAGTGGCTCCTTAAAAATTTAGCAGTTGTCATTTCTGTCTCTGCATGTATTTTGGTTAATGATTTTTATGTTCTTGTGCAAATAGGAAGGAATTTTAATGAAACTTGCATGTAAGCAATTTAAAGCAGGATGTTAGCCTTGTAAGTCTAATTTTTCATCGCTGAAATGAATATTGCTAGGCAGATAAATCCATAATATGTGAGCCCTCCTAGTCTTTAAAGGTTATCCTCATTTTTTTCTCTAAGCAAGGTCAAGAAGTGTACGTGCTGCATTGATTGGCAAAGTTGAGAAGTGTGTAAATGATTAACAACTTCGGACTTCTTTGCAGCCTAGTTGCTCTCTTGAAAATCAATCGAGCATGGTCAGTCCCCTTCTGTGACATCTCAGGATGCATAATGCTAAAAAATCCCAGATAGCCTGCCACGGTGATTCTTCCTGAGCCAGACTTCAATGCAGAGAAGCAAGTTTGGAATTCATTATGTGGAAATTAGTCATGTCCTCATTAGGAAACTGGAGGGAAAAAAAAGTGCACACATGCACACACACAAACACACAAAATGAAAGCCCTTGACAAGTCAAAGGATGTACGTGCTACAGTGTCTACCCTACCTACAGAGGGAGATGTATAAATATATATGTATGAGTATATGTGTGCATTTATATATGAATATATATAATATATAAGATATATAATATGTAAATGTTTAAAATGTAAAATAGATACATATATTATAAAATATATAAATATGTAATATATAAATAGTATATAATGTTAATTTATAAATGAAAGGATTAGAAGTCTCTGCACTTTACTGCAAGTTGTAGTTGTAGTCCTATTTTTTTTCTTTCTCTTCTTCTTTTCCCTCTTGATCTCCTCAGGATCCACTTTTCTAATGACTCTGGAGATTTATAGTTTAGAAAGTAGAGGGGAGCTGGCTGTGAAGTTGGCAATAGGGGGATCTCATCACGTTATGAACTGTAATTAGTTATGCTATACCCACCGAAGATAAGCAGGCTTTGGTTCCATTTTAAAAGTCTGAGACCTAGCCATATAGGACTTGCTGGCAACAACTCTGATAGCAAGTATTTGCAGGTTCAAAGATGAGAAGGGAGAAAAGAGAAGGGAGAGTGATTATGGACGAGGTTCCCAAGCCGTCTTTCTGGTTTTGTTCTCCTGTTTTTATTTTTATTTTTAATTTTCTATTTTCTTTTACTTTGTGATTTAATTTGAATATCTTCATAATTAATGACCTCTGAGCCTTCCACTCCAACCTCATTTTTTTAAAATTCAAAAGAAAGGGGTAAGAACTTGAGTTTCCTCTTACTTTAACCCATTACTGTTCTCCTTTAAGACTGTGTTGTTGCTCCTTTCTTCTTCTGGTTTCTGATTTTTTGTTTCTAAATGACTGATTTCTTTTACTTCTGAGATTTCCATCCATTTCCATTTTATTTATAACTTTTACCCTATATCTTACCCTTGCAAAAGGAAAAAAAAGTGTTTGAAATTTCTCTGTTTAGCATTATTTTATTTTGAAGGAAAGAGGATTCCAGGATTATGTTGTCCATTCCTGTGTAAGAGCAAATTCTTATTGTCTTTCAGCTGTACTGCACTAAAATTTCCATTTCTGCTTTGCACATTTTGGCTGAAAAGTATGCAACAACAAAGAGTTGTCTTTTTATAGCTTGACTTGAGTTCTCTAGGCTTTTTTATTTCTTAATAGAAAGCAGGGCTAGTATAATTGTGGTGGTAAAAATATATAACAAATTTTATGGGGAGAGGTAATATCTTTTATTAGGCCAGTTGTTCATCTTTGGCCCATTTTTCCAATTATACTTTGTACGTTTTTCTAACCATGCTGCTTGTGCTAATAGAAGATGCTATCTCCTTTCATGCCTTTCCTCACTCATACATAAGAACAGTAAGTCCTTTGTCTTTATTCGCAGTGAGACTCTGGCAAGCAAGGTAGCTGATGATGTTTCAAAACTGATTAATTCTTTCAAAACAATTCATATGTATAAGAGCAGTAGCTGAAATTGTCAGCTAAAGGTTACAAGCCTAGTTTAGCTGGGTTTGCTGTATATCTGTCTGGCTGAATATTTGAATTGTAGAGTTCTAGAATAATAAGTAGCAGATGATACTATACTCAAGCTTCCCATGGAATCATGTTAGATTTTACAAGACTCTAGACATACAGGTGGACCCCACCATATCCAAAGGCACTGTTACGTTTCAGTGTAATAAGTGGCTGAAGTAAATAGTAAAAGCAGTTGAGACATATAACTCGCTTGGTTAGATACTGTGCAACAGAAGCATGTTAGAATAAAATTTCCAGATCTCATAGTAAAAGAGGTCACTACTGTCGGTAGTGCTTATTTATTTGTATAATAGACACTTACAAGGGAGCAGAACCTCCTGGTGCACCAGAGAAAACATCGTTACAAATTCTTGCTGCTTTTACAAGTATAACATCTGAATTTAGAGGCAGTAGAGAAAGGAAAAAGAGACAAAAGGCTTTTAAGCAGTCTGCTTAATGTAATCCAGCACATCCATGTCAGAACTGGTTGTAGAAGCAGCATCTTGATCTGGTATCAGGTAAGTTTCATTGTAGCACTTCGAGCAAAATTTTGGACAAATTTATACTTTTGGGAGCAATTTGAGGTAACTATTCCATCCATGTGGGAGAGATGGAGGAGGTTTTAGAGGGAGTTTTAAGGCATTTTTGAGAGAAGAACGATGAGCTGATGAGGGGCAGGGGGAGTTGGAAATGTAGACAAAACGGATATGTAGCAGTGGAGAACTTCATCTTAAGTATCTGAATGTTATCAAGGAACTGAAGAAGTGCATATTTCCAAAATATATTAACAAAATTTTATACAAGATTAATGAGTTTGGACCCTTCCTAGCATCACATTTGGGGAGCTTGTGTACTGACCTTGAAACCAAGCAGCCTGTGTAAAATGGATGTTCTTAAAACTGCCAGGTGGGAGAGATCTTATGGCTATGTAATCCTTCGTAACGTATGATGGCTCAAGGACTTCTTGTTTTAAAGTTGTTATGCTTTTTATGTTTAGTTGAACTTTGTGTTGTTGTTTTTGTTTTTGTTTGTTTTTTCCCTCCAAAAAAACACTTATTAAAATGGAACGTTTCTACTTAAGGTTTAATACTTGTAATAGAACTCATGTAAGCATTACCACTACAAGTCTCAGCCTGCTGAAGAGGCAGGGATGTATGTGCACGTTATTACACTATGGGGCAAGAGTATGGCTGTCCTGATGACGTTCTTGGAAGTCGTGGTTTGGTAGATGTCTTTGGCAGCAGTCATGGCTTAACAAAGTCTCACCTCTTCCTTCAGCTTTCTACCCCCGTATGTTGTTCCCTCCATTGGGCTGACACAATATCAGTTTGTACAAGGAACTGAGCACGCTGAAAACCGTAGAAAACAAGCAAACTCCTAAAGCAGCATTGCTGTTCTCATACTGTGAAGCTGCGGTCTAAGTTCATGTCTTAGAAAATAAATGTGATGATACTGATAGTCATTTTAATTTTAAGAAGTTTGTCGTACCCTGCTTCATTGTCTTCTCCCCACCTACCCACTCCTGCCTTTTATTAGCAAAGTCAACAATATAATCAGAAAGCCAGGTAATTAGTTTCTAACACTGAAAGCCTTTATATGCCCTTCTCATGCGTGGTTATGGCATATGGGTTTTTTGAACTTTTTTTTTTTTTTCTTTAAACAAACAAACAAACAAAAAAGAGTATTGGGGACTGGATGCAGCTTTGATCTAGGTTTGGAGTAAGAGGGCTCATGTTTGTGTGCCACTTAGTTTGGTTCACCAGCACGTTTTGTGCCTCCCTTGAAGGGAAGAGGGCTCTAAGAGGCAGCTCACCGCTGCAGCCTCCTGCAGAATTGGCTGGGGAAGGTTACCTCTCTGCTCTTTTGTCGCTTCCTTGCCAGCCAATGTTCTGCTCCAGTGCACAGTTTTTTTCTTGTTTCCATTATTGAGTGTCTGACCTTAAGCAACCTAGTTTAGTTCACTAAACCTTGCTATTTATTTATTTTTTAAATACTGAATTATGTCTATCTGCTAATCTCTACAAATCTGTGTTTTATATTGGAATGCTTATTAAAAACAAGCCGAACACTCAAAATAGAAACAACTTTGAGGATTTTTATTTTGATGGTTTTACTATAGCAGAAACATTCAGTGATGTGGGTGTCTGCACAATACAGTATAATATATCTTCTTCCAAGTCCTGCCTTTTTTTGTGTTCTCAGAGAAATCCCACACTCATTAAATAGTTTTCTATTAGGATAACTTGGAGGGAGAACTGCTGTACTTCAGCCTTCCCACCGAGTGAAGTCTCATTATAAATCATCTCTTTATGGTTTCAAAATGCTGTGCTTCCAAACTTCACTCATTAATGAGACTGGAATGAATTTCATAATGGCTGGCTGTTTGCACCGGAGTCACACTCAGGAAAGACTATTGCTGTTGACTTCCTTGATGCCTGAAACACGTCTGTGATGCAGAAGGCTGACAAACCGAGAATTAATAGGGAAGGCTCTGTGTGTGTGTGTGAATATGAATGAATATATGCAGGCAGAATCAATTACATTTGCACCATTTTTATTTCTTCCTGCTTTGTTTGGTCCAAAAAATGGAGAAGCTTATTTAAAACAAATGTTTTGATAAGCATACTGAATCTATTTAATAAATAAATATATATATATATATTAATTTCTTCAAAAAGCATATATGCATTTTGACATTTCCCTCATAGAAGCTGAACTGTTTTACAGCCTAGCTAATCAGATCACAGATCATTGCCTAGTGGGAAGTATTAAGATTGCATTTTAAGCCAAGCAAGATAGCAGTGCAGACGTTCAAGTAAGTTTAATATAATTGGTTAAGGGGCTTCATCATACCTCTTACAGTACCAGCAATTGACCTCTTTTAAGTACTTCACCCCTTAATAGTTTGGTTGAAAAGTATCTTGGTGTTGGTTCACAGGAGATTGCTCACTGCCTCATTTCTTCACGTTAGCTTAATGGACCATAATGAGTCACCATGCCAGTTTCAATCCCATGACATGAAGTAAGTTTTGTCATCCGTATTCTGGTTCACTATTTTTCATAGCTCTCTTTTTATTTGGATTATTAGGGATTTGATTCTGCATTACTGAGGCTAGTAATTACTTTATCTTTAACTCTGTCTCCGGGTCAGACCCTAATAATACAATTCCTGTTTTTAAAAGGGCTATAATTAGATATCCTTTTAAATACTCTTTAAAAATTTATTTAAAATGAGTGTAGAAAAAAATAACAACAATATATATATATATTCTTCATATTTAATGTATAGGGAAACAAGGTAGAAGACATTCCATTCAACGTATTCTGTTATTTTTCTCAAACAAGCTTCTGAGGAAACTTTTTGTTGAAGTATTTGTGGTTTTTATTATTTGTTAAATATTCTTATATGTTTGTGCATTTCGATTCCTGTGATATCATTGCAACACTATTTGCTTGTATAATTGAGTAGTCATTATTTATGTAGCTAGACAGTGCTGTTTGCTGCAAAATGTTTAATTTGTTCTTTCTATTTGTTTTTTAATAGATTTTCATTCCCATTTCTATCTAGTGTATTCCATAGGGAATGAATATAAAAATCTTCCCCAGAAATTAACATAGGGCATGACAAGCTCTCTTCTCCAAATTAGTCTTTGTGAAGAACCGATTCTATAAGAAACTAACCAGATCTAATGAAAAAGAAGAGCAAATGAAATTGATATTAAAATGTTAATTTTCCCAATGTTATTTCTCTGACATCTTAGTATTAATCATCAGGTCTTACAGAAGCTGTTCATTTCATTTTTTCCGTTACTGTTTTTTTTTTTTTTTTTTTCCCAATCTATTATTCTTCAAATGTCCAAGCATGTATCTCCAGAATTGTGGTGGTTTTACTCAGGTGGGCAGCCGAGTTCCAACATGTCCGCTCTCTCACTCCCCCTCCTAAAAGAGGAAGAGGGAGAAAATATGACGCAAAGAGCTCAAAGTTTGATAAAAGGATGGGGAGATTGCTCAACAATTATCGTGATGGGAAAAACAGACTCAGGATAGGGAGATAGTAAGATTTATTGCCTATTACTAACGAGCTAGAGAAGTGAGAAACAAAGGAAAGAAACCAAAAACGTCTTCCCCCCGCCCACTCCCTTCCACCTCCTCCCCCTGAGCAGGGCAGGGGAACGGGAGAATGGGGGTTATGGTCAGTCTATGGCACTTCATCTCCACCGCTCCTTCTCGGTCATTCTCGTCCCCTGTGCTGTGGGGTCCCTCCCACGGGATGCAGTCCTTGCTGAACTGATCTGGTGTGGGTTTCCCACAGGCAGCAGCTCTTCAAGAACTGCTCCAGATATGGGTTCGTACCACAGGGTCCATCCCTCAGGTAGCAAACTGCTCCAACCTGGGTCCCCCACGGGCAGCAGCTCCTGCCAGCCCCCCTGCTCCTGCGTGGTCTCCTCTCCACAGATTACAGGTCCAGCCTGGAATCTGCTCCGGTGGGGGACCTCCACAGGCCACAGCCTCCATTGGTGCAGGTCCACCTGCTCCACCGTGGTCTTCTCCACAGGCTGCAGCATGGAGATCTGCTCCATGTGGGACCCATGGGCTGCAGGGGAGACAGCCTGCTTCACCATGATCCTCACCACAGGCGACTTTTTTTTTTTTTTTTTTTTTTTTTTCCTTTCTTAAATATGCTCTCACAGAGGCACAAAACACCATCACTTATTGGCTCAGCTCTGGTCAGCAGTGTGGCCCTTACCTAACATGGGGCAGCTTCTAGATCCTTCTGACAGAAGCCACCCCTATGCCTCCCTGCTACCAAAACCTTGCCACGTAAAACCTACTACAAGAACTAACCTGGGTAGTTACACAGGACGCAAGGCTGAGTTAGATGACAAAGGAGGCATGTAGATGTGCTCTATTTATTTTAACTAGGAGTATGAGAAGAGTTCCTGAAAATATACTTGAAAAGCGTACCTTTCATCAATGGGGTTGACCTGCTGTTTGCTGGTATTTTTTCTTGAATTACCTTTCAGCTGCTGCAGGCAGTGACTTTAAATCTCAAAAGTAAGTGTTGTTTTTTTTTTGAAGGCTTTTTTGGAAGGCTTTCTGAGACTGATGGTCATTGCACATCACCTTTTGTTTCTCCAATTCTTTGTGGTTCCCATTGTTTGAAATGTGATGTTACTGTAGCATAGAATAAACAGAGGTTGCATCCAGATCACAGGAGATGTTTGTTAATGTTATATTGAGTTTTTCACACAAACATGATCTGAGTCACTAAACAATTACCTCTGTTTTTTCCTTTCTCACTGAATCAATAGATCTGAAAATATCCGCACCCAAACCAGATTTTAATATTTCTTTTTAAAGGAAGAAAATAACTTCTTGCATGATCTTAAATGAATCTTCCTTGATAATTTGAAGTGCCTTCAGAGCTGATGCATTTCTGCATTTCACATGGAGTTTTAATTGACTGTTTCTCTGTGCTTAAATATTACTCAAAGAATTACAGTTTGTGATATATTTTTGTTGTTATGAACATAGTTTCAAGATAACTTTGCTTCTTGTTCTTTTCTTATACTTTAAAGGTACAAATGAACAAAACACTTAATTTTTTGACTTAGCAAATGAGAAAACAAACAAACAAACAAACAAAACACAAAAGATTCTGATGGTTTTCCACTGCGGAAACCGACTTCTTTCATCCTGTGGGCTTCTAGTGGATGGATTTCTATTACGTCTGGATAGCTTGTTCTATCAAAACTGGAGTCAACTTGCTGATTATTCCATATACAGAAATTGGTTATTGATGACTTCCTCTTACTGGATTAATAAAGTTGATTAATCATTGCCAGAGTCTTAATTTGGCAATAAATTACATTTCTACTCATGAAATCCATTTCCATTTGCACTAGTCAGTTAAAAAGTATATGCCTATTTACATTCTTACAGTATTTATTTTTCTTCCACTGAATATTAATCAGGCTCTTAGGTTTCAATATTCCTTTATTGCCATCTTATTAATGTAAGAAACATGTGAAACATGCCATACTAATTTTTGGTAGTAGGCTTGGAAGTAAGATTGCAATGTGTGCTCTAGGCGTCATTTGTTACTTTGCCTCCTCTTCCTTAAGCAAGCCCATACATTGGGTAAAGCAAACTTCCTTTAGAAGAAAAAATGCACCTGTATCATCTGTCCAAGTGATCAGGGCTTCAGTAACTTGCCAACACTCTGTACAGGGTGAATATTTCACAAGCATTGCCAGTTTAAATTTCCTTCATGTGGTATAGGAGATACAAAGGACACTGTGGGTCTCAGCTGTGAGGGCTCATCTTCAGGTTTGTGCTCATGACTTGAGAGGGACTCTGGCTACATAGCAGGTGCAGGCTTTGTCTTCCCAGTGGGACTTGGGCAAACCTTCCTTCCTCCTAGGGGCTCTGCTGGCCTACTCATGAAGTTGCTCAAGCATAGGTGCTAAACCATGCCTGAGCCCTAACAGTTGTTTCCAAGACTCTCAGGCTTCCCTACAGCCCATGCAGCAGAGGTGAATTTTCCCTTAGGTCCCTTTCACTTTAAGTGAATCGCTATTCAAAAAATGGTTGCAAAGGCAAAGCCAAGTCCTGTCACGTTGTGTTTGTTATTTGGGTTTTGTGGCATGTTGATAATGAGTTTGTAAAAAATCTCAGGCATGTTTTCCATCTCATTATGTATGCTGTTAGCTTTTTGCAGCGCCTTACTTGGATTATTTACTTTACCCTTTTTTTCCTTCACTTCTTTTTTGTATTTTGTGTCATCAAGAAACTACAACATTATCATGCCAAGTTCAGAGTCAGTATTGCTGTTAATGTTCTCACTTGGTGAGTTTGAAATGTGGCCATCATCTGTTGAAAATTGCTGACATCAGTGCCACCATTTTTACCAACAAGAAAGCCTGAATTATTATTATTTTTATTGTAAATAGAAACCAATATTTTCATTACTTGATGTTGTACTAAAACACTCAACCCAAAATATCTGTCTTTTTGTGCATTTAATTTTTATTTTTCCATGCAATATGTATGCATATATTTGGAGACAGAAGGATGTTTATGGACAGGATGAGAAGGGCAGCAGAGAGAATATAGCAATAGAAAAAATAATTTTACATTCTACTGGACAAATTAGAAATAATTGACTCTCCCAGATAATTTTTCGTTAGTCTTCGCAATTTTTTTTTTTGATATTTTGCAGGAGGATTTATATACGGTAATTTTAAGAAATGTACTACAGGAAGAGAGAATGTCTTGAGGGCAGAGATCATCCGTAAAATGATAGATAGATCAAGAGTGCAACTTATTAATGTATATAATTGAGTGGTTTTGTTTAGTATTGTTTTTTTAAAAAACTTGCATGGATTTGCAAGTGCTTGTAATCACTGGGCAAAAAGATATGTTTGTAAAAGATGGATTTTAGAAATGTGTGAAATGTGAAAAAGATTCTAATGCGACAGGGGGAACAAAACGTGAGTATCATCTTAACATTTTTGCTGAAGTGAAGCAAATCTTAAGACACAGTAGGATTGCAGGAAGCTCTGGTACTTAATGCAGTAATGTTTGGAGTATGGATATGTTAATGGAGATAGTACTTTCTTACAAGTTAGACATTGACTCTACTCTTAATGACAGGAAAAAGCCATAGAGCCAACCTCCATGGCAGGTTTTTCCAGTGCATCCCTATATTTAGCAGAGGAAAGCATCTCCTGATGAGTAACCTGAATCTTCCTTTCTTGAACTGAAGCTTATTATTCTTATCCTTTGGATGTGGATATAGAAAACAGATTATTCCTTTCCTGTTTGCAGTATTCATTTCTGTACTAGCAGGCAGCTGTCATGTCTAAACAGCTTATGTTCTTCATTCTTTCCTCATGGGGCATGTTTTCCTAGATCACGAACCCGTCTTACTCTCCTCCTCTGACCTCTCTCTATTTCCCCCATTTATTTCTAATAGCTCTGTGCTGGATCGAGACAGTTTTAGGAATTACTAGTATTGAGAAGACTAGAAGAATTACTGCAAGTGTCTAGAAGGGTAGGCTTTCATTTGCAGTCCCAGTATAGCCTTTGCCTTTTTAGCAGTGGCTTAAAAGAGCTGCTTGTGATCTAATGCAATCCCAGATGCTTGTCAGAAGAGCCCATCACTTGTTCCACAACTCACATTTGTGCAGTTTTTTGCAGTCAGAGTTGCTCCTGCATTTTGTATAGGATTCTTTTAGTGAACATTTCTCTGTTTTTCTCAGAATTTCGGTTCTGCCTTCCAACAACATACTTGTAATGTGCAGTTAGCATTTAGCATTTTGGCTACTGCATGAAGTGCTGCACCCTCCCTTTACTGCAAAACCGCTTTAACAATGCGTGTTAAACAAAGCTGTGTCTGTTGGACCATGTATCTACCTGTGTGCTCGTAACAGCAGGGTTGGGCAGTGTTCCTCAGAAGTTTGGCAGTTCGAGTAATGTCTCAGTCCCAGTGGGCTTCCAACCTCCTGTGTTTAAGTTCTCGCTGCCACAGATGGATGCATTAACCCCAGGCAGATATCTGTAGTGTCCCGATTGTCACACTGCATTGGCTGTGCAGATGGATCCTTGGAGAGAGCCTTCTCTTCTGCACTGATCATGCTCACAGATTTATCAAGCTAATCTAGTCCCTTCTGCTCTTGTATTACCACTGGTCGTTCATGCAGTTGTTGTTGTAAACATAATTTATTGTTTCTTTGGTAGTCCTTAGAACTGTTTGTTCATCTGAGAGGCTGGAAGGTTTTTTTTTTTGTTTTTTTTTTAATTTGAAGACCAGCTTTAAAGGTTATAGACGAAGGTGGCAAATTTTAAATACCCCTATTTATAACTCAATTTTAATTTTAGTAATGTGAGTAAACACCAGTAATCACTGCTTGAATTGTGCTGCTTGCTCATTGCAAGAAAAATATACATGCAAAATCTTTGGCTTTTTTATGTATGCCCTGACTTCCTTGTTGTGGAAGAGCTGTGGGTTCATAACACCAAGTAAACGTCGTTGAATTGGCGACAGTATTGGATGAGCTACAGATGGAGCTCCAGCTTGGAGGAAGACCAGGCCTGGGGACCGGCTGTTGCTGTATGACCAGTGTAAATGAGCTGACCCTGTTTAGTGGCTCACAGGACAGGAACAAATAGGGCAGGTGGGGAGGGAGCTGGAAAGCTGCTTCCAGCTCAGTGCGAAGCCCCAGAGCGGGCTGTGGGAAACAGCTTTGTCCCTGCCCTGGCTGGTTTTGGAGCTTAACATGAGCTCAGGCTCAGCAGAGCTGTGTGATCCAGGAGCCTCTGCCTGCCTCAGAAACAAGATACTGTCAGTCTTGTCTAGTGCCTTGGCAGCCTCCAGCTTCTTCGGGAAGCCCCAGCTCCTAAACCAACATATTTTCAAGGAGCTCTAAGCTGGAAAAGAAACTCTCATGTGAGTAATGCCTGGTGACTTACCCACGTTCTTTTCTGTATTTCCCGACTTCTAAAAATAACAACCTGTGTGTGCTTAGCCCTGGTGATTTTGATATCTGGCCTGTCTGACCACATGCCGTAGTTAATGCTGCTTTGTGAGATGGACAAGGTGAGGTTAAAAGAACAGCGTATTTTGAAAATGCTTTGGATACCGCTTAGGTGATGACGGAGCTTTGGCAGGGCTGCCCAATCAAGCAATATGCTGCAGTGCCATATTTAAGAGCAGTATAATGGAGTGAGGAATTAGGATTTAATGTAAGGGAAACGTACAATGTGGGTGGGTCATGCAGATGGATTTTGGTAGGGAGATGAAAAAGGCTTCTGCAGTCACAAACACTAAAATCGGAGTGGTGGTGCTTGACTGCTAGCAGGCAGGAGAGATGTTAAATGGGATCTAAATCAGTGCTCATTTTTTCCCCGGAAGAAAATGGCTACTTATGAAAGGTTAGAGGATTTATGGGGGTGTCAAAACATATGGCAGATGGGCTGGATTAGGACTCGTGAGTACAGTAATCCAAAGCCTTGCTGCCAAGCATTACCGAGGATCTCTTCCTGCTGCTGGGCCACACTAGAAGTCCGCAGTCAGAGGAGCACGGGCGGTCAGGAGATGCAGGGGACGAGTTGCTGGTGTAAGTGCTGATGGGAGCAGAGATCATTTTGAAAGGACTTTGTGCAGACAAAGGCCTACTAAGGAACTGATTATATTACTTAATAAATTGCTGTAAGCAGGTGTTGTTTTTTCCCCAGTTCTTTTGGTTTTCTATACAAAGCCTGTAGGAAAGTAAAGCTAAAATATGAGCTAAGCCCAATTATCCGACTATACTAGGGCAGACAGGTGAAAGCTGTGCAAAAGGTATGAAGTTACATGTTGAGAGAGAAAAAATGAGTCTGTCATTCCCCTTCTGAGCCAACTTTATCTGTGTGATTAAAAAAAAAATAATCATCATACTTTAAGTTTTTATGACAGAAGTTTAAGTGTTCGCTGTTAGGGAGGATTTTAGTTGCGGTTTTAGACTAAATCCAGAGGATCTTCACTGAAACTAAAAAATTTACACTGGTAGCTCAGTGTTGCACAAGTTACTCGTAGCTGTAGTTAACGTGTAGTTAGTTTTAAAAAGATGTAAAGCTTCTGGCTTTTGAGAAGACCCATGGATCAAAAAGCCTCAGTGGAGGGATGCAAACTACTCGTCTCTAAGGCAACGAGAGGATACCTGCACTCCACTCCTCCAGTCTGTTAATTAAGCTCAGAAATCTGCCAGAGCTCCTTCTCTAGTTACCTGGTGTTCTGCAGCATGACAAATAGACATGTTGCTGTGGAAAATCACCTACCTGGATACCTCTGAGCTCCACAAGTGCACGCTTAGATGTTTCGTTTGACACTGGTGTAAAGTCTTAATGAAAAGAAAAGTGTTCTTAAAGCATGAAACACAATACTGCGTGTAGAAATACGGTGTTCTTTATAGATCCAAAAAGTCGGAGGGTCCAGACCTTACAGATCTTAAATTGAAGCTTGAAAGGAAGGCTGTAAGTAATTACTGTAGCAGTGAGGATGGATTAGCTTTGAGGTACAGATTGTTTGCGTTCTAGGGCTAGGAGCAAGAGGCAAACTTTTCATTGTTACTGTTTTATGATGTATGAAGATCTGAAAGTTTTTAGCAGGTTTCTCTGTTAACCACGAGGAATGGCATATTTGCTGCAGCATGGCTTTGTCAAAAAACTTTGTAATTTGAACTTTCTTTAGCATTTAGTTGAAAAGTGCAGTTGTTAGAACTTCAGGGAAGGGAGATTTCCTTCTCATTGTTAAGTATTAGCAAAATAACAAAGCAGTCTAAGCAATCCCCGAAAGCTCACTTCCTGTCTGTTAATCAAGTTTCACTTGCATAGTATTTGGGATGTCTTAATTTTTCTAATGCTATATAGTGTTCCAGTAAAGACCTGTTCTTCTGAATTAAACAAGCAAACAAATGAACCGGAATCCCAATCTTCCACTTCCCAGCTTTTTGTTTTGCTTTCTTTTGTTTTGTTGTTTTGTTTTGTTTTTCAGCCCCTTTCTAAGCAACCCCCTCCTGTACTCTTCAGAGATTATAGAAGGGTATATAGAAAGAGAAAAAAAAAAGGGGGGAGGGGGCCACATTTAACATATGAAAGTTGTGCGTCTGTGTGTTTGGTGTGTTTGAAGAAAACAAGTTTGAAAATAGTAGCACTGGTGGCAGTGGGATTTTAATGTACCAAAATATGATGGGAATGGAAGGGAAAGTTGAATCAGGACCATAAGTTTTTACTATGAGGGCATACATACAAAATTTATAAACATGGATAATCTTCTTACTTCAAATACAAATTTAGGTGGGAGTTTTGGTGATAACTGTTTTACGCAGCTTTATAACATTGGAAGCATTTGAACAGTTCTGGCAGCTAAGGGTAGAACAGTGTCTGAGATGGGTTGCAAAGTATTATCCAGCTTACAAGTAGAAGCAGTTTTTTTCAGTAGGCTTTCCAGGCAATATATTAACCATAAAGTGTAGATCTAGATTTTGATTGGTTTATTACCAAAAAAAATATTGATTTTCCAGTATATAGAAATATACAAAAATAATAAAATAATATGGCAAATGAAATATGTGGACTCAGACTTTGCTTTACATATAAAAAGTGCAGCATTTTTAATGTGGATTCCATGCAAATACATGTAAATAATTCTCATTACAAATTTGTTTGTTCTCTTGTTCTCTATGAATGGCTCCTTTGCATTCTTCCATATCTCCTCAAAGTTGAATGAATTAATCTAACTGACACTAAATACTTTAAAATTCACAAGGAGAAGCTCTACAGAAATGTGAAAAGGAATAATTTTTTCTTGAACTAAGTAGATAAGGTATGATGACTAGACCACATCCAGTAATATCAGGTTACTGGAACATACATGACAATAGAAAACTATTAACAACTGACCCGAAACAGAGCAGCACGATCATCTGTATTTCATGATACCAAGAGGAGAGTCCCCCACAAAAGAGAAAAATGAACTGCTTGAAATAAATAAGATAAAACATTCCAGTCTGTGGTACTGCTTCTGAGTAAGTGAAGAAAGAGTGAATAACTATCCCAAGAATGCATAGTGTGAGATGGAAAAAAACAGACCTAATAAAATAAAAAATGATTGACAGATAATTCTTTGAAATAATGGGGGGAAATAATATCAAAGTGCTTACACTGTGTCTGGAGCTATTTAGCAAACAGTTTTTCTATTCTTAAGGCATCTAAGAAATGGAAATACAAAAATTACACGTTATTTTAGCTTACACAGATACTTCTGCAAAAAGAGAGTAATCCAAAACAGCTTTCATTTAGGGTGCCCATGTAATTGAGAGCAGAATTTAAGCTCATCAATCCTAGTAATAGGTGAGAAAGCCTTGCTTCCTGATTCTCGTTCAGGCAGAAGTGGTATGTTTCTGCAAGTGTATGAATAAGTAAGTGTTTTCTAATGGGGAGGGGAAGAGCCTGACAAGCAGCTCCAGCTGGGAAATATTGAGTTATTCCATAAATAAGTGGCAGTTCTTAGAGTTGCTAGTATGATGAAATGAGTAGGCGGAGACATCTGAATGCTTCACATATTGTTATTTAGATGGGTATAAAGATGTGAAAGGTTTTAAAGCAGTGGTTTAATATGGTGTGCTTCAAGGAAAAAAAAAAATCTATATATTTGGCTGTGAGATGCAAATGAAATGGAGCTTTATGTAGCAGACACATCTAAAGGCTCCAGATGATCATTGTAATTCATTGGAAAGGAGGACCTAAACATGAAATCTATGTCTGTTTTCCTGTTTTGCCTTCTTGGAAAGTGTATTTGTTTGTTAGACGTAATAAATAAGATAGTAATTTAGGAAAGATGTTCATTAGGGAGAATTAAACTGGAACATTCTTTAAATTTCAAATTGAGTTGAGGCAAAGTGTTGTTTTAGCCACAACCAGAAGCAAAGAAAGAATTTGGGAGGTTATGTGGAAACCATTGTAAGGTTCCATAAATTTCTCTAAAATAAAGAATTTTCAGAGCATTATTCAGTTACTTTGGGTAAGTCTTAAGCAAGGACTGGCAGCCCTAAGATCTTAAGATCTCTCTCTCTCTCTCTCTCTCTCTCACACACACACACACACACAAAAAAAAAAAAACAACAGTTGTATTTTAGATATTTCTTGATTTCTTTTGTTTACACCTGGTATAGCTGGTGTCAATTTAAACTCATGATTCTTTATTTCCTTTCTTTCAGAGGAAGAATTTAAGCCTCTTCTTCAGCATTGGATTATTGACCTCCTGGGGGACTGCACTGCTGGGTGTCCGCTTATACTGGATGGGCAACAAGCCCCCAAGTTTCTCCAACTCTGACAATCCAGCAGCTGATTCAGACAGTTTTCTCACGCGAACGCTCACCTTTCTTTACCTACCAACCAAGAATCTCTGGCTGTTGCTTTGCCCAGACACCCTCAGCTTTGACTGGTCCATGGATGCTGTGCCTCTTCTGAAAGCAGTCAGTGACTGGAGGAATCTACACACTGTGGCCTTCTATGCTGGACTCCTCCTCCTTGCCTATTTTAGCTTGAAGGGCTCCGGCAACGAGAGAGAATGCAATGGGAAAAGTGTAATGAATGGCAAGCAGAATGCTAATGGGCATAGCTGTCACTCAGAGGTGGAATATAAGACACTGGAGGGGAAGTCAAGCTTTGCATCAAAGGAAGAGAATGGCATAAAAAGGCATGAAATTCAGAAACTGCAGCTTCCTTCAACTGAGAACATTGTCATTCTGTCTCTGTCTTTGTTAATAGTGCCCTTTGTTCCTGCCACAAACCTATTTTTCTATGTTGGCTTTGTAATAGCAGAGCGTGTGCTGTATGTTCCTAGTATGGGCTTCTGCCTGCTGGTTACAGTAGGTGTCAGGGCCCTTTATGTCAAAGCCCAAAAGCGCTTTCTGAAGAACTTGGTCTTTTGTTCCACTGCTGCATTAATTGTTTTCTATGGACTCAAGACTGTTGTCAGGAATGGGGACTGGCAGAATGAGGAGATGCTGTATAGGTCAGGGATAAAAGTAAACCCTGCTAAAGGTAATTTTTGCTCTTTATGGTGAATGTTTCGTTTCTTCCTGTCTGTCTTTGCCTTTGAATTGTCTGATTTCATTAACTGTTTCTGAAGAAGATGCTTCAGGAAATGTTTGTCTAAAGCGGTATATGCTTCAGTAAAAATGAGAAAAAGGATAATGTGTTTTGATAGGTGTCACAGGTTTGGCATTAACATGCAGAAAGTGAGACCCAAAGGTAAGAGGACACTTACTTTTTCATTTATCTTAGTTCTTTATTTTGGAATTAAAGATGGAATATGATTATTACAGGCTCCACCCTAGTAATTTTCCATTTAGAGTCTGGTATCCATCGCCCTAATGGAGGTTTTTCCTGATGTTCACTAAATGTTCTGTTTGCTATGAACAGAAGATATAAAAAGTAGTCAGAGACAGCATTAAGGAGTTGCTATTTTTTTTTTTTTTATTTTATCTGACGCAAATAACGTCAATGCTACATAATAAAAATGAGGAAATGAGGTCATACTATTCAGCCTAGGAAATGACTGTGGTTCCTCCTGCATCCAAGCCCTGTAAAGGATTATTGTCAAGTATGTGTACCTTCATGTTAATATATAAATGTCAGCCATTGGTAACATTTCCCAGCTACTTCTTTCCAAGGTTGTATCTGTGTTGTAATGAAATGTGACTGCAGCTAGTGTAAACACATCCAAACTGGCAGTAAACTGGTTAGCATAGGGATTGGTAGCAATGTTTGGCTGTGGCTCTGTGGTTTCAGCATATACAGCAGATCCAGCTGGGATCCTGAGCTGCTTGGCTGTACTGCTCTTGGCACATGAGCAAGTTTACGTGAGAACAGTCAAAATACCACCTGTGAGTGCCATGTAGGCATTGACTAAGCCTTCGTTATTCACAATTCATCAGAAGTGAGAAGGGATCACTGATTGCTTTGCCTGTCTATGAAAGAAAAAATTGACAGCGCTTGAGCATATCACACTCGGGTTTTTCTAGTTCTCTGCTCAAAAGCCCATTATATAATTGTGAAGTCATCTGCCAACAGAGCTGTGCATTTTGGTTAGACAGTTACATCATGGCATAGTCTAAAAGCTGTGATGATAAGAGGCAAATGCAGATGTTACTGTGAGCTGATAGGGAGCATAAAAGTGGATTTGGCAGATGAAATGCCTTGCAAAGCAGCATTATAATAGCTTGTCAATCATCAGTCTGACTTTGTAACTCTTCTTTTTGTGCTTTATTGCCCTAGGTAAAAATCTAGTTAAAGTTATTAAATTTGTTGCTGCAGTAAGTGACTTTTTATTAAGTGTGAACAAGCATGTCCAATTTATGTTACTTTTTTTCCTAAAACTTAGTTGAGTGCATGAGGGCAAGACATGAGAAGGAACTGAACAGCAAGACAGCACGCCACACTGATGTGATGCAGTGAGTGAGACCTAGCAATTTAGTGACAATGTAAAGCTTGCAATAAAAAGTTGGCATTTGTTGGAAAGAAAAGAGCGCATATTAAAAGATTAGAGTTAGCGTATGTTCCTTTTTTGTTCTTGTTGGGGATGCCCAGATATCCCAGACTGCATTAGTAGTTGTCTGCTTGCTTTGAGCCATTTTTTGTGATAAAAATATAAATTCTAGGTTTTTTTTTAGGATTAGCTTCAATGTTGTCTGGAAATCAGACCGCTGTATATTGCATTCCCAGGAGAGAAGACGAGCTATTTTCATCATGCACGTCTCAGTATGTGCAGACTAATGTATATATGATTGTCTGGTTTCCTGCCATATAAGCTGACATTAAATTTCTTGTAATATATGCAAAAGCAAAGACAACATGTCAGTGTGGTGATACAGACATGACTGAGCTGACTGTAAATCCCCTTAAAATATCCTGTTAAACTTCTGCTGAATATTTACTAGCCCACACACATTGTAACAAAGCTGGGTATCAGAAACTCCCAGCTAAAGCAACCTGTCACCCAACTCTATTCATTATTGTGAATACTTCCTAGATTATCCCTGGCTGTGACTATGCTAATTGTATTTTCTATTTCTCATACAATCAGGCAAGCCTGACTGGACTAGACTGGCTGCCAATCTAGCCAAAGCATTAAGAGATCAACAATTCACACTACTCTTCAGTAACTAAATGAGGTTGACATAGAAAAAAAAAACAATTTATTTTTGTTTGCCTCCTTTTTTTAATTTTTTGAATGCTGGTGATAAATAGGCTATTCATACAGAAAGACAATGGACAGTTCAGTCAAATGGTATAGTGGAGAAGTGTTTTCCTTCCTTTTAAGCTACTAATAAGAGGTTGCCACTCCTCATTTCTCTGGTTTCCTCATCTTGTAGCCATTTTTCCTCATGAGTATTTTCTCATTTCTGACCATTTTGAGCTGTGGAGTCCTTCTCCCTGCAGGCTCTGTTGCCCCTCCCTTCTGTCAGGAGCTTCTGGACGAAAGCTTCTTCTATTGCAGGCTAAAGTGAAGAGAGGGACCCTTCAAGAAATCCCTGCTAGGAACAGATACAGAAGTAGGACTCTGGGAAGAGTGGTTTTGTTGAAGCAGGGAGCTGAGCGTTTTGTTCCTGTTCCATCTGTGTGCTGGCCTGACTGGATGCTGCCACGCGACGGCCTTGAGCTGATGTGCTAGGCTAATAAGTACCAGGCTAATACATGCCAGGCTAATAAGCTCGCACGAGGGGCAAGCTGCTAGCACAGGTGCATCTGTGTGCTGGTGCCAGCAGACGGCTTTAGAAATGGAATTATCTCATGCAGTGCTGGTTTATAATCAGGTCTTCTGTGTTGCAGTGTGTGTAAGAATCTAATCTCCTCTGCTGCTGTGGGACTGTCAGACAAACATTCTTAGTGGCCTCTCATCCTCAGTGAAGAAATTGGCGTTAAGTGCTTTGCCAGCACTGTTGTTCTGGCCCCCTGGCTGGGACCCTGCAGGCCGTGCAGGCAGGGAGCGGTGTTCTGCCCCAAGGTGAGACCTCCAGCCCCTGCAGGCAGCCACGGCCTTTCTCCAGGATACATTTTTCCAGGCTGCTTTTGTCAATCACTGGCAGTGTGGAAAAAATGCTCAAAAGCAGGAGGTATTGCGATTTCATCTGTCCAAAAAAAAAAAAAAAAAAGGGGGGGGGGGGGCACAACAACCCAACCCCCAGAACCAAATAAGCAAAAATACTACTCCATGTCAGGACCTGGTGAGGCTGCCTCAAGGCCCCGCACGTCCCCAGGCTGGTGCTCAGCAGACACCTGAGGGGCTTGGGAGGAGGACTGGGGATTCCACGGCTGCATCTCTTACCAGGCTTGTTCATCTGCTGCTCTGGTGGTTATGGCTAGTATTTCAAATATCTTTAAAGTTATCTGAGCCTTGCATCCTTACGATTTGTCAGCACTTGGGAGAAAAATAGGCAGGATTGATTAATGCAGTTTATAGATCCTGAAGTGGCTGTATGCATGTTTAGACAGTAGGGAGGGAAAGGCGCAAGTGTTTCTCTCTGCTACCTTCAACTTAATGAGCAGCCAAACTGGTGTAAAGCAGTTAATGTTATTTGAGTGTCCTTTTATAATGAAGGAAGCCTCCCAAAATGTAAAAACAAACCACAAAGTTAAAAATGGGTGGTAGCTGTCACATCTTTTCCAATTAGACCGTGAGTCATTCTGTGCTGATAGTTACCTTGTGTTTAATATGAAATTATAATGACATTGCATCTTGTTAGCTCAAGTTTTCTCTTTAGCACCAAAAGTAGGCTTCAAAAAGCATCATCTTTTACTTCGAGGCCATGTTGTACCTTGGACTCCACATCATAATGATCTTTGATGTTCAGATATGTTTGCTGTACTGTTAAAGGCACTGATTAGAGAAATAGAAAATAACAGAGAGGCTTAGGCTGTTAGAGTGCTGCAGAGATATCCATTGCTTAATTATATTTACTGATGAAATTTTAGTCAATTTTAGTCTTCTGTTTTTTACCATGAAATTTGTAAGTGAACTTTGAAGATCTTTCCTGAAACTAGTTGACCTGCTGCACCAAATGGTGTAGTGTTCCTCAGCAGATGCTTAATTTCAACCATGTATTCAAGTCTTATTAAATTCATATATGTGACTACTGTTTTTGCAATGGGATATGTAACAGGAAAGAGGTTCTCCCAGAAGCAGTATTATGACATTACTGTGGTGCCTGCACCTGGTCTGATAAGCCCTGTATTTGTGTCACTGACTGAAGTTGGCATTATGGCATTACAGCTTCTGCATTCAGAACTAGCTCTGTGTGTTGCTCGGATGTTTGTCCTTGTTCCATTGCATATTAGTATTAATGAAGCATCTTGGGCAGGTTAGTGGGACATGAATATGTGCTATAGTCCTTTCCTGAATCAGTTTTTCTGTTATGATAAAAAGACTGGGCCTCCTGATTATAGTCATTTTTATTCTGCAGCAAACAAACAAACAAACAAAAACAAAAAATATCCTTCATATCTATTGCATGAAAACAAAGTTGAAGTGAGTGAGTTAAGTTTTGTTAAAATAAACTCCACTGATGGAGTAAAGTTGCATAGATTTTCTTGATACATGATTAACATGAAGGCTTAAAAAATCCCTCCTGGCAAAATCATTCAGGACACTTTTGCTTTTAAACATCTATCACCATGTTGTTCTCAGCAGACAGCAGTTAAGACCAAGACATGGTGTTGACACAGAAGAGTGCGTATGTTGTTCCATACAAATATAGAGCCACTTACTTTCTATCTTTCCATTCTTTCCTCTACTTCAGTTCTTCTCAGTATGAATTTTTCAATTGTGATCAGAAGATATTCTAATCATGAAATACTCTTCTTGACCACAGTGCTCCTTACCTATCCTACTTTTTTTAAAAATTTTTGACAAGGTTGTGAGATCTTTCTGCCTCATCCCACTATATTTGCACATGTAGAAGATCTGTAGACCTTGCTTTGCTTTTTATTTATTTATTTATTGCATTTTTGGCATAGCATTAAACCTTGACCAGTTTTAGTTGGAACTAAAACTTGAAACTTCATGGGTGATTACCTTTTTGTTTGTTTTATTTCTTATCATCAATTTAGCGTAGGATTGGTAAGGACTGCCTCTCTACATGCATGGGACTGTCGACATGAGTCTGAATTCAGCCATTGTCAAGCTTCTCAGTTGTAAAAAAATGTACAGAGTAGCTATATACTCATTTGAGTAGTCATAAGAGGTAAAAATTACATTTTTATTTCATGTATAGTTTACATTCCATTTTGTGTTATTAGTTTGGAGTTTAGTTTTCTGTAATACCATCAGCTAAATAAAATTCAGGAATTTTCATTTTTTTAAAGGCAAATTTAGCTTATTTCATCTATGCAGTAGTATGCTTGCTTTTTCATCTGAATGGCAAAAAAAAACTTTGCATTTAATATGTTTTAAAATAGCAAATTTCATTTTTTTATCCACATTGAATCATTTGAAGGGTTAAGTTCCTCTTTAGTTTGCTGTTACTAATGCAGCAATCAAATGTATTTAATTTAGAAATTGTTTTAAGTGCAAATATAGCAAAAACAAAACAAAAACTCATGAGTTAATTTTGTCCCTGGTTTAAATTTTTTGAAAAAGTGCCCAAATTTTGCACACCCAAGAGTGGTTCCTGTGATATAAAATAAATAAAAATCCATGCCTGTAAGCATAGAGCTTGTGTGCTCTGGTTCTGTGCACTTGGCTGGAAGGAAATAGTAGAAGCTGCTTCCATCTGACTTGACAGGTTGCTGCTGTTATCCTTATCTGCTCTTAAAAAATGATTCTTTGCTAACAGAGTAGCTGTCAGTAAGCAGCCCCATCTTCCTCCTTCAACAGACAATGAAAATAGCAACTAATACTGCAATGAGGAAAAGCAGTTATAACATCTTGCAGTAAACTGGGAGAAGAAGGAATAGTTCCTTCAAGTAAAAAGGGTGCATTAAACCCATATTTTCTATGATTATAACTATCTTTATATCTTTAATATCATGATTATTAATATCTTTATAGGAGATGAAAGGAGAAGAAATGTTTTAAGGTATGGCCTTCTTTGAATGTGTTTATTGTTAAGAGCACCTTTACCAGAATGTCCTGGTATTTAATCTTTTGACAAAATGTTACATGGATATTTTCCCTCACCTCTATTATTATTTTCAGCCTTTCTCAGAAACTCAGCTTTGGCTATTTATTTATTTATTTATTTTAAAGAAGAAATTACTGTAAAAGAAGTATAACTTCTGTCATGTGTTTCCAGCCATCAGTAATAACCCATGCACCGGCTCCTGTACTACATGGAAACACACACAATAATTATCTTATGTAAGTAAAAAATAAAAATAAAAAATCAAAGGCAACAGTAATACATTTTAAAATATCATTAGCAATATATAAATTTCTATGTCTATATATTTCTGTTGTATATAACTTATGTAGGTTATACCGTGGTCAATTTTATTTTATTTTATTTTTTTTTCCTTGACAAAATGTCAGAATTTCAATTTCATCCTGTTGTACAGGATGCTTCAGACTTCTCAAAATAAATAGAAAATACTTTTTCTGTCTGCTAGTCTTAACAGCTTTAAAAGAGAAAGCTCAGACTAGTAAGTGAATTGCATGGAATTGTTTGAAAGTTAAATAAAAATAGTAGTCTCTGAAAATAGTGCAGGGCTCTGTAAATGGGTGGTACTGCTGCCCTGGACAATGAGAAAGTGTAGAAGGAATAGCCATTAGTAAGTTGTTTGGGAAACAGCCATAGTTATCTGGAGCATTTGAGCATCCCGCAGGCAGCCCAGCCTCAGCAAAACAGTCTGGTTATGCTAAATATGTTGGAGAGCTGAAGGAAAGTGGTTTACACTTCAGTTCAAAGTCTGAATTTATTCTCCAGTGACAGTATTCTCTCTTTCAGTTCTTCAGCACTGCTGTAATTTCCTTTGAAACCCAAGTCACTGTGGGATATCTGCTTCTCTTTCAGCAGGATACCAGAAAGCTCAATATTCTTCCTTTGTGTCTGTAGAGGACTGGAAACAAGCATAGCATATATATATATATATATATATATATATATATATATATATACATATATATATATATATATATATATATATTTTCCTTTAGCATGGTCCAACAGCATCTCTGATCTGTGAATCCTAAATAGCAGGGGGGTAAGAAGAGAATGTTATTAACTACTAGGCAGACTTTTTTTTTTTTTTTTTTTTTTTTTTTTTTTTTTTTGTTCCCTTTGCATATACTAAGAATTTAAAGAAATAAACAATTCTGAGACATGGACTCTTGTTACCCTGTTTTGAGACATGGACTCATCAGGCTGTTACTTCTTCCCCCGCCGTCCCAGAGGTGCTCTGCAAAATCATTCAAACTCATCTGTGCTAAAAACTGCAGTGCAAATAAACCCACCCCTGGTCAAGGAGGGATTAGCTTTGGCAAGGTTTTTGTGTGTGTGTGTATGTGTTTGTTTGTTTTGTTTTGTTGGTAGAATATTATGTGAATTGGATTAAGTTCTGTCTTTTTTTTGGCCAAAAACTAATAGACTTTTCCAGTTTGGTTAAGGGTCGGGACTTCCATATTCATGTGCTATGGACATAGCTTGATTATTTTGGATGGAAAGAATTAGAGGACAGTGAGATTATCCAGGTTGTTTCTCAAGCTGAGCATGTTTGTTTAAATGCATTAGATACTCACCCAGTTGTTCCATTATTTTACCTTCTTTTCAAAATATGTCAACTGTGGAAATTTTTTCTTTACATACTGATTCTCAGCATGGGTTACGTATCTTCAATTTTCCTATTCATGGTGGATTTCATACCAGTTCACACTGAGGTCCCATTACACAAGTCTAGTAGAGAAACCAACCTTTAATGTCAATGTGACAGTAATTTACATGCATTCTGACGTCTCTTTATGCCTTTTCTGGCAGTGTAAAATCCATTTTTTTTTTCCAGTCCCCTTCCTTTGTAAGCAAGAGTTTTATTCATCACTCAGACTTGGACTGTCATTTCTGCCAGCCCTGCATTCATGCAAAAATTAGCTGATGGTTGATGCATTTACAGGATGTGCAGAAGGCTCGCATTTAGTTTTGTTTGAAACTACAGAAAAGATCGCAAAATAGAGGAACCGAGTGCTCAGTGTCCTTTTGTTGTCTTTGCTTGTGTGCTGTAGCACACTGAACTTTTCTGTCAGTTCTCAGCACACAGAAGGTATATGGAATATGGGTTCATTACGAATGCTAGTGAATCATTTTAGTCTCTTTACTTAGTTTAATTACTGGCAAAACATGAATTAGGTCACTTTATGATCCACCTTCTTCCATGCCATCCATATTTCCATACCAGTGTGGACATTTATTGGATGGTAAAGTTTCACAGGCTCTGTCTTGCCTTAATAAGTGATTTGAAAACAAGCAAACAAGACCCACTTTAGTGTCATATAGAAGCTTGCTTCCTAGATATGAACTATATTGCCTTTCCAAGTCTGACACATGTAGTTTGACTACTCTTACAATTGTCTTGATTTGATAAACGCCAGCCCTCCTGTGGCTTCTCTGGCATGTTCCCAGGACATTGTCCTCCCCATTACCCTTTCCTGGAAGTGAGCCGACACAACCCATCTACTTTTAGCCTTGAGGACCAGGGCTGTCATTTCAGTCAGCTAAGCGCACCCTTCCATTTCTGTAGGCATCTGGCTTACAGCTCACCACTTGGGACGTAAGTGATAATTTCGAAATGTATCATAGATGTTTTTTTTTTTAGAATCATGCCTGCTGTTTTAAAAGTTACGTAATTTGACAAATATAGTACACTGTCAAGTCTTTGCCTGAGTCAGTTTAGTGCTTGGAAGCGTTCCTCAGGGCTGATCCTGAAGTGTCTGGGGTGCCAGAGTTCTCCTCTTCCACTTGTATTTTCCTGGTCCTCTGGTCCCCTCTCATTTTCTAGAACAATTTAAGCACATCCCCCCTACAAAGTACAATTCCTTATATCACGAGAGCTCTGGGTCAGCCCTGGTTCACTGCTTAGTTCTTGACCCTTGTGAAGTTTCTTGGTAATGGCTTATTTGCAGTGTTCACAAACTTGCAGTGCACATAGCTAACAAAGCTATGCAAACAAAAGTGTCATCAGGCTTTGCAGTGAATGAGAACAGTGACTGGGTTAGATGTTAAGGGTAGCATAATTCTGTTTTTTCACTTTTTTTTTTTTTTTTTTTTTTTTTTTTTTTTCTAACTTGGGCCAACTGATTCATCATTGCCTTCCCAAGAATTTCTGTAGCATGAGGGACAGGGTGGCATACAAGTGGACAAGGCTGAACTGAATGGGAAGGAGGGTGGTAGATGTGTGGACGGGAAGCATGTTTCTTCTTGAACTTACCTGTTGAGTAATGCTCAGGGGAAGCTATGCTGTCAAACATTTCTATAATGTTACCCTAAAAACATTTTACACTAGAACTAAAAACAGTAAAGAAAGTGCATTTGATCCCTTGGCACCTCAAACAAAGGTACTAGTGACAATTTCTTTGTATAGCAGTCTGTCATGTGTAGTGAGTAGGTGTTTATGGGGAAGTGGGAATGTCTGCATAGACCTCCCACTTTTCTTTGATGCTTGCATTATTCTGGGTGCTCCCTGAAGACTCCATTAATGTGATATTTAATGTTCAGTCAGGTTGCGGAGCCCTCACACACTTGAGATTAGGTTTATTAAAGCTAATCGGATTACTGAAATTTGCAATCCTAGAGAGAAAGAAGGATCCATACTCCAGACTAAACAGAGCAAATGGCGAAGCCTGAGAACAGTCCCTCCTTACCAGCTCTTCAGCGTCATCTCAGGGTTTTGCTGAACTGACAGAGCCACTGTTCTATCCTTTGAGGAGAAAAATTTAACTTTCTGTAACATCGCAAGAGGAATGTGTATATCAGATAGTGGTGTTGGACGTAGTAAAAGATATCATGCATTCATACCCGTTTGCATCAGGGTTTCAGAGCTAAGAAACAAAACCGAAGCACTGCCTGCCAAAATTCAGTAGGTTCAGTACCCATGTTGACGGGGTGTTGGAGAGCTTTCAGAGCTCTGCAAAGTTTTCAGTTGTGTTTTTCTTTCACCTGCTGTCATTCCAAAAGCCCTGGAATTGATCAACAAATGAAGTGTTGAACAAATGATATAAATAATGCTCTTAATAGAACGAAGAATAATATATAACGGTTAGGAGGTGGTAAATCTCTACTACAATCTGCTTCAACATTACTGTGTACTCACTGTAAAAAAAAATCAATACATAAAGTAGATTAAACTCATAAATTATGGGTACATAGAAACCATTTATCCCTTTAGGAAAAAGAAACAGCACTTCTGCTGTTGAGTTAAGAAAATGAGGTAACTTGATCAAAGTGTGTCTGTTAACAGTTGAAGTTTTTGTAGGAACAGCATTGTAAATTATATGGATGAATTTATGACATATTTTGTCAAACTCATTATTTCTTAGGAATAATAGGAAAAACAGAAATAGCTTGTATGAACTATAATGTTCTCTTAGCAGAACTTACACAAAACCTGTTCAACTGCTAAAGTAGTAACATTTAGTGCTTATGTGAACTTTTTGTGCTTGAACCACTTAACAAGCGTTATCTAATTGATCTGCTGAATGTGTCTGTCTGTGAGATATAGCGGGTCTGTATTGTAGGAAACCTTTCTTAAATGTGGAGCTCTCCTCACTGACTTTTTTAGTGAGTGCAACTGAGCTTTTATGCTTTTTATGCAGGGAACCTATTTTACTTCCATTGGTGAAACTCTTTCCCCATCTAGAACAAAGTGATTGCCTGATGAAATGTGAATGTTAAAGGCTGAAGCACCACTCTACTTTCCTTAGTAGTACCCTTGAAAGGAAAAAAAAAAAAAAAAGCCATAAACTGCTGATGAATCTAACCTTTCGACAAGGAGTTATTCTTTATAGCTATGAATATAAACTTTTAAATATGAATTGGGTAACAAGTGCTGTGCTCTCTCGTCATGTGTTATTCCAGCAAAGTCCTGGATATTTGTGATCTTGTTGACAGCTATGGATGGACTCTGTTGCAAAACCTCAGCCTTTTTTTCTTCAGTAGGATGAATTTTCCATTAACAAACATTGGTCTTAATATTTCAACTTCTTTCCTGTGAAGTAGACTGCACTTGGAACTCCTCAAAGAATCTCAGATTTCACTTTGGGACCTTTGTCTGCTCCCAAATGTGTTTTGGGAAGGATAACCCCGTAATGGAAGTTAAGAAAGTAGACCAAAATATAAAATGCAAATGCAAATATCAATGGTTCCCACAGTGTTTAAACTAAATAACTTAGTTTTCTTGGCCCTCATTTTATGAGAATACTAATTATATGGAGAAATGTTCCACACATCTCTCTTCTGTATTACAAGAACACTTCCTCTTCTTCCTTTACTTCATTCCTCCAGAGGCTGTCATGCATTTACGTTCCATTAGTGTCTAGCTGTATTGTTTTGGTAGGCACTGTACAAACCCATAGTGAGACACAAGCCTTGGCAGGAAAAGCTTGCAATTAATGAATGAGTAACAAATGTCAGGAATAAAAATGGAAAGGCATCAGGAGGTGAAGCTTCCTGAACAACACATCTGAACAACAGATCAGCAGCAGAGCTGGGCAGAATATACCTCTTTTTTTTTTTTTTTTTTTTTTTTTTTTTTTTTTTTTTTAGCAGAATATACCTATTTTAATTTCTAGTTTAGTAACCGTAGTATCAGCAGGATGGAGCTGAATGTGATAGCAGCAATTTATCTATTTTAAAAGCATAAACTTGAGCACAAGAAAAAAATATATTGTTTCTATGCAAGCCACGTTCTACATTAAGCTTATTTTTACTGACGCATCTTCTGTGCTCGTGGGGGTGGTATGTTGACAGCTCCGTATAAACTGGTCCCTCTAAGGCATGTTGTATGGGCGGTGCCAGTGGAATCTTCTCTGTGTTGTTTTTGCCATTTCTCAGAAGCAACACCTGGAAAATAGTAAAATCTCCTAACTTTCCATATAGTTATTTTAGTCAGATCTTAAGTCTTTAAGATTTGACTCCACAACACTGGTAGCTACCAAAGTAACTTAGTTTAGGAGGAAAAAAGAAATATAATAATAATAATAATAAAACCTACACTGAAAATTAGTCAAACTGTGATGTAAATTTTTGGAAAGCATCACATTTCAAAGTGGGAAAGTGTAGTTTGTCCTGTTTTCTCATTGTAAAAATCATGGTTTTGCCATACTGTTTTACTACCTGTCTCCCTTTGATTTTCTTACGTGACAAGTTCATAGTGAAAGAAAACATAAAAATACATCAACTGCAATGCAAATTTCAAATATTGATGCTGTCAGCAAGAAAAGATTATTAGTGTACTGAATGGAAGAACTGGTTTATATAAAATGTACACATCTTTCAAATGACTTGTTAGTCTTGGAAGGAGAGAGAAGAAATGGGAAGGTCAGTTTGGACAGTACTGGAAACAGAAGAAAGTGTTTAAGAAAAGTAAAAATATAACTCGATTAAATTATTTCATCATCCAAAGAAAAGTCTTAGCATTGATAATGGCGAGGAAATTCAAGAAGTTTTGAGTGGGAATGATGCTTTGGAGCTTTGCAGCGTCTCTTGGGCCCATGAGCTTAATCATCTTTGATAAGCCTTGGTATCTTATGTCTGTAAAGTAAATGGGAACAGAAATAACTTTCTCATGAAGTTATGAGTCCTGATGTTTTAGGCATAAAATTGAAGGGGAATATGGAGGAGCTGCACTGTTTATCAGCTTGATGTGGGAGCTGGCATGTTTTGATATAAGTCAACATTACGTTCACAAAGTGAAGAAGCCAGTGGCACACTAATAGATTCGTGAATGCACATCTGCCGTGCACTTCTTAAGTGTTGATAGTTGTGTTGATAAGTACCATAGTTCCACACCATTTTTGGCAGTGATATAATGATAACCCCCTCCTCCATTTCTTTAATCTAGAGGGGGAGGAAAGCAAAAAATACTCTTTAAAAAGTCTGTCAGATAAAAGCCTATTTTATTCAATAAATACAATTATCTTTAGGAATTAGACTCAAAAATACATACTCTCACTGCTTTTTCATGTAATTTGGAATTGTGAAGTAGTTTTCAAAACCGGACTTCTTTCTCTTCAAGGGGTTTTACACAAAGTGGGTCGTTTGCTTTGTTCTTGGTCTTATGTGCACCTCTTTCTTTTCCCTTCCAAAAGGGAAGACTGAGATTAGTACTAGTCAAAATTAACAGCAACAACAAAAAAAAAAAATCAAAGGCAAATTCTGTTTTTCTAGTGAAGCTGAACATTAAAGATTCTTGTGTTAATGTCCTTTACCATAAATGTTGTCCAGGAACACCTAGTTAATGGCTATTACATAGGAACACAAAAGCAATTGTGGTGGTACAGACCTATTGCAGAAGTTCAAAAAAAAAAAAAAAAAAAAAAAAGAGAAAAGGAAAAGACATTAAAATAGTAATAATAATAAAGACTCTTTTTGTTTTTGTTTTTGTTTTTTTACTTTTTCAGGACCAGCTGCTTTTCACCCCTCAAACTTGTTTATGGGAAAAAAAAAAAAAAGGGGGGGATGATAATTGTTATGTGTTCACTTTTTTTTTTTTTTTTTTCACAGAGAGTCAGGAGAAATACAGAGAGATTGTCAAGAGGAGTAGTACAACCTGGAACTACTGTTATTAATGTCAGATGCTAAAGAATAGTAAATAATGCATAAATACCCATAAAGCTCTGTAGAAGTTTCTTTGGCTTGACGTGCATTGTTCTGTGAACTAGTGTTGCTAGTTTGAGCTGCTGAGAATTTAATTATGAATGATTTAGCTGTTCCCTAAGTATTTCAGTAGCTGTTCAAGTAGTTTATCACTGTCACTCAAGTAATAGTCTAGTTCATATTTTTGATGCTTTCAACATTTTCTGTTTTAACTTATATAAATCAGCTTTACCGTTTTAATGTGGGAACAATATTGAAAAACTTCAGTAATTTGTGAAACTTCAATGAATTGTGAAAATTGTATATATATATATATATATATTTTTTTTTTTGAATCCTATGTTTTGTTACATCAGTTTTCCAGTATGTTTGCTCCAAATAAGACTTAAAAAAGGCAGTGTTTGCCCCATGGCATAATACATTGAAAAAGACAGCATTTTCCTTTTCTTGGTAGATTATTTTAAAAAGTTTATTAGGTTATATTTTGGTGGTTTACTGGCAGATATTATTTGGATTTTTTTTTTTATTTTTTTTTTGCCTTGTTCCAGCAGAGGTATTTTGTTAATAGATTGTTAATAGAATGTATTTTGTTAATAGAATGTTTTGTTAATAGAAGCTATCCCAGATAGCTTTTATTATTGTCTCATTTTTGGTTTCTTATTGCATGGATTAAATAGGGATGATGGGTAGGAAGGAGAATCCTCTTTTAACACTTGGGGTTATCTTTCTTACTCATTAGCTTTTTTTTAATTTTAATTTTTAAATTTTTTTTTAAGAAAATGATTGGATCAAATAGTTCACATGTGTTTTTCACTGTGTGTATTTTTCTGAAACTTTACTTTCTCGCTTTATAATTTCCATTTCACTGAATGGAAAAGCATAATTCCTGATTCAGTAGAAAGGGAAGGATTTATTTAAGTTACGATATTTGCACACATTCATTTCCATTTGTTTTCATAGCTCAATTGCAACCTGAAAGTTCAATTTTTCTGATCAGTAGAATGTGCTTCTTAAATCTAGGCAAATTAGAACGTACAGCATTGTTCCTGCCTCACTATTGTTTCTCTTGCTGTCTTTCAGAATGAAGGTGCAAAGAGAAGCTTTGATATGTCAACTTACTTTTTAAAGGCTTTTTAAGTCTTAATCCTCAGTTTCTATGAGATAGTTCAGAAAAAAAAGTTAAATTTTGAAGCTGAATTTCTGTCATATTCGTTTTCATTTTGAAAGCAGTTAAATGCCTGAGATCTTGAGATACTTTCACTTCTAGGCTATGTAAGTGCCATCTTTAAAGTCTGATAGAAATCTATTTTGATGTGGCCAGAATTATACTACTTAAAGAATTGTTTTATTTTGTACTTGATGCTACCTTTTCTTGCTCCATTAAAAAGAAAAAACAAACAAACAAAAAAAACCCCACAGCCCACACCTTTAAAATGTCAATTTTCCTGCTGAGAAATCTAATGAATAGTGGTTCTCAGGTACCAGGAGATTTTTCAGTTTATCACTGGCTTAGATGAAATGGAGTTTTAATTTTTAATATGTCCATTTATGTTGAGTAAGATCTATGGAACCGTATGCAATGAAGTACAGCTTGAATAGACCAACTGTTTCATAGGTGTTTGAGATGTGTGAATGTTACCTTTGTTCCCATGCTATGATGGAGTATTATTTCTAAAAGACCTGGGACTATTTCTATCTCAAAGTTGGAGCACAGGGAATTAAGCAGCAGGCAAAAAGTAAATATTACAAAGCTGTTTCATTCACAGCTTGCTTTTTCTCTTGAGCTGAATAGGGTCTCCTATCAGGGAAAAATTGAATTTGTAATTAAAGATTAAATTGTGCTACATATGCAGTTTAGCATCTTCTGAATGTTAATTGTTCCTCTTTGCAATGCTAATTTTGGGTATTGCACATTTTGTATGAAAAATATACTAGGTGGAATAAAAATCCATTGTAAATGACAGAAGTACAAATCTATTTTCTTTACTTTTGATTATATTCATTTTTAATTTCTCACTACGTACAGATGGAAAATAGTCGTGTGCTGTAATTTAGTTGGTGTCATTGAGTATGTTTTTGATAGGTATTTTGCTTCATGGCTAGGTATAATTTTGTTCCTGTTTCTGAATGGGCATGTAATTGAAACAATGCTGCTACAGTTTTGCAGGACAAATTTAGCTTGAGATAAGGATCGAGAAGTCGGGTGCCAGAGATGTAGTAAATAATTGAAGTTCTTTTTTTTTTTTTTTTCTTTTTTTTTTCTTTTTTTTTTTTTTCATAAGGTTGATTGCCCTACCTAAGACAAATAAGGAGTGAAATTCCTGGAGTTGCCAAGGCAGCCTCCTTTCCATGTATTCTGCCCTTTTTTTCTCTCCCCAGGTACCAGCTACCGAAAGAGGACGTGGTTGCTGCAGGCGATAGCTGCCCTGAATGCCTAGGGCTGCCAGTATGAGCTCGACAAGCAGCATTTGTTCTATCAATTGTTCCTCATAGCTTCATCTCCAGGCAGTACTAGTTCATTCGTCTGTCTAATTCTGTATATACATAGATGTGAAGGTTTATACCAAGCTTTGATAGTCTAGGGAAGTAAAAAAGACCATGGTTTCCATATTCCTCTGAATAATAAATTATGAGATCATTGGGTTTTATGTTAGTTATTTTCTGCTAGTATAACTTCTTTTCGTATCACATTAGGTTAAATTAATCATTCACAGATAGTGATTAAAAAAAGTTTTACAAGTTGAGACAAAAGTCTAAATGGAATACGTTTCAGATGTAATAACACTGGTTTAATACTGATACTAAGGCCTTGACACAGAAGACTTTGCAGACTGTAAAATAAGGTATTGCCTTAAAGAGTACATTAACTTGGTTAAATACCAGGTATATTTAGTGTATTTGTGTTGATAGGATTTTTTTAGTCTGCTATCTGAAAAGATGAACCAAATGATTCTTTTGTGCATCCTTTCATTTTCTGAACTTCAGTGCTTTGGGGAGCAAGTAACTAGGTAGCAGGAAATAGTTATGGGTTGTCCAAATGGTCATTTAATGCAATGCTCTGGAGTAGGAGATGGGAGTGAAAACAGAAGTAGCTGCAGAGTGTATGGAATGTACATCTATGGGAAATGAGATGGTCGTGGACTACACAAGCAGCATCTGACAAGTGTTTATGCTTGCAAGCTGGCTAGTAGTCATGTTAGGTGGTGCTTCCAAAGTGGTTTCTGTGCTTAAAATGAATAGTAACAGAAATGGGGAGGTAAATTCAGAATTCAGCATGCATGGTGTAAAACCTGAGTGAATCTGAGAATATTTTAACAGTTTCACTAAGTAAAAGAATGGTAGAACTTTTTTGCAACTTTTCTCAATTTGGTGAAAAGCAACTTCTGAATTATTTTCCTTCTTATAAAATACTATGGTAAAATAAAGTGACACAGAAATGATACCTTCTGTTCTCATGGAAACATTGATTGTTTGTTTCTTAGCAAAATATATAGTGTACAACTGGATGATTTTACTTTTGTGAATCCTAAAAGGGTTCCATCATTTTTCCCAGCAATAATTAGTTTGTTCTGCTCAGAAGAAAATGCTGTTTGGTGTTGTATTCATCCTTAAGGCAGGATACTTATGCGGCAAACCACAGAAGCTTGAAAGCAATATACTTTCTAAGGAAGAATGTGTACCTTAAATAATTATCAGTCTATTAGCAGTATGATAAAACTACATCTAGTTTGTATTTCTCATGCTTGATATAAATTTCTGTAGAAAATGGATTAAATAACTGAAGAAGCAGAATTTAATAGCTATTTGAGCTAATGTTTGTTGTTCGTACATCTGGAGGGAAGAAGAGTTTGCCATATATTTGTGTGTTTGGTGAAAGGATGGGCATCATCTTTCCATTCCTCTTGCTCATAAAAAAGAAATACTTGTGAAAGTAGAGCTGTTTTATGAAACAACTTTGATCTATTATAAGCATAATGTGTAGCATAATGTGCCTTTTTTCTTCATGTGTACACATAGGCTTCAGTTGTAAGGCCAGTTAAATTAGCTTCCTAAATTGCGAATAACATGGGCTGCATTTTCTATAAAACATTAGTTCCAGTTTCTTTTGTAAATACACTTTTTTTGCCACTCAACAAAACTGCAAAAGGAACACATGTGGAGCCTTAAATATGTTTTTTACCTCAAGTCCTTTATAGATGGGATATAAAAGCACATTATATAGCATAATAAATTGTATGGAAAGGAACCACATGTTTTCCAAGTAGAAAAGTGCATTTTAGTGATCTGTGTAGTATTTTTATACCCATATGGCATACTTTTAATCCTGGTTACTTACCTTACTGTTCTTTCAATTCTTGTGTCATATGTCAATTTTCATACTTCAGTGAGAGTTGTGTCAGTTCTGGGAAAGTTCCTTGCAATTTTGAGTAGATAGACTTGAAAAAAAAAAAAAAAAAAAAAGATCTCAAACTATGAAGATGCTCTAGCTCTACATTTTACCCTGAGGGTTTTTATTTAGAGGTGTTGTAAAAGAAAATGGTCCTTTCCCTTTGCTATAATTGTTTCTAAAGTTTACAGATATTTATTGTTTTTAAAGTTCCTCTTCCCACCCAAAAGCTGTATGTATGCAGACTGGATGCAAATCACTGCTACGAGATGTACATCTCATAGTAAGATGCAATGATACAGAGAATTGGGGGAAAAACAAGCAACTTCCCCTCCCCGTCCATAAAAATAGCTTCTTTGTGAGTTTTGCCTCCCTGTGGAACTTCTCTGTGCTCAGATACTGTGTCATGTTTAATTGGATTGGAGCTCTTCCTGAATACTGTTTTCTCCTCTTGACAGCATGGGGTAACCTTGGAAATGTTCTCAAGAGCCAGAGCAAGATTTCTGAAGCTGAAAGCGCCTACAGAAATGCCTTGTACTACCGCAGCAACATGGCTGATATGCTTTATAATTTGTAAGTATGTGTGGCTTTCCTGGGGTTGGATCCTCTGAAAAACCTGTTGTGAATGGAGCTATTGATTTCCCTGCTGGAGAGAGAGATGATGCTAGCTGTTGCTTTCTAATAGCCATTTCATTAATCATACTCCTTAAATTTTGGGGTGGACAGGATCTTTCCTTGGTCTACATTACCGTATATTCTTGTATCACTGTCTGGCTTGGAACAGGAAAAATTACAAATCTGTTTGATTTAAAAGAAACAAAACCCCACACTGAACAGAGTGCAGATAGATGAGCTGGCACCAGTAGTGCTCCATCTGTTTCTGGCTCCGCTAAAATACAGAGGTGTTATTTAGACTTCCTTTTTAAGTCTAAATAACACTTGGTGGGAGTGGGTGTAAACACTTCCTAGCATAAACCAATACCCCTCAGTTAGCTCCTGAGGTCTGAAACATTAAAATAGCTAAATACTTTTCAGAGCAGCATGGTGGGGATGGTTCAGTGGGGGCTCAGGGCTGGGAGCTGGGCTCTGCTGCAGGACAGACCCGATCCCTCCAGTCGGGGTACGCCATAGTGTTGCTCTGCACTCGAACAAAATCCAGATGACCACCATTTATTATGCAGTAGGGTAAGCTGTATGAAAATGAAATGCCCTGTGCAGTAGAAAAGTATGTGCTAGGGAAAGGAGATGGACAAAAACTGAATGCAAATAGCAAGCCTCTTTATTAAAAAAAAAAATAAAAAAATTGGTTTGTAGATCCAGTTTAAAATGGCCATTTTTAATATCTGGATAAAAAGTTTATCCTGGTAGACTTTTTAAACGGGAATAAGTTGCCTGTTTCATTAATTTGCATGACAGGTAAACATACTAGAAACTTTTCTTTCCTTTTTCAAAATAATTGATTGATAGAATTTCCATTCCAAAGTTTATTTAACATCTCAAAATTATATATATATGTATATATATAAATAATCATACAATTACACATACATGCATGTTCTTTTTTTTTAATTATTATTATTTTTTTGGCTCTGTTAGGCAATGGAGAGTGTGAAAGACATATTTTTAAGAATAAACTCTTTCCATTCATGCTTAAAGAAATAACTTCTGAATGCAGCAGGAGACTGTAGGAAAAAAAAAAAAAAGTGAAAAGATTGATATCCCTGAATTTCTTATACACAGTTCATTTTGGGGATGAAAATTATAACTATTAAATTTTTTTGTATGCCTATACAGTACTTTTGTCTCTTGCTCATTCAGTGTGTCAGAGGAAACTCAAGTTAATACCAGGGTAAGAAGAGGAAAGGGGGTTGGATGAAAAAGACAGGGATATAAAAGAAATCAGTCTTTGGTAGTTTTGCTGTTCTGAGCGCAAGCTGATAATCTTCTGGCTTTCCATTGATACACAAAATATATGCCTACAAGCCTTCATTTCTGTTGAATCGAAAAATTCTTTGAATTCTACTGAGTTTGAGTAAAAGGAATTAAATTGAAATGATGGTTGGAATATAGAGGGCATAAACTTACCTACATATACCTGTGAAAGTAAAGGAGGTTTATTTAGATGAAAGTGTTTGCTATAAAGTATGTATACACGATGCTTATGCAAAAATGGATCTCCAATTCTTAATGTTTCTAAACAGTATCTTGAATACAGTTGAATCCTTTTTTACTTTATTTTACTTTGTTTTGTTTTGTCTCACAGGACCATGAGCTATCCTACAGAAACTGAATAATCTTACATCATCATTTTAATTTTTCTCTTATTTATGCCATCTTATTCTTTCTCCATGTTACTCCCACATCCAGCATGGAAACTAACTGGTAAATGGAGTAGGCTTTGATACAATTAAACCCCAAATTAATCCACTATTTTAAGTATAAACTCTGAAGAGGTCTCTTGCAAGTTCAGCCCTCCTTTGCCATGCAGTACTATGGGAACCTTTTACAAAAAAAAAAAAAAAAAAAAAAAGTAATGGAAAAATATATCTTCGTGTGCTTACCAGAGACCAGCTGGATTTACTGTTTCTAGGTTTTAGGATGTACCTTTAAAACTGAAACAATCATTTAGTAGATCTTTAGAAAGAAAGTACCCTTACAGTCATTTCTGATTACTGTGTTTTTGGCATCATAGATCATAAGTCTATTTTAGCCTCACATATTTTTTATTGTTTCTTAGCATTTACGTCTCAGTATTAGGTACAAATTAATTAGCACATGCAGCTGTACTCGTACAGTGCAAAAACAAATCAAAGTGATACCTGATTGAGGAACAAATTATTAAAGATTAACTCTCAATTTTCAGTGAGTAATGATCAAGGAGAGAAGATACATAAACAGAAGTGTTTGATCTCTGTTTCCTTCTTCTTCAAGAAACTGTCTTGCACTAAAATGTGCTGTTATTTAGCAGTTGTCTATTGATGTGTTAAAACCTAGTGAATTCAGCAGATTAGGTGAATGGCTGATTTCAGTAACACATTTTTATTTTCTGACTGTTATACCTGTGCAGCAGCTCTGAGTTGCAGCTATTTCTGCCATTCAGGAGAATTTAAACTGCATGAATTTAGATTACATAATTACACGATCTCCTTTTGAAGGTTTGCCTGATTCAGAATGTGTCATTTGCCATTTTATTCAAATGTGACAATTATGCAACCATAAATAAATTCTTGCATTTTTAGAAAATAGCAAACATGTAATAAAGACTAAATGATAAGATGCTTAATATGGAAAAGGGAGATAAAAATAATACAAGCCATCAGTCACATGTATTACAGAGAACCACTGATTTCAGAAGATGAACAGATTTTGGAAAACTGTAATTCACTGGAAAGATCTGTTTTGTCTTCAGCTTGCCCCCTCTCCACCTAACACCTGGGAAACAATAAGTTTCTAGCTATCCTGTATCTTTAATGAATAAATTATTATTATTTATTATTTTTAAGACAAAGAAACCCACCTCTTGCTTACAATTAGTATTGGGTTAGTGGTTCAGCATTCCTTCAGATATGGTTAAAATGGGTTTGCTCTACTGACATTTTCTCAGGTCCAAATACATAGAAGTGAAACTGCCTGTGACCCAGCCTATCATGAAGATAATATCTTTGGCCCGGAATTTAGGAAACCTGAATTCAGGCTGAGGATTTGAATTCTTGTTTGCAAGCTTTTATTTATTTTATTTTTTTTCTCTGGAAACCTCATGAAAAACTCAAGAGGATTATGGACCCTGACATCTCTGAAAGCAGTTGAGACTTTCATAGTAATTTCAGTGTAGAAAGTATTTCAGCTGTTGATCTATACTGTATGTGGAGATTATATTATAATATTATATTACAATTCTATACAACTGTAGTAAGGTAGTTTGTAATTCAAAAATACACATCAAGCAGCTGTCTGTAAATAACTTCTCTGACATGTTGAGGCTTCACTGCAGGTAATTTTAACAAATAAATCTCAAACTCAAGTTCTCAGAGCTATGTAATACTGCTGACTTCAGCTAGATTTTATAGGATTTAAATTAGTGTAAACTGAGATCTCTTTCCGTGCCTTTAAGAAATCCCAGTATTTTAATACAGCAAAGTACCAAGGACAGAGCTGTAGAAAAACGTTTGCTCTTCTGAAATAGGCAACGATTAGTAGATGAAAAACAAGAGACTTTTTAATGCATTTTCAGCCTTTGATGGTTGCTACCTAAAGCTCAGGGTTTCTTTTACTTTGTTTAAAATTACTGCTAATTCCTGCCTAAAGTAAAATTGCTTATCAGTTAAAATACAGTTTTTTATTTAGTATTCCATTTGTATTTAGGCCATCTTCTGCTGCTTAGAGTACTTTTTTTTTTTTTTTTGCCTATCCTAGTAATCTATGTTACCTTGAGTTTCTCAGGAGATTTTAAGTGTTTTCCATCTCACAGAAATATTGAATATGCTTTTAAAATGGTAGTAATTGACTGCATTTTGGGAGCTTAGAGTGCTCCATAAAGGATACATTTCTAACAAACAGCCCTCCCCTTGCTTCTCTCCCTAGGTATTTCATTTTGCTTTCAGGGATAGGTTTGGGTGCACAAGTTTATCATTCAAATAAAAAGTACCTTCCAGTACCTAAAGCAGGCCTACAGGAAAGCTTGAAGAGGGACACTCCTTTATCAGGGAGTGTAGCGATAGGACAAGGGGTAACAGCTTTAAACTACAAGAGGGCAGATTTAGATTAGATATACAGAAGAAATTCTTTACTCAGAGGGTGGTGAGGCACTGGCACAGGTTGCCCAGAGAAGCTGTGGATGTCCCATCCCTGGAAGTGTTCAAGGCCAGGTTCGGCTGGATGGGGCTTTTGGCAACCTGGTGTGGTGGGAGGTGTCCCTGCCCATGGCAGGGGGTTGGACCTGGGAGGTCTGTAAGGTCCCTTCCAACCCAAACCATTCTGTGATTCTATAAAAGGCCTCTTCTCTGAGTGGTTCTGTCCAGTTCTCATCCTGTAGCACTGCTGAGGCACATGGTGGGGACATGCACCTCTCCTGGGGGTGCTAGCACAGCACGCAATCGCCCAGCACCCAGAGGAGGGGGAAAGGCAGGGGCAGTGCCGCTCCTCATCCTGACAGCCACCTTCCCTCTGTCCAGGCAGCAGGGCTGGTAACGGTTGATGTCGTGCTGAAATGATGGCAACCCCAACTAAGTGACACAGCAGCAGAGAACAGAATTATCTGCTGACCAATTGGCTTGCATTTGAAAAGCTTTTCCCTAGAATTAGAAGAAAATGACAGTTATGGCCGTGTTGTCTGCAAAGGGAATGGCCGTTCTGTGTTACTGCCTACTGGGTATGTCTGGGTTATTAGTGATTACTGAAAGTGGGATTTATGTGCCATTTACATATTTGCTAACAGGATGTTATTGGAAAACATTAAACATTCCCTGTTTGCACTGTTTAATGATTGGCTTTTTTATTAATGGAACCTAGTTGTAGACTCTTACAAAAGGTTAGCACTCATTTGGTTGAGTAGTTAAATGACTTAATTGCTTAAAAAAAAAAAAAAAAAAAGCCTTAATTAAGTAGCAGACTTAATGGCTTCGTGCACTGCACTGCTGTAGCACCCATACCTGTCTTTCTGCCCGTTAGTTTTGCAAAGGACAATGAAAGGGTTGCCTTAAAAAAAGCACATATTTTATTGCCACGTGGATGCCTGGCTGGAGACACATCTGTGTGGGGAATGCAAGAGAGTTCTCTTCCATTTCATCTTTGTTGCCAGCGTAGGTAAATATATATATAGATCCTTGTACATATAGTGGAAATCTATGGGAGATGCATGTAGGCAGAGGCCTGGATGAAGTGCGACCATGCCAAAATAATAACTAATGGGCCATGTATTAGCTGTTATCAACCAGTATACAAAATTGATTAAACTATTTCAATATTATACCTGGCCTGAAAGTTTAATACATATCTCATTAACGTACATGTTTACCTTGATGGCAGTTATGGTTCCTGCGTATTGTAAATGGTCACTTTATGCCAGCTTTAGTAACTGAGGAGTTTGCTTTCTAAGCAGAGCAGCTGGTTTTAACAGGACTACACTGGAAATAAAATAATATGTAACTTGAGGGAAGCAGTAGGCTGTATACTACCTGTTTTGTGGTTTGTGTCTGCTTTTCAGTCCCTGAATTTTTTTTTATTTTTTTTTTTCCCCATTAGTATTCAGTGAGTTTACATCAAAAACAAGACAGAGAAGGAAGACAGGAAGATTTTTTCCAAGTTGTTGGTCAAGAGAGAGAGCTGAAAGGAGGCAGCTTAAAGAATTCAGGATGGTTGCACAGAAGAACTAGATCTGGGAATATGTTTTGCTGCATGTATTTAAATAAGTAGCTCTATCTATAGAGGTGATGTGCAGCATTTCTACATAACCAGGATTTACTTTTTTCTTTTTCCTCCAACTAGAAAAACAGGATTCTGAAATGCTTTCTAAGTCACTGCATGAGGTCTGCTACTGCTGCAAGCAGTCAGCCCATATCCTCCATTTCATAACTGATCCATACTCCACTGTAAAATTAGCTGGAAGCAATGTAGGCAAAACAATCCTGTTGTAATGCTGTGAATCTTGTTGCTGTGATAGTTAAAACTTGCCTCCTAATTCATCCTAAATTAATTCATGGACAATTTATACCTGTTTACTTTGTGTCCTGTGGTTTAAGTAGCTTTTTCTTTTCCAAGTAATTTCATCCTCGTGTGTTTCTAGAGAGAAACTTCCACAGTACTTGTTTTACTAAGCTAAAGGGGTCATTGACTTTTTTCCCCCTCTCTCATCTGGTAGACTTCACATTTGTGCAATTACGTGAATAAACTTTCTTTGAACAAAAGTTGTGTGTTTCAATTAATGTTTTAATTTATGTGCCTTACATCTGGGAAGTGAATTGGAGGGGGAAAAAAGAGCTTTGAAACTGCAAACTTGAAGCAACTGGTTCTGTGGTTTGTTTTTTTGGTGGTTACTTGGGGTTATGCTCTTTTCTTTATTTAGCTCTAGCAACTGTGGAAAGTGTATTAAAAAGTGTCAGAAGCCTTTAAGCTCTTCTGTGTTCATCCAAGTTTACCACTTGAGTTTACTCTCTTGTATCAAGCATCCTTATTGCAAGGACATACTTTCCTTTGTTTAGTCTCATGTAAAGAAGGCATGCTTTGTATTCTGTAACTACAAAAGATAGGTACATACTTAATGCACACCAATTGCCCTGCTCCATCACTGGCTTTTGGTCAGTATTTTGCACTGTCCTGCTTTTGTATTATTTCTGTCCAGTCCTTATCCCTTCTCCCAGCAATCTCTGAAAAGTACATACCATTTTCTTAACATCATTATCAGTAAACAAAGAAAGGGAATGGCATGTCAAGAGCAGATCCTCTCCTGGTTATGGGAGGAACTTCCTTACATGGCAATCTGTCCCTGCTTCTGGGAGCTATCAGAGGCTTGGTGGTGCCTGCAAGGTGTGAGCTCCCACTGAGGCACATTCTTCTTTTTCATCTAGAAATTGGTCATTCAGAGCAAATGTTTTTTGTTGTTTGTTTGCTTTTTTTTTTTTTTTTTTTTGTGCCTGCTTTTACTATAAACAGAAGTGGCAATGTGAGATAAAAAGCAAGTCTCTTTTAAAAAGAGATGGAGTAGTAGATACTTGCTAAATTTCAGAATGTGCCCTGAACTTCTAAAAGATGTGTTCAATGTAATAAAGCATAATAATAAGCATGAAAAACAAATAAGAAATTGTTTTGATTGTGGAGATGGATAAATTTACAAGCCAAATTATAAAGCTTTGACTAAACAGTTATCTCCCCCCCCCCCCCCCCCTCCCCCAAGATGGAAACATCCATGCACCAAATTTTTTTGGAATGAGTTTGTCACTTTTATAGACTCATCATTCCTCCATTATCACTCCTTGTCAGGTGAATGGAAAGGAATTTTTTTTTGTCTAAGAGATGTTTGAAAGTCAATATAAGAGGAAACACAGGCTCCATCTGCCATTGCCAATTTCTGACTTTATCCCTAGCAATCAGCTGGAGGGGAAAGAAGGAAGGAATTGGGACTATGAAAATAGGTCTGAACAAACAAATATGAAGCACTACAAGGGGTCATGGGCTTTCATTGTTAAAGCCTGTGGGTCTTGTTTCATCTATTTCTCTCCATGCTTCTCTGTTCTGTAGCTGGTCAGCTCATTTCCTGCAAGGCTAGCATATTGTGGTAATTATGCAGTGATTAGTTCCCAGTTTATGACTGGGAGCTTCTTAGAGTCATAGGATGGTTTGGGTTGGAAGAGACCTTAAAGACCGCACAGTTCCAACCCCCCTGCCATGGGCAGGGACACCTCCCACCAGACTAGGTTGCTCAAAGCCCCATCCAACTTGGCCTTGAACACTTCCAGGGTTGGAGTATCCAGAGATTCTGTGGGCATCCTGATCCAGTTCCTCATCACCCTCTGAGTAAAGAATTTCTTCTGTACATCTGATCTAAATTTTCCCTCTTTTATTTAGTTTGTTGTTACTCCTTGTCCTATGACTACACTCCCTGACAAAGAGTCCTCTCCAGCTTTCCTGTAGGCCCTGTTCATGTACTGGAAGACCACTAAACTCCAGCATGGGTCCCCCACGGGCAGCAGCTCCCCCCAGACCCCTGCTCCTGCGTGGGCTCCTCTCCACGGGCTGCGGCTCCGGCCCGGGGCCTGCTCCTGCGGGAGTTCTCCATGGGCTGCAGCCTCCTCCAGGCCACATCCACCTGCTCCACCGGGGGCTCCTCCACGGGCTGCAGCGTGGAGATCTGCTCCATGTGGGACCCATGGGCTGCAGGGGGACAGCCTGCTCCAGCAGGGGCACTTCAAGTGCTCAACTGGCTCTTCTGTTAGTATTAGCTATAATGACCTCTTTGCAACCACATGGTGAAGTGTGTGCTTCCTTCAGATACTCACTTGAACATATCTCTTTACCTCATGTTTTTCTTCAAAACAGTGAAAAATTTTCAGGGCCAGCTGCTTTTACAGGCAACCAAGGATTCCCTGCAAGTTGCCTTATTTTTACATTGGTAGAGTGGTCGTAGGGAGCCCTAAGTCTGAGGTCTTTGCTCTTCTACAGGCCACGCTGCCCGCCCAGACCAGCTTGGGCAGTTCAGCTGTGTGGCAGCAGGGCTGAACCATATGCTTGTTTCTTGGGACCTCAGTCTGCCTCTTGGATGTAACCCATAGCTGAAACTCCATGTGAGTCTGGTCTTGGGGATTGCGTAGGTGCTCTGAAATGCAACGGTGGAATGGAGAATGTAGGATTTACAGATTTTCTTGAAGTGGTCTTTAAATAAATTGTAGTTTCTGATATGATTCTGAGGCTAGCCTCTTCAGTATTTTGCTAAAAAAAAAGGATGTTTGTAAATAATGATGTTATTGCACTTACAGAAATGCGACAAAAACAAATATGGAGTGATTACTAATTCATATTCCTTCTGTGTAGTGAACAAGACAGTAGTCCTGTGGAAGTAACAGTGAACAATAATGTAGTTGGAGACCATGACTGTAATACATATACTAGTAAGAGGAGTAGAAAATTTCACTGGCAATGTTAATTTCGGCAGTAATTAAATTTAAAGTGTTTAATTTTAGTTGCATTTTGTGAGTAATTAGAGGTTACTGAGCATATTTATATGCCTGCATCATCCTGTTCAAGCTTAACGCTAGAGAGAATCTGATTTTTCATCTGGGAAGTGAAATATATCATCTCTTTATGCTCTTTTAATATTCACTGTGATTTCAGGAATGCTTTGCACGTTTAATGCAAGCTTTACCATCTTAACTTTTTATCTATTTAAATTAATATTTATCTCTTCTTTGGCAAACATCCAATCCAGTTCTCGCTCAGACCCCCCCCCCCCCCCGTGTTAACTTTATTCAACAAAAAAAATCTATTTTTGAAATTTTCTTTCATGCTTTTCCTGACTTCAATTAATCTGAAACTAGAACCTGAGACTCATAAATCTAGTCAGCTTGTACCGTCAGAAGCCATAGGGAAAACCAGCATTCAATCATGACCAATTTCACGAGAACAGGCAGTTTCATGCCTCATAAAAGTTACTGGGTTATATCCATCCTTTTTTTTTTTTTTTTTTTTTTTTTTTTTTTTAATTTGGTTTTGTTTGTACCAAATCTCTTAACAAATATTAATTGAAACACTAATTACTTGTTGAAATTCAGTTCTCTGTCATGCATCCAAACAGCTTGTGTTTATATAAATATATATGTAGGAGTGTGTGTGTGAGAGAGAGAGAATGAATGAATGAATGTCTGTTAATGGAATAACTGTATAAAAAAAAAATCTGGAAGAGAAATAGGGACAACAACAACAACAACAACAACAACAAAAAACACCTTAAGGTACCAAGTAATTAATTAAGAATGCAAGTACTAGGGCATGTAGTAAACAGAGAAGATAAATCTAGTAATAATGATAAATAAAAGTGCTTTTAATCAAAAAAGCATAAATATCATATGCTTACTAAGGTAATTTATCTTTTTCAAATTGACTAATTACTGTATTACTTCTTTTAATATGTGAAAATAATTATTTCAGAACTAAGAAAGGATTTTTTTATATAAATTTGTCCCAAAATCATATATAAGAATGCTTTTTTCAAAAAGTAAGAAGCAACTTGTGTCAGGCCATTTAGCTCAGCTAGTTCTGTTGCTATCAGTAGAAATTGTGATCAATCTGTCATTAAAAATAATTTTCCTTTGAATAATTGCAGCTATAAAAAAATGTAGACAAAACAAATGTTTGTAGACTAAAGTTCTAGAAAATTTAGAAAATATTATTATTGTCCTAAAGACCATACATCTTGCTACCTGCAAGACACTTAGCATAATGCTTGCAGTTAAAAACCTTGGTGCCATGCCAAAAAGTATCCTGAAGGTTATACATTCCCTCATTTCTCAAATTTCTGTGGGTCAAGGACCAACACAAAGTAAGTCTGGTTTACTGCCTAATCTGGGGTTAGTGGACAGATACTGTTTCAAACATGAGGCCACATGTTACTAATGGAGAGATAGAGAACAGAAAAAAGATGTATTTGTCCATTTTGTTAAATTCTAACCCAATGATAGGAAGCAAAAAATATTTGTTTCTTCCCCTGAAGTCTAGTGCTTTAATTAAAATGGTTTTCCTGAGATTTTGGAGGGAAAAAGTTTATCTGATTGGTAATGGAAAAACCATTGTAGTTTGAAAAGCTATCAACAGATGATAGCATAAAGGAAGAAGAAAAAAATGCTGTGGGTTAGAGAAACGAAAAATTGAGATGATAACCCTCTGCTCCCTCTGCCTTCCAAAAGAAATAGCTACCTTTAATTTTTCCTGGATACTTTAAGGTATATAAAGAGAGTCACCTACCTGCTAAAAAAGTCTGGGTCCAAATTTAAAATTACTAATGATTAAGGATTTTCTTACCTTTGTGATATTAAGGCATTTGTGTATGCTTCTTCATCAATGATGTCCAGACCACTTACTTCTCAGTAATTTCTGTATGACTACTTTTTCTGTAATTTCTATATTCTGCTGTAATTTGTAATTCAGAAGGATGCTTGTCATAAAAGGTTTAGGTAAAGCTCATGAATTTTGAAACTGAGGAAGAAGAGGAATTAGGTATCATTTTTGATATCTCTTCAGTTATTAAATTTGTTTGGAATAGAAAGAAGACAAAGAAAAAAATGAACTGATGTAGGTGCTGAGCCCTGCAGTGAATAATCTAATGAAATTGCTCAGCAAGGACTGGTTAAGGTAATGTGTGTGAAGTGTTAGGTGGTCAACTTTATTGTGCATTTGAAAAAGGTCTGTTTCGTTCACGTCAAGGAGAGAAGACAGGCTAAACATGACTGAAATAGTTACAGATAACTCCATGATATTCCAGCTGCTTGAAAAAAATCTCAGACTAGCATTTTCTCAAATGAGTAAAAGAATATCTTTGTTTCCAACGAAGCCAAAAATACTGCATTTAACATCTTTGGTAAAGCCATGTAAATATATCTGATGTATATTAATTAATCCTGTTCTCAGAGAAAATACTTTTCCCACTAAATTGTTAGTAGCTGGCAGGTTTATTATACCTCTGTCATCATATTTGTTACTTTAGTTCTGTTTTTAATATGTTTGTTTCATATGAGGTAAGGTGACATAAAGTACACTTTGAAGTTACTCTTTGAATAACCTTCCTCTCTTTTTTCTTTTGTCCTTATGCAGAGGATTACTGCTTCAGGAAAACAGCAGATTTTCAGAGGCATTGCATTACTATAAACTGGCAATTGGTAGCAGGCCCACATTAGCCTGTAAGTATTTCAGCTATACAAGCTTGCATAATATCGACTATTGCTTTTTAAGGGCACCTTCCTACTTTTTCATAATACTTTTTTTCCCCCAGATTTTTTTTTTCAGTCTGAAAGTAGAAGGAGAAATTGTGTACTTTTCAGCTGAAAGCAAGTGTTTATTTGTCAAGAGGTATGGTCATTGTGGTGCAGGGAAGAAGCAGATAGGGATATAACACTGAACAGTGTTGGTAGAACATAAAACACTTCTGATTGGGGTAGTGAGACATAGATGCTGTTGCTTAAATATACAGGCTCCCATTTTCTGTTTCATAAAGCCAGTCTCAGATTTTTATAGTATGTGGTGAGAATGAATAATACAAATATTTTTGAGGTCTTTTCATCTTTCCTTTCTTGCCTGAGGGACATGGGAAATAATTCATAAGGTGTTGCCCACGATTGGTTCCAAAATTACGTGAACACTTTTAATTTTTTTTGTAGCTGAAGTATTGAATCTTACATGTATGTGTGTGTGTATACACGCGTATATATATTTATAAGAAACAACATTTCAAGCAATGACACCATATGCTTGATACAGTCCTAATAAGAGGAATGAAGCAGAGCACACCGCTTAGTCAGTGTTTCTTTTTCTTTTTCCTCAATCTTTGTAGTCACTCTTCTTTGTCTGAACTTTCACCTTTCACCTGTTCTTCTTTACACCAATGGTTGATCCATATTATATGAAAGCCAAATTAGATAATCATGAAATTGCTTTCTGATATTACTTCAAAGTAAGCTGAAGACCAAGTAAAACGTAACAGAACCCTATTATAACATTTCTTTCCATCTTCACAGCTGCCTATTTAAATACCGGTATCATCTTAATGAACCAAGGGAAGACAGAGGAAGCCAGGAGGACTTTCCTGAAGTGTTCAGAGATCCCTGATGAAAATTTGAAGGATCCTCATGCTCATAAAAGCTCTGTTACTAGCTGTCTTTATAACTTAGGAAAACTTTTTCATGAACAAGGACACTATGAGGTAACACTCCAGATTTATCTACAATATTATAAAATCTCCATACCTAAATAATACCCATTGCTTCCATCCAGACTTTCAAAATACAACACAGGGACCAATTGAGTGAATTTCACCAAATCATTAGTATTCTCTACAGAGAGTATTTGTGCTCTGCAGCCATGGGTGTGAAGATATTAATTTGCAAAGTGATGTTCTGGTGTCAGAATCAGTATTAGCAATGATCACATCTGTTATGTGCTAATTCATTCTATTTGGCTTTGCCCTCACTGCTGGTATGAAAAGGATCAGCTGAGCTAATGTGTACTGGCTTTTTACCTCAAAATAGAGTAGCCCATATTTTAAAATATTAAAAAGCCTTTATGGTTGCTACTGAGTCTCCAAAAACAAGATCTATTTGGAACAATTCAGAACATCAGTGATTAGAAGCATTCCAGTGTGTGCTATTTTCAGATAACTTGACATAAGTGCTACAGAGATTGATTTTTTAACTGTAGTCATACACTGCACTCAACCCCATCCCATCTCATTTATGTGTGCATTTGAGACAGTTGTGATTCCTCTCCATTCTCCCTAGTGAAATTATTAAAACTGGTCATTTGCTTGAGTTTCGACCTCTTGCAGTATTCAAAAGAAAGTAATTCTCTTTTTTGCATTCCTAGGCATACTTCAGAACAGGAGTTACACATGGTTTTGATCCATATAACTCTTTCTCACTGTGACAGTTAACTCAGCTGTTTAAGATTAGGCATGCACAAGCCCTATGGATTCTCTGTCATCTGTCTGCTGAATCCAGCTCTGTCAGATGGCAGTTACTAATTGGTTAAAACACAGGCACAGACAGCTGATACATCGATAAAGATAAGAGAACAGCAACATATTGCCTGCATGGCCGATAGAGTGTAGAGGTGGAGTGGAATGCCTGGGAGGTGCAAGAGACTGTAGGAATTTAAAACATCAGGTTTCTGTCTGGTGGTCATGGCAGCCTGACCCAGGCTTGGTCATGCACTTAGATTTTTTCAAGCATTTTCAGCCTTCACAAGCTGTGACTTTTTGATGGGATGATGTGGAAAAAGGTGCAGAGCTAACAGATAGATTAGTAAGCATCCTAAGTGCTAAATAAATCATAAATACATGATCAAGTAACTCACAACACATTAGTGAAAGGAATACAGTTTTAGTGCTTCCATCTATAGTCCATCTCATTCTTTCTGTGTATCAGAATTTCAATTGTGTGGATTATATTCTGCTATTACTTGGTGGTAGGTAATGATTTCTTTATTTTTACGTCACTTACTGTGGCTTAGTCATGTGAAAATCCTTTGCCGTTTAGTATTATTCCATATTGTCTACCAGCCTGTAGACTTTTATGTATATTTATAAACTTGTGAGTGTTTGAAGGGTTTAAAAAACTGTTCCTTTTATTTTCACCTGGGAAAGGGGATATTTTATTGCAACTGATTTGATCTCTTGCCAATAAACTTCACTGAATTTGGTAAAACTTTTGTATATCAGAAATGTGAGCTTGCTGTGATATATATGGTGCAGATATATTTTCTTCTTCTGTACCCCCTCATTTGGGGAGAATAGTTTTTTTCTAATTTATATGCGAGACTGCTTTTAAAACTGGTGCTTCACTAATGACTTGTCCCATGTGTGTGTCTCTTCAGGATGCCCTTACGGTTTACAAAGAAGCAATACAGAAAATGCCAAGACAGTTTGCACCACAGAGCTTATACAATATGATGGGTAAGTGTCTTGATAGTGCTTCAGAAAGGCACTTGTGAAGTCGGGCAGGGTGAAACAAAAGAGCATAGCCAGGCAACTGGGGCTCAAATTAGTTAGCTAATGAAAAAAAAAAAAAAAAAAAAAAAGCCTTTAGTAGATCCTAGCCAAACCAGGTTCAGAGTGCCAGCAAATGCAATGCTGGATAAGGCACAATAAGTGATTAGACTATTGGGGCATATTAGCGGCTCTGTATCTTAGAGTGCACTTTTTACATTTAGAATGCATGGATTAGTCTCTCATCCAGTTAGCTTGGAGACCTCATGTGCAATTCAGGTTTTTTAAACTCTTATTTATTTAACTTTGAAACTAAGAAGAATTTGCTTTGCAGAAAATGGAATGAAAAGTCACCTTCATTATATCATAACGTAATTTAGTATGGGTGTTAGATGTTAAATTACCTTGTAAAACTTGTAAACACATTTTTTCAGGTTGTGACAAACATGTGTTTCCCAGCTGATGTACTGTTAGGAAGAGGTCTGCAATGAGAGAATTTTTCTTATAGGACCAGCCTATCTGTTCTTAAAATTTTTAGCAGAGTCCCTTGAGTACTACAAGAAACATGAACTTAACTGTGAGGTGTTTTTATGATTTCAATTTAACTTCAGCTCCTCAAATTCTCTGACACATCCTTAAAAAGAATACATTGAACACATAACAGAATATATATATATATGTGTGTATATATATATATATTATTTGTATTATTCAGATCTGTAAAGAAGAGGACAGGTTCTTGATTGTTCCAGAGATGTTTTAAGTGGAGTTATTTCTGAAGGGACATACAGTTCTTCTAACTATCCCAGGTTTTTGGCTAGTAGGTTCTGTAAGCTCCTATCTGAAGAGTCATAATATGCCTTTGAAATATTTTGAAGTAGAGCAATAAAAAATGTAACTAGAAACCATTAAGATCAACAGGAAAGGTGATTCTTTTTTTCTGTTCCCCAATGTTCAAAATGCAAGAGAGTGTGTTGGTTGACACAGCTGTCAAAGGAGGCACCGCTCACTCTTTTCTACGTATTTATAAAATGTATTTTTATTAGCTCTTTACAAGTTCTTGGGCATGGGAAATTATATTCTAAAACCCTAGTTATAAAGGATGGTCCACAATTGCAAATCTCTGTAAATATTAAAATAAATGGTTGTCACAGTAACAAATTATCTGAAGTCTGCAGTAGTATAAACACTTAACAGTTCATACAGTTCAATGCAGTTACTTCTGCCTAAATGATGAGCTTTATCAGATCAATGCAAATGGCTAAAATTCCTAAAATGCTCAGGTTGATTACTGCACATACTCTTGTTCTTATAGAGTCTTAGCTGAACTATTGCTCTATCACTTTTATTTATGAGCATTTGCTGATAGATTTGATGAGATTATCAACAGTCACCACTCTGTGGGAATTAAACATCTGCTTACTAGTGGTGTCCTGTAGTGAATTTTGATGTACTACAGTTCTCCAAGCAATCCCTCAGAAGTTTGATTGCCCTCTTTAGTGCAGATAAATATTTCATAATTCTGATAAAAGTGCTCCTTAGAATTACAGAAATTACAAAATGAAAACCAATGCTGTTTCCCACATCATGGTTGTTTCATTACAAAACAGGCCTGCATCACCCTTTTTCTTCCCTGTGAATAGATGCTTCTTTTAGAATCATGATGACCTAAAAGGTTCTTACTATTTTACTTTTTTTTCCCATTGGTTACTTTTTCGGTTCAGGAAGCCTTTCTCAGCTTCATTTATCCTTTCCTCAGTCCACAAAATTCAAGTTCACTCTGTTCCTGGGATTTGCATTTATTAACTCACAAAGCAACAGTGAACATAAAGACCAGCTCAGTCCTTTGCCTGGGCTTGGCTGCTACTGTATGTCCTCCCTATGCTGCTCACTCAGCACATGTGCTGGGTTCTGCTTCATTTAGGCAGCCGCTGACATGCTGTGGATATCCTGGTGGCATTACAAGTCACAGCCAGATGAGCTTACCTTAGCCCCTTTTGAGCTACTGCAGAGAGCAACAGGCTTTCTGGGGATCTGTGAAGTACCACTTCCCCTGGATGTAATATATATTTGCATTTGAGTTGCTGTTGTGATTGCAGCTTTTCCTGGGAAGCCAGAATTTGCTTCTCACTTGTTGCTGAGGTGTGGCCTATTGGCTCTACTGCAAAGGTGACCCAAGAGGCTAGGTAAAGAGCCAGATAGTGACTTCAGCTGAAGTCATTGCTGCTCTGTTAATAGCAGGTTTGTTTAAAGCTGTCCTGGATGTGTCTACGTGAGCTTACATGACTGCAGTTAGACACTGCAGAGGGGAGTAATTTAGCCCATCGATCTTAAACATCTATTTTAGATTATATGAATAATCATCTGCAAGCATACTTCTGTAAAAGGAGCTGAGGTGACTAGCTTAGACTTGCTAGCTTGAGTTGGGTGAGGTATATCCTAAACACCTATTCAGTCACCTCTTCAGGTTGGGTGTGACAGGGAACAAGGCAAACACATCCATTATCATGACTCCTCACACTGCAACTCATACTGTACCACTGGGCACCAGAAGGCTGACTGGATTGTTTATTTCTGTTTTCCTGTTGAAGACAACATTAAAACACATTCACCATAACACTCACTTCGATATACAGCGTTGCATAAACTCATCTGCCTACTTCTTGCTTTTAAACAGGAAGCTAGAAGCACTGAAATAGGCCAGTCCTCTCTCTTGTACTTAGTGCTGCATGAAGCTGCCTCTGAGCTGTGCTCACTCACCATGTGCTCATTGCTGGGGAGGAAGGGGGAGAACCTGAGGAGTGTTCCCCACCTGTTCAGGAAGGAAGGGTCCTTCCCTGTCTCCACAAGACATGGGGAAAGGGTCTTCATGGCTTATCTTGAAATCCAAGAAGAGGTACGATTTGAGGATCACCTACTGCAGCTGTCATCATAATTGATATATTCCACGTCTCTGGCAATGGGTCTGCTTGGTTTAGTGTTAGATACTGGTATGCAATCTAAGAAAACAGTACTTCCTCTAACTGTAGATAACTATTTCATTGAAGATTTTCTGGAGGCTTTTTTCCTTGCATGGTACAGATGAAGTACTTGAAGTGGAATAAGCAGGAGATGAACTGTTTAAACTGAATTAGGGTTGGAGGTCCAGCACTCCAAGAGCGGTAGCATTAGCACTCCGGCAGTGTTAAGCCTTTACACCACCTGCTTTCCCTGTTTGTCTTACCGTTCTTTCCCTGCACTGGCTTCTACCGGCCTTTTGGTCTGCCAGACCCAGGAGCTCATTCCCCCAGTGTGCCAGTCTGCCCAGCTGACTCTCATTTCTTAAAACTTAGAATAACTTGTCTCCTAAACAAAAAGAAGTATTGGGCTTCAAGAAGCAAGACATCCATTTGACTTTGCATTTTATTCATTGTACAACAGGCAGAGCCAGAAGACCAGCATCAAATGTTCTAAGTCTGTGCATATGAAATGTTGCAGGGTAGATTTTGGTCTCCTGTTGCTGTGATTTATTTTGCCAGGTGTGCAACAACTCAGCTAAGGAAACCATATGTTTCTCTGGCTTTGTACCAAGAAGTAAAACCTTCTTTTTTTTTTTTTTTTTTTTTTTCCCCCTAAAAGAACACCAAACAGCTAAAAATTTAAACGCTAAAACTAGAATCAAAATAATTATTCAACAGACTGTATAGGGTTGGCTTGATATTTATTTTCTCTATGTCATATTTCTTTGATGTAAATTAAAAAGTACATACTAAGGTCACACAGATTAATTTGCTTGGCATGACAACATGCACTACAAAGGCCAGAGTCCAGCTCAGCTGCATTAAATAGGTAATATATTTTGTTTAAAGTTTCAATTAAAACCTGGGGTCAAAAGATAAAATGGTCCCTGTGGGATCTTGAACACTTTAATGCCAATATTAGGATTGCTTAAGGATCAGCCTCTGCTCTAGATGTCTTTTGCGTTCTTGAAATCTGATATTGTACAGTTGATTGTATTACATTGCTTTTAAAACCACACTGGCCCACCTGCTACAGTAATTCATACTCCTTGCCAGTGAAGTGGTGTGAGGTGGAGCATGGGGGCTTTATTTTAATATTGAATAGTAAGAAGATGTTTGGGTGACATTGTTCAGGATTAGACTGGGAAGGTATTGTCATAAAGACAAATGTCATGATCGCATTTCATCTGCCCTTGCCAACTAACATCTGAATGTCTATTTTCAAGTGCATTTAATGCAAAGTCTTGCAAACCTTTTGATGAGAGAAATGCAAGTTACAGAAGAAACTAATGTTGCAGGAGTGAATATGGTTAATGACACAGTTTAGATTTCTTCCTGCTAATCTGCTACATTGCACATGGACAGAAAACAAATCATACTCTAGTGAAAGCCAGGTACAGAACAGGAAAGGGGAGCCAGATTTTACATCTGGTGCAGAGGTTTGCATCATAAGTATAAAGGCTTAGCATGTAGAGAGACTTTCTGTGTTGATGATTATAACATAACTATCACTTTATTTGATTATGCTTTGGGGTGGATGTGGCTGTTTGTACAAACCTGTTAACATTGTTAAGGCTCCTGTCCCATTTGCCCCTTGCTCCCATTAAATGTTTTTTATTGAATTACTTTTAAATATTGTTTAGAATTCCAAGAAACACTTTTGTTGGTGTAGTTTTACAGTTCATACTGTGCAAGACTTACTTTTTAAGAGCCAAAGATGATTAAGCTGTGAAATGTGTATCCCACTTCATAACTTATGCAGAGCATGTTACCTACACTTGTCTGAGCTCCAGTCATCAATGCACTCACCACGCATCTCACAAACCTTTCTTGATAATTGCTTACTAAATGTGCATTTCAAACACTTTTTCTTGAAAGATCATCTTGGTTGGAAAAAAAACTATTTTTTTTTCTTTCATATGTATATCATACTTCATGTTCTGGAATGAGGATGGAGTCCACTCCAGGAGTAAGGGGTGTAAAAGGTTTTGCTTCCTTTTTCCCCCTCAAGCACCATCCTGCTGCTTTAACCCTAACCCTGTCCGAGACTTTGCAGAGTACTGTAGTTCATATCTGCAGTCCAAAGCTTGAGTGTAAATCTCTGGGCTGATTGAGCTGTCTCCTGTTTTTTCATATATATATATATATATATTTTTTTTTTTTTTCTGAAGGATTCAAACTGGATATGAAGGCTACAGCAGTGAGTTGCTGAGTGGGAGGGATATGCCGTGCTTGAGATCATTGTTTTTTGGACCATTGATCTATAGTTTCTTGTGAAATCCTTGAATATGCTTAGACAATATTCTGAAAGGGCCAAAAATGTATTTATATTTTATACATACAGGATTTTGTATGAAAATAAATACTAACATAACATTTGTAGGCTAAAAATATAGTCCAATACTGAAACTGGACTTCAGGGATTCCAGTTAGATATGATCATAATAGAAAGTGCTTCCATTAAGAGTATTTTAAAGAAACCTGTTCTGGTATAACGTCTATGTTATACTGACAATAACATAAAATATAAAATAAAATAAAATATATGTATAAAATATGCATACGTAAAGTAAAAGGCAAGAAAAGAGTACAATCACTTGTTCAGTTATGAATTCTTAGTCAGTTTGTACCTTAGAATTTACTGCTGGCTGCACATCTGCTGGGAAATGAAAACGAACTTATCTGTCTCAGGTGAGCTCAGGGCCCCCGTTTTTGTCAGTTTGTTTCGTTCACTGGAAGTCTTTGTGTAACAACAAACAGCTGTGCTAAGTCCATGCTGTTCCATGCTGCAACTTATTTTGTTTTGCCCTTCATTTGTATTTGTTTTCCACTTCAGGTATTTTCCTTGAAAAATAGATTACTGGTCTAATTAAATCAGATCAAAGGCTTTGCTTTGGCTAATTGAGAACTATAAGAATCTGCTCAACCAAAGTAAATGTGGATTGACTCCCATCCATCAAAAACCCTCCTAAAATACAATACACTCCTTGAAATCTTCAAGGAGATTATTATGTGAAAGGGAAAAAAAAATAGAATATGCTTAGTCTATGCAGAACTTGATGCTCATTAAGCTCACATGCTTCATCTGTTTCAGAGATGTACATGCACTGCATATTTATCACCAAGACTGAAAAGTGTAGTGTATTTTGAACATAAAGTATAACATCAAACTATGCTTCTAGATTTATTATGCTATTGTATGCACTGATACCTAAGAGAAAAAAAAAAAAGAATGAAATTATGTATCTAGAGAGGTACATTTATGGTAAGAGCACCTGTGGCCTTAATTTGCACAGGAGGACTGCACATCTGTGTTATGAAAGACACAGACCCATTGTGGTATGTGGGGTCACAGACCTCCCCATCTTTTTCTAAGGCAACATGTTTATATTCCCAATTCAAAGAAATAATGGAAAAATGAAATTTAAATCCTGACTGAAGGTATATGATAGAGCTTTTCCTTTTTAAAATGCATCTCTGTTGTCTTTTCTCTTTTGAGATTTGCTCTTGTCAACGCCAAACTCTGTTCTGGGATTTGCTATATTACATTTTTACCATCCAGAAATTTTGATGGCGGATAACTACATATGCACATTTACTCTGCGCTGTTTCCTTCGGAGAGAGAATTTTTCAGTTGTCTTTTCAGCAATATCTTTTGAGATCCTAAGAGGAGGATCACAGAAGAATTTATGCTTGTAATCCGAAAGTATTTGCACAGTGCTATTACATCCATAGTTTAATTGTACTTGCTCATCTGCAGTGCTCCCTGCTAGAAGATGGCCTTTGCTTGGGTTTTGCAGAGGTCTGGCTGCCATGGTACTGAAAGAATGATGTTACCTTCAGTGCATCCTACACCAAGAAAATCAGAAATCGGTAGCTGGGAGGTTACTGTAGAACCATATAAGATTCTTTCAGGCAAATGGTGCTTAACTGTCTTCTAACAATATACCATGTATATAGAAAATCTCATCTTCAGTGTTTTCCTTTTGGAGGACATTAAGCTCATACTCCACTTCATTATTAAGTATAAAGTTAATGTTCCTGGGGAAATAGCTGGTAGAGAGCTGATCCTTTCTTCTTATTATTATTTAATATCAATATCTAATATTTATTATTATTGCTATTATTCTTTAATTATTCTTAATTCATTTGTCCTGGGATAATTTTAGCATTTTTTGTTTATGCAGCGTTTTGAAAGAAGATTTTTCAGTCCCAAGGAACCTGAAGAAATATAGAAAGGTTGCTTTGGATAATGGTAGTCTTGCAATTGATCTCTCTTTCTTGCAAAGAAAATCGATTTGAGTACTAGAATTTTAGTTACAGTGGTATAAGTCTAGTTAAAGGAGTCCATTACTCATTCCCTTGTCATAAAGTATTAATGGAGGTATTATTGAACTACATGTATAGTCCTTTAAATAGTGCTTCAGTTTCATATTAATGTCCTTTCTTGTATTATATTAGTAAATAAGAGCTACAGTTTAATTATCTATGTTTTTCCGTGTGGAATAGGCTAAGAAATGAGTGTGTAAGTAGCAAAAGTGGGTGTATAAATAACCCTGTAAAAAACGAGACATTTTTTGAGTGACTGATTTGTCTCCTTCTGCTCCAGTTGGCTGTTGAATTTCTTGCCACCATTCATTGTGCAGGCACTGCTGCATTTGGCTGCATGTTGTTATGTGTTAGGGAACTGAGATAACTCTCAATTTGTCTTATGGTTACCACTGCCCTGAATTTCTTCTCTGCTGCTGTTAACTTTAATAGTGAAGTAGAATGCAACTTTCCTGAACTTTATAGACCTGACAAATCTCATTAATATTTTGTGTGTGTGTGTGTGTGATCTCTCTGGTTTTTAGCATGAGCTCTGAAAGATTTTGCAAATTAAATACTTGTTAAATTCTGAAACTTCTTTACATGTATTTTTGCATACTTTCTGCCAAGACAGGGTCCACTATTTTCCTAATGACTGAATCATTTATGTTGCAAAATTATAAAAATTCAGACTTGTAACTGACAATTATTGTTCTTATTTTAATCTTAGACATAGAAATACATCCTGAATGATGACATTCAAGCCATACATATTTTCTCCGTAATTTTGTTGGAAAACTATCTGCAGATGAAAAGCTTTTTTTTTTTTTTTTTTTTTTTTTAATTGCATTAGTCTAACAAATAAAATCACTTGATTGAATTAACATTTCAATTAACAGTTGCTAGTTTTTTTTTGTCTTTCAGTATGGTGGTTCAGAGCCTTACTCAGTTTTCAAATCATTTTGATTTCTTTTTAAACAGGAGTGTCCCTCTAAATCATTTAGAAAAAGGAAATTAATAACAGACCCTCCAACAGTACTTCCTTCTATTGTAATGAAACATTTTAATCGCCTATATTGTAGCAAATCATGTGGTTTATGGGCAGAAAACAGACTCTTCAGGAAGGAAAAAAATATGTTCACATATAGAGAATTCCCTGTAAAGACTTTGAGGGAATAAAATTCCTTTTTCTACAGTTTGACATTTAGATTGACATATCGTCAATGCTTCATTTCTAGAGGCACAGCTCAGAAACACCCTCAAAGTTTTAGGAGGTTAGCTCGTAAAGTAGCTGAGCTCTTAAAACCTATTAAAAATTGAATTTGCCAGTGCACTGAAGATGTTAATCTCTTCCTATATCAGAATGCATCATGAAAAATAGATGAGAGTCTTGGATCATTCTGAATTTGGCAGTGCATTCAGCACATACTACCAGCAGATAACAACTTCATTTCTTATGGCTGCTTACATTTCTTTTTAAAGGATCTTGTTGCTAATTGCTTGAAACTTTGCCAAGCTGTAACAGGTTGGGCTGAAATTTTCCACATAAAATAATAAAAGAAAAGGCAATATGTTTTCCTCATTTCCTGTATGCTAAATGAAGCAGGAGCCTCTGGGAAAAATAGTAGGCAATCAAATAATTAAACATTCTGCCATAAAGCATACATCCAGAGAGACAGGAGCTAAAGGGAGCAAATAGCTTGACTTCTGTTTTTTTCCAGTCTTTCAGCACTTGACTTCATGACTTTGTTTTGCGCATAATAAAATATAATGTTATGCTACTTATTTGTGAGTGCCAACCTAGTGGAAGAAAAACTGCATGATGAATTTGATCACAGGTGTTCATGTGTTTTTTCCTGCTTTTATTTTTGGTTTGTTTGTTTTGATTTGGCTTGTGTTCTTTTTTTTTTTTTTTTTTTTTTTTTTTTTTAGTTATTTTGGTGGTGGTGGCATTTGTTTGTTTCTTTGTTTCTTTGTTTTTCTTTTAAATAGTTGTGTTTTTTTTTTTGATAGAGTTGCTTGGGTACTGCTGGGACTGAAACATCAGCTCCTTCTGTGTATTTAATCAGATATCCAAGACCAATGCAAGTACAGAATACTATTTAGACAATTGAATTAGAAATCCTGGTTTGCTAGCTTAATAGGCTTCTGCCCCTTTTTGAAAGAACTCTATTTTCTGATAAAATTCACGTTGGCTCCCCTTAGACTTGGACAGCGTGACTTCTTACTCTGCATCATGCTAATTCCTGAAACTCAAATTTCTATGCCACATTTTGCCAACTGTATGGTGACAAAAGTAGGAAACAAGCAAACAACAAAATCTAATTGGGCCTTTTCCAAATTTCTTTCATCAAGAAAACCCTCTATAGCCTCTGTTTTTTAAAAAAACAAAACACTAGTACTAGCTCACATTGTAAGAGGTCTTTCTATTTTGCCTCTTTGAGCAGAAAAATTATTTGGTATGAATCATCTGGTGAGATGGTGAAAACCTGACTGCTGCAGGGTTTTTCAGTCCTTCACTTGGGCAGGGGCATATTTACATCTCGAGCCATTGCAAAAGAGATGTGTCAGTGCTGGGTATTAATCTGAAAGCAGCTATTCTTCACCACTACCTACTTGTTGATACTGCTTGTTTCCAATCTTTGAGAAATTTGATCATATTTTTTCTTGGAGATGGAGCCTTTCTTTCTCAGCATGAGAAGTCCTTTCTCAGAAACTTAAAGCCTACAATTATCTGTACCACGGTGTGGTTTCTGACAGCACATTCTTCAACATTGCCTTCCTCAGCCTCTTACATTAAAGGGTTTTACTTTGAAAAAAAAGTCTAATTTTGGTCATTTCATACGTGACTTCCTAAGACTAGCAATTTTAAAATTATGGATGCTGTATTCTAATTTAATCTAATTGTGACAGATGAACGTATTTAACTATCTTCAGAGATTATAGACGTTTTTGTCTTGCCATCCCACCAGTCTTTCAGGACTGTTTTCTTAACCTTGACTATTTTTTTTTTTTAAGATCTAGGTTCTTGGTGTGTTATGGTTAAATGCAAACACATTCTGTATTCTTCCTTCTGCTCCATGCTGTGCAATGTAGACTGATGAAAAAGAAGTAACTTTTCTATACTAGATATGATAAAAATTCTGTTCCTTAGAGACTTCTGGCTGAAACTTCACAGCTGGAGCTCTCTCTTGCAATTCTGTTCCAACAAGCCTTTCATCTAAACCATGGTCTTTCAGCCCTAACAAGGCCATAACTCCGAATCTCCTCACTCAAATGTCTGTAAGGCTATTTACTATTATTTTTTCATTGCAGGTGTTCAAAGCACTTCACCTTTTTCAAGATCTCTGCCCATTTAATAAATAGAAAATTATAAATGAGATAATAAATCTGTGGAAATCTTGAAAATTTGGTGGCATTCTCACTACTGTGTGTTTTGCCCTATAGGAGAAGCATATATGAGAATGAACCGGCTGCCAGAAGCAGAGCACTGGTACGTGGAGTCACTGCGATCCAAGAGCGACCACATTCCAGCACATCTCACCTATGGGAAACTGCTGGCCCTGACGGTGAGTTAATCAGCACTTCTGGGGGTCGGTCCCAGGCCATTTCAGTAGGCAAGGTGAAGGGACAGAAAGACTTTGGCCTGAAAATTACTGATTGCAGTGTTCCAGTTGTGCTTGCTAAGGAAGGAATTTGATAGTGTATGTTTTTTCTTTTATGAAACATTGTATCCATGCCTGAACTGTCACCTCCTCTGTGCTGGAATAAAACAGTAGTTAGAGCACTGAAACTGTATAATATTTGTTTAAAAGGGCCTTCTTTATCAGTAGTTAGGTCACAAGTATAATGATACAAATACAAAAAAGGTATCTAGTGTTTGACCCAGGACTATTGTAACAACCAGTGGCAGAGCTAGGGGTGTCCTGTACTTTGCAAATTGTCTCATGCTTTGAATTTACACTTCTTTAGAAGTATCTCCTTGCTCATGCAAAATGGAAATAATCAACTCCTGTCTAAAAGTTACTTCTAGCAAATGAGAAGAGTTGGATTTTTTCATTTATTCAAAATTTACTCTGCCTTTTCGGTAAGGAGGAACTTTCAGCTCCATCTAGACTAGCCCCATGATAGTTACAGCAGAGTGCCAGTCCATCTTTGATTTTCACACATTTTGAAGATGAAAAGGGTTTTCTGTTCTATTCACTAAAATAGCCCTGTTTTAAAACTACCTTTCACTTCTTTCCTATTTTTTCTGACAGTATCCTCTTTCCTGTCTGTTTCTTCCACATTTGCTTTCATTGTTCGCCCCACTGGTTTCATATATCCTTTTTACGCTCTACTGATACACCTTTGTATGGCTCTTCAGTCAGCATGCCTCAGCCTGAATCAACTTTTCATTCAACTTTTCACCAGCTATAAGCTTTTACTTTGACCTTGTTTATGTCCTGTCCAACCTTTAAGCAAAATATGTCCTTGGACACAGGGTAGAGATCAAGTCAAGAAAAACAGTTCAAAATTAATTTCAGCAGATCCATTGCTGCTAGAAGTATCTGAGGGGAGAGATTAGAAGGGGGAGAGATTAGAACAGAAGGCCTCTATCTGAGAAACAAGTAACATAATTAGAAAGAATTAAAAATTTTTCAGTCTTATCACTTAATGTTAAATAGTTTTATAAAAACTCTCTTGATGAGAGAGGTTGTAGCTTCTGCTAGAAGTCAAGCTGTTAGTGTTATATTCCCACTCCCTGTCAGACTCAGTCTCTGGGAAAACATTGTTCTACTAAAATTTCCAGTTCTTTTTAAAGTTTCTCAGATATTCACAAATGCATGCACTCACTGATTACCTTCCTCTGGAATAGAACTGTAAGTAGGTTACACAGCAGAATTACCTAAATCGCCTTGTTTTTTCAGCAGATATCTTCATATCTTGCACCTAAGAATAGTATCAAAAAGACGGCATTGTTGGTTTCTTCTTAGATCTTTGACACAGAAATTCCAATTTGTTAGAATTGCTGTGGGGAAAGGAAGAGATTTCTCAGTTAAAATCCATTTTGCTTTTCCTTTCCCCCTCTCTCTTTCTTTCTTTCCCTACCTTTTGTACACTATAGTTAGTTTTGTTCATTTTCTGGACTTCCATGTATGTGAAATATAAGCCTGCTAAGGAAGGTCTTGCAGTTGCTTAGGGAAAAAAAAAGTCTCTTAATTTTCTTCAAAATAACAAACCCCCTAAATCCAATAACTCATTACAGACATTGTGAAAAGAAATTCTGGATTTTGTCCCATCATTATGAATGTTCAGTTGTAGGATTAACTATCAGTGGCATACCCCAGCTTTGGAAAGGACGTGATGAATAATGTACGCAAATCCTTATAGTAGAATTGAACTGTTTGCTTCAGGATATAAACACAGGATACATATGAGGTGGATTTTGCTTTGAGGATCTCAACTATGCTTATAGAAGAATGTGTCCCATTAGCAAAAAGGACAGGAGTTATATACAGCTTTGAAGACTGAATCCTTCACCATGCTAGGCCAATAAAATATGCTGACTGTCCTTTCCCAATGCATACTTGCTATTCTGTACTCACTCTTTGCCATAATTGTAGTCTGTTCCCATCACACCTGTTTATTATAATCTCTTGACACTTTTTTTTCTTTTATTTCTGCCACTTCTTCTGATATTCAGGGCAACATGTACAGATAGGGCTTATGTCTATTCTACTAACAGCAGCATAAGCTGAAAATGCAGCGCTGATGTCCTTCTTGCCTGTAGTGACATTTTCATAAATGCAAGAAAACACATTGATGACAACATAATTAGAAATAGTGGGAAATTTCACAGGTGGATATTTGGTTCATGACAAAAATGTTAATTTGTCTTTTTTGTATTCAAATTCATTTCATTTGGTTCTTTCAGTTACAAAGTCTGAAAAGACATTCAATAAAAAATTGGATGATGGAGAGATTTGGCGGTATAATACACATTTTTATCTCTGTGTTGGTCACTTATCCCTAATAAGTTTTGCAGTGTACCATCTGCTTGATGATTCATATTAAATGAATTTTGACTAGTTTCTAGTTTCTAGCCTGTACTAGTATTAGTTCCCATCACAAATATATGATTGCTATAAATGACATCTTTCCTGCAAGACTGCACAGACTTTCCTGGAATTCAGTAGCTCTAGAACTACTCCCTATGGCGTAGTTGTTTCAGTCCATACTGATCATGAGGTACCACAGTAATTTATTCTTCCATTTAACTTTGTTACCTAGGCTTATGGTCATTTATTCACAGCCGGTGTATTTATGAGGGAGAAAAGTCTACTTCAGTAAGTTTTCAGATGGTAGAGATGTTTTAGAGGCTTGTTTTCATTCATCTGTCATATGCATTTTGGAACCAAACCTTCAGACTTTTTGCAGTTCTTTGTCTGAATGCAAGTAATGAGACAAAACTATTGATAACATTTCTCTGTCTATTTTCCAGGAGAGAAATGGGAAATGTTTGATAAAATGAAGGGTAGGAGTAAGTGCTAATATAGATAGAAAATTCTTCTCTGTCAGTGAAGTTGAGGGGTGGGGGTGAGAGGAGGAGTAGGATTTCAGACAAGTTCCCAAGTTTCAGCCAAAGGTAATTGTATTATTGTACTTAAAAAAAAAAAAAAAAAAAAAAAAAAAAAAAGAGGCAGTAAAATCTAACCTGTAAAGTTCACAAATTTGGCTATGTTTTACTTCCTGACTTACATTCCAATAAAGCAATAAAGTGGCGTAATTTCAACCCCCATTTTTTGCCCCCTTAAGTCTGTTGGCAATATTAATGCTTACTTCATGACATGATGCATTTATTCCCTTAGTGCCAATCTAGATACCTGCACCAGCTTCTTGTACCTTACATTTTTTTGTTTGTTTGTTTGTTTGTTTCCTATGAAGAAATGTGAGGCTGACCTATTATAACCAGTGTGTAGACTGGAAAACAGCTTGCTCATGATAGCAGGCTATCATTTCCCAACTTGCAGCAAAAACTTGTCAGTTTCATAGACAGAGACATAGAAATAAGTGAACATTCTAGAGAGTAAACCGTTATTTTATTCATGTTGTCTGGCCTTGGTTCTGTCAAACACAAACTAGAATCTCTGAACATGAAAAAGCATCTCTTCTGAATTCATGATTACCTGTCCATGTCCTTTTTTTCCTTTTTTTTTTTCTTTTAATAATGGGTTTTCCAGCACACTTAAAATAAAGGTACAGTATTCTACATGAGTTTAGTAGCTTAGCAATGAAAAAAAATATATGTTACATATACATTTATTTCCAACTTGAACAATAACCACACCACATGAACAATCTGGTCTAAATAAAATATTAAGTCTACTTTGAGTAGAGAATTGGACAGGATGATATCTTAAGGTCTTTTCCAGCATGAATTGTACTATGATTCTATGTTTGTTTTTATGCTGAAGCTAATTCCACTTTACTAAAATGCATTATTCTGAGTCAAGGCCCTTGTACAGACACATATTTAATATTAAAGACTATTATTCTCTTATATTGAAAAGAGATTTTAAAGGAAGATTAGCTTGTACTGGAATGGGTTACCTTTTCCAGGCTCTAAAAAAGGTAAATCACAATTTGTCCACTGTGATAAACTTAAAATGATTGCAATCATGCTGTGAGTGACAGATATTAATTCATGTCATCATGTCTATCCATTTGCATGTAGCTAATGTTGCTACTGTTCCGAAGGGCTATTTAAATTTTAAACTTGCATTTTATGAGAGATAAGATGAACAATAGCAAGCAAAAGCATAATCTATGCTATTTAATTTTACTAGTGCTAATTCTCATATTTTTTTTATATGCTCAATATAAGCACACATAATTTTTAGATGATTTCATTCGTAAACTTGCATATAGTCTGAAAAGTCTTCATAAGAAACATGAAGTTATTTCTGCTCAACATTCTCTTCCCCAGAGATGAACAACACTAAAAACTTCCGAGAGTATTAATAAGCAGCTTGTTTACTTCTAGAAATAATTTAATGAATAGTACAAAATGTACTTACTCAAAAACAGGGAAATTCTTGAAACTTTTTTTTTTTTTTTTTTTTTTTAGGTTAGAATTATGGGAAAATTGAGAGTATAGGGTGTTACAATTTCTAACAGTTTATTAGACAAACCTGAAAAAATAATGTTTTCTTCTTTAAAGGCTACTTAAATTTTTGCATGTGTATACCTGGAAATATGGAATGATGCAAAACCAAGGAAACCCAATAAAAGGAAAAAGTGAAATAAAAATCCAAACACAACAAGCTTCCCTTCACTTCCCTTCACCACCCCTGAAAACCTGCTGAGGACAACATCTGGTCCAGCAACATAATTTCAAATGCTGAATGTGACATTTCTTCACAAAATTATTCTCAGTTAAATTTACTTTCTGAATAACTGTAAATATACATTTCTAAAACTCAAAATACGCTGTTCAGCTTGTAATAACTTTAATTTACATTTTAATATCAATAGTATAAACACAAAGCAAAGCACACACACAAGAACAAACCACACACAGACAGAAGAATATATGTTAATTTTTCATTGATTCTTGAAACACCTAAATGGCATATATGCATGCATATTGCATATTTCTATGCAATAGAAACATTTGAGTCAATTTTTTACTAACGATATTATTATTATTATTATTATTATTATTAGTGCAAATACTTGTCATTTGTCTTGTTAGCTTTTTGTGATACAAGAAATGCCAGGTGGACTTTGATGTGCTGCTGTATCTGCAGAAAAAAAAGAGACCAACTTAAGGCTCCAAATGAACGACTAATGAATTTACAGTTCCATAAGTTACAAGTATTTCATAACCCATATATTGGATAATGTTATATGTTCATATCTAAAGATTAAAGGTTACTAAGCTACAATTTTCCTGATAATATATTAGAACAGCAAAAAAATAGTGGTTAAAAAGCATCATTAGTAGCTCAGCTAGTAGAATAATGGAAAAACAGACAGATGTCTGTGGCTTAAGTTGGTGCTTTTGTTATTGTTTATTTTTTAGAAATATGTGGCTGTTTAAGACTTACTTCAGTGGTTTAGCATTTTATATTTCCAATGTTTTTTCATGCATTTAATTTGTTACACTGAATAAATTACGTGAGAAATTTGTCAACGGGACATGCTAGTTGACCTGGCCAGTCTACTTGTAATGCATGAGTCTAGAGTTACGGAACCTGAGCCTCATCCCTTGCTTAGCTAATTTATTGATCTATCACAAAGAAAAAACATAATGTTTGTGAAGTATTTAAAATTGCAAGGCTCCCAGTTCTAAGATAAAAACGAGTCTGTCAGAATGACAATGCCAGGTGAGGCCTTGAGCATAAGCTGTAATTTATTTTCCATTTTATGAACAGACCTTCCAGAAGAAAAAGGGTTGGCTATCATCTAAAAAAGAAAAACATAAAAATCATGCATAAGTAAGGTTTTTATAATTTTCTTTTCTCCTGTCACTTTAATCTCCTCTTAGAGAGAAGAAGGAGAAGCCCTCCCTTCTCATGTCTGGCCTCTGCCATCAGGCCATGGATGGCTGTTGTAGTAGCACTCAAGTCTGAGAAGCTTTATTTCAATTATAGATAAATTTGGTTTGAAGATTTGTTTCATCTGTTATGAGTGAAGTTGAGCCCACAAACCACCCCTCACAGCTTGCAGCAGTGCCTGTAATTGCTCATGTACTTAGGGACAGCCCCATATTGTAACATTTATCTTTTTGCATATAGGAATTACAGGCTTTACTGTATTCCTTTGGGAAAAAAAAAAAAAAAAAAAAAAAAAAAAAAAAAAAAAACAGTGTTTCTTGCATTTTACATGGCTCCACACAGTGCTGTTAATCTCCATTTTTTTACTGGCTTGGAAAATCACCCAAAGTGCTATAAAAAAAAAATTACTTTGCCTTGTAAAATTTCTATGTTACAGCTCCAAACCATATTAAATTCAGTAATAATCACTCTAGAATGTTCCCTAAAATCTAAAATATTTTATTTTAAAACATTTTCTCCAAAGAGGGACGGTGAGAAAGGAGGACATAGACTGATAGACACTGGCAGTGTTTTGGATTAAAATAAAAGAATCAGTATTGTGACACTCCAGTATCGACACTGAAGTTAAATACATTTTTTAAGGTTCAGAATATTCCCTCCTCAGTGGGTGGCCAAATTTTTGCCCGCAGTTGTTTGTTGCTTATTTTCCAGACAAACAGAAGGCCAGAAAGCTATGCTGCCATTGTTGGTTAGTTGCTAAATTACTCAGAGTGCCACTATCAAGTACCTTACTCTATTCAGTAATTGGTGTAGTCCTTGAAAGTCATCTCAAAATAAATATAAATAAGTGACAGCACAGAAGTAAATGGAAGGTAGGAAGAACAGAAACACAAGGGAAGGCATAGGCAAAGGAGAACATAATGCAGTAACAAATAGACTAATTCAACAGTTTCTATTTCTGTAATTATTTGCTTATTGTGTTCCAGCACAGAAAGGAAATTTGCATTTGGATAGCTCTGTTATATCGTCGCTTTTTATTTCCCTGTTCAATTGCTACCAATTGCTATCAACTTGGACCAATTGGAAGGAAGCATAGGCAAAGTAGTACAGCCATGAAGTCAGAAGAGTCGGTTCTCTTCTGAGTTAGCAATTGAAAAGCTATATATTAAATGTAGGTAAGATTTCCTAGAACAGTTTATCCCTTGCTTTAATAATTAATAACTTTAAAACAACAATATATATATTTTTAGTGATATTTATTTTGGGAATGATAAATAAGATGCCTACACGTACAAAAATCTTAAAACTATGAAAAGACTTTTTCTGAATGGGTCATTTGATTAGATGACCAAAGCTGTTAGATATTCCATTTTGGGAGGCTAAATGCCCTGGCTGTTAGTACTGTATCTAGGAAGACTTTTTTTTTTTTTTTTTTTTTGGTAATGAAAATAATTTCATTACACTTAAAAACCCAAAATACCAAAGTATAAATGACACTGAATACTTCAGTCGGCCCTCCCTAAGAAATCCAGTTGAGCCAAGAAATGTCCACTTCTTCTCTGTTCTGTGTTCAGTTTGTCTTTGAGTCTGACACAGACACTGTAATTTTTCTTGCCACTTTAAATTCCTTGGGGGTTAAAACTGATCCAAACACAAGGTTTGGATTTAGTTCTGAAATTTGCAAAATGTCAGAAGTTGTTTTTGTTTCCAGTTTACAAGCAATTTGTTTGTAGGGGATGGGGGAGTCTCTTCAATGTGAAAAGTCATGTTTATTGACTTCAGAACCATAAGCCCTATTATTTATTTATTATTTATTAAGTCTGGTTATCTGGTGCATCTGGAGCATTAACACCTCCAGGCTGAATGTCAAGATTTCCAAACTACAGAAATCTCAATAAATGACATCTATTGAGCTTGTATTTCTTCTGAGTTTGGCCGTGTGCCATAAATATTGCATCCATAGATATACTTTTCAGTCCCCTTAGGATATATGTTTGGTTGCATGCCAAGTGTAACAGAACTAATTGTAAAATTGAGTATTTTCATTTAAATAGAAAATCTCCATCTTACTGGTTGGTAAATTACTCTGGTGCAGGTATTTAGGCACGTAACCCCTAACTAACCTCCTTCAGGGATCTCATCTTCTGTATCTTGTTTCTAACTTCCTGCAGACAGGAAAAGGGGAGCCCTAAACTTCTCTCTTTACTCAACATAAATTTAAATCTTGTTACAGAAAACACCACTGACACAGGATGAACTGCTTCCATGAAAGAGAGATCTTTTTGTTTTGTTACATGGTTGAATGTAGCTGCCACTTACCTGTTATTACTCTGTGTATAGTAATTTTGTCAGTAATCATAGAAAAATGCAAGATATAAGCCAAATTTACCATAAAAGAAATTCATAGGACTCAGTGAAAACAGTATGTGGAGATAGTGAATTTATATTCTGACTGGCTAGTGAAATATGAGTAGATATTAATACATGACTTTATCAGAAAATATAAATGTGGCTTATGCCTGAATGGAAATGAAAGTGCCCAAAATGGAAATTTACTTAACATTTCATTACATATTCTTAAAATAAAATAATCTAAAGCTTAATGATCAAAGTGAACATTTCAATATAGTTCTAGACAGTAAATAAATAAGAAGCTATGGAATGAAATGTGTTTTTTAAAGGTTTACTTAAGATTGTACACAATTTTCATGAGTGTTAACAGTGATTTAAAATGAAGTAAATAGCTTTTAGACTTCAAGGTGCCCTCCCCCCCCTCAAAAAAAAAAAAAAATAGGTATATATTAAAAAAAAAAACAACACTTAAAGGAAAACAAAACAAAACAAAACAAAAAAACCCTCTGCCTATATTTCTTTTCTGTACCATATTGAATGCTTTAGTAAAATGAGAATGCTTTTTGTGATATGAGACCCATAAAACAAGAAAATGGATGGGAAATAGCTCTAATATATTATTTCTTAATCAGATACATGCTGCTTTACTTGAAGAAAATATCACCTTAATATACTCTGAATCATGCCCCGAGCCAGTAAAGTTATGAGCTGTGCTTTAGATTCCTAAATCTGTATGTAAGCAGTGATGTCACATTCAAAAATGCTTAAACTCCAGTGGATTCCAACCAAAGTCAATAGGCAGTGCTTAAATCTCAGCTCTCTGGTTATCATGCCATTAATTATCCCCATAGATGTAGACTCAAGAACCCACTTTATCTTAATACTTTCTAAAATAACCTTGGCTCACAGAAGAATTCCACTGACTTTAGTAGAAACTGAGTCAGGCTAGTAGATGGATTTTTAGTCAACAGAAGTACACTTGTGGTTAAAGGAGCACTGGGGTGACACATCTAGATGGAAGTGCACCACTTCCACTTAATTTGCAAAGAGAGGATTGGATTAAATCAAGATATTGCACTTTATTGATCCTATGAAGGCTTATTTCTCAAAGTAACCCACTGGATTACATTAGTGGTATTCAGACTTGCCTGTGTGAGGACCCTGGTCCAGTGAAATGACTGGGGAGGACAGCATCAGTCACAACGTCAGGGTCAAGAATATGTGACTGTGTCATACTGGAAAATAAGTAAGAAAGTTGCCTCATTTTTACTGTGAGGTAAACATTTGCATATGGTGAATATCATGTATTAGTAGTTACAGATTTATACCCTAATGTCCTCCAAAGTAGTCACTTTCTTGCTCCTATATTAATATATTACAAGAAACAAAAAAAAATATTCTCCCATTCTTGAAGTTTAGAGCTAGAATTTGAGAGTACCAGTGCTGGTAATTTCTTACTGTGCTTATCTAAGGATATGGGGGAGGAAAACTTTCTTTGAAAAGGTGGCATGGAAAAGGTAGGTAAAAACACATAGATTTTAGTTGGACAATGCTGAAAGAAGGACTTAGGATGATTGTAAACTTCTCCCCCTCACAACGATCTGTTTTTATAAGAGCATGTACTACTACTCGTTGCAAATCTTGCCTCATGTACATGTGCTTTTCTGGACCAGCTGTTAACCTTTAAAAGTCATTGCTTCTTTGCTATGTTTCATTGTTTTTATTTTATTATGGTAAAGAAGAGATAAGATTTGTCTCTGCTGCACAGGAAGTATAGATACTGAGATAAATTTTGGACCTTTGATGTGAATAATGCAAATCCCATGTATTTAAGTGGGATTAGCATTTGACATACAAGTTGTAGTGCAAGGCATTCACATTATAATTCAGAATAAAAAAAGAAAAGTTGTAGAAACACAGAAAAATGAGGGAAAAGAAGAATCTGCTGATTTAGATGCTTAAATAGTAGGTATTACATTAATTTTGTAAGTATTAAGGTAGAGGAGGGATGGAGATCTTGTGTTTGTCAGTGACCTCATTGTAAGATATAACTAACTAAAAACTTTGAAAAGTTTATTGCTAATTTACTCAGTTATACACTATGTAAATTGTGTTTTTACTGTTCTGTGACACGTTTTATAAGGCAAAAGGAAATGTTTATGAAATAGGTCTGCAATAATTTAAAGAAACCTGAAATGAAGCCACAGGTTCAGTTCAGACATTTTTTCTCCCCTAGCATACTCGCTGTTACTGAAGGGCAATATCCTCAAGGGGAAAAAGGAAATATCTGAAATGACTGGTGTTTTTTTTTTGTTTGTTTGTTTGTTTGCTTGATTTTTTTTAATTAAAAAATGAATGCTTGACAAAAAAAAAAAAAAGCAGATTTGGGGAATGGCAGTCAACTGCATTAGTGATGCAGTTAAAGATGGTGCAATTATATTGAGGAGTGAAGTTTCAGTTCTGCTGATTAATCCCTTGTGCATTTGGAGAATGACTAATATTTACAAAATATGAAATTGGTTTAAATTGCAGAGACCACCTAACGAGTTGAACCACCTTGCTGGTAGCCACTGTGTCATCATAGTTTACACAAGAGAGTTATTCAGAACTGCTCAGCTGTATTAGTCTTTTCCAATTTTATTAGCATCTCAGGGTCCTTGGGCCTCCAGCAGCCTGAAGCGCACCAGCTGCCTCAACATGAATTTGGCACAGTCTACCGGCACAGGGAGGGGAAAATTGGGGCGGGTATTAAAAACAGTAATTTGTCCTCAGTTTTTAAATGTTTTAAGGATAAATGCAGGGTATTTTACTTAACTGTCAGCTGTCCTTAGCTAGCTTTCTTTCTTTTGTCATGGCAATCATACGTCTTTTGTAGGAAAGCCCGGTTAACCAAATGTCTGACCATATTAGTAAGGTCAGACCCGTTGTCTCGTATCTAGGGAAAAAGCAACCAAGGAAGCAAAACCCCTTGCAGTCAACTTCTACAAAGAACAGGTGTCTTAAAAATCAACCTCCCGAATTCATATTTAAACATGTAACTGTTTCCTTGCCAAAACTGCAAGCAACCAGCCATTCTGATTTGAAGTCCGCATGATTTGTGGGGAGCAGGATATTTCTGAAAGCCAGGACAACTGGCATGCTAGGTTGTAGAGTCATGTATCAGTTAAATTTACTTTACATTGAAATGGTGCTAATTTGGTACATTGAAATGGTGGTAAATAAATTTACATTGAAAAGGTGGTAATCATGGGCAATTCTTCTTTATTTAGGCCCAGGAAAAAAATAAAATAAAAAATGAAGTTTTCCTTATTAATGGAAAACTACTGAATTTTTATCTTCATTATAGGGTTTACAGTAAGGTCCAGGTCTGATAAGGAGAGTGTCAGCACAGTCTTCCAAATTGGTTATTGAACTGTCTTCATTATGGATTTTTTCCTCAGCAGTGAGATTGCCATTCATTGTTTTACGTATCTGTTTCATTATGTCTCAGTGCACTGAGAAGCCATAAATATGCCAGTGCTTCTGTGCAGAGGATCTCCATTAGGGTTTGGGCTAGGACCACCTACTTATTTCTCCTGAGCAAACCAGTAGCTGTCAGAGAGCACCTACCTTTTCATTAGCTACTGACCTGGACTGGATGTGAACTGGTGACCAACAGGTGAAAGGTATTTTGTATCCCATTATTAATCCTCAGAGCCATGAAGTCCTTCTATTAAAATCTTATGAATAACTTTTTTTTATCCTTCAAATAAGTCTGCAAGCATGCAGTTGTAAACTTATATTTTTTGCTTTGTAAAGTTGCCAAAGCATGTGGTTGTGCATATACAACTGCACACCCTGCTGCTAGAAATTGGGAGGTTTCCAGTGGTTCTCAATGCATGCATCTGTATGGGTTGATATACATAATGGTGAACATGCACACAAAATGCCTTCCTGTACTAAGACTGCACTAAGGTACTTTTCAGCTGTTTAAACATTTTTTGTGGATTTTCTTTAAAAGCTAGATCTCCCCCCCCTCCCCCCCATGCTATGTGCTTTATTTTACATATGATGGGAAGGGAAAATGATAGGGTTGTCATCTTAATGTAACTACACAATGCCAATATTCCGTTATGGTACTTTACGTGTATATTGGATAGTTGAAAAAATATACGTATGCTAAAGTTTAATTGTAAAATAGCCTGATTCTGTCAAATGATTGGATTTTATATAATTTGATAAAACAATACGACATATTAAATCTATGCTGAGGTATTGACATTTTAGCAGCAGCCAGAAGGCACTAAAGAGGACACATTAGATGATATGGTAGAAGCTTCCTCAGAATGCCATTCTGCAAGAATTTATTTTTTTTTTATAAATATGGAAAACATTAAAATGATGGTCAACATGAACAAATGGAGCTGTGCTGATCATTTGTAGTCAGATCATTTCATGTCTTGGGTGACATAAGATTTCCCCCTCTTTTCCTGTTAATGAGTATTTGGGCCTGTTAATAGTACGGTCTTTCTTTTGATGTTATGTATACTGACACCTGTACTGGCATCTTTATGTACTCCAGGTCTCCTGACAGGCCTGAACTTGAGTGCAGCATGCCGTTTGGAAAGTGCCAAAAAGAGTAGGGCAGTCGTGTATTTTTGGTCTTCCTAGTAAATGAAAATTAATCACGTCTGACAAATGTTTGGGGCCTTGAAGTGCTGTAGGCAGAAGCTACATGTTTTGTGACTGTATTCAATGAACTGTCCTTTTATGTTCTAAAAATAGACACAGAGACAAGAGTGCAACCAGCTAAAATTAATGATGTTTGTTTGTTTAAACAACAACAAGAACAAAACAATGATGCAAAATCTGTAAATGTTAATTCTGCCAGCATTAGGGCTACATATGCTTGGTGCTTGTCATTTTAGAGCCTCAAGGCTGGGTTTACATATGTCATGGTACCTTTTGCCAGATTAAGAATGCCAATCTTGGAGTTAAAAGTGTTTAACTATAAACCTCTACCCCAATTAGATTAATTTAAATAATTATTTTATATTAACCCAAATTTACCATGTGTTTTCAATTGGAGATGATTTTCTTCACTTTTTGTTCTCAACTATGGTTGTATGCAATTAAAAAAAATGCATTTAATCTGTAAATGTGTCTTTACTACTCTAGTAGATGAGGGAAAATTAGTCTGGACTAATTACATCTATGTAAGATGGTACTCTTTTCTGAGAAAGAAAAAAAAAAAGAAAAAAAGGATACTATATTCTGTCACGAAATTACACCAGTTGGTTTGCAGAAGCTTTGGAGTTATGTATCTAAGGCATAAGGATTTACCAAAGTAAGTTTACTAAATAATCAGGTTAACTCTTATTGCCTATGAGCTTTCATATTGTGAAACTACAATACTGTAAATGCTAAGTCTGCTTGTATCTCAACCAGGATGCTCTCTTGAAAATTTTCTCTTTGTCTTGGTTTTGATAGAACCTAGTCTTGATATGCTTCTTGGTGTGCTGCAGAACTTCTTTCTCTCTTTATTTAATTGTTTTTAAGGCCCTTGAGGGGAATACTGAGAATCTGGAGCAGCTGTAATCATGAACAGACCTCATTACTATTCTTATGTTAACTTGTGGGATAGTGCAGGATGTATGCAATGTCTGTTTCCAGACCACAAAACTTGAGAAAGCCTATATCTGTGAAATAACTATCAGGGCAACCTTGAGAGGTGCACACCACAATGCCTTTCTTCCAGAGTGGTTAAGCTTAACTGTTCTTTATTCTGGAGGCCTTCTATTTTATAACTCAAAACACAGCAACTAATTTCATGGGGATAGGGATAAACAAGTCCCAGGTATCTTATCAAATAGCTAATGCTGATTTGCATTTGAGTATCAGACTAGGCTAATCCAGTATTGATGCTTTTTTTTTTTTTTTTTTTTTTTTTTTTTTTTTTTATGAAAAGAGTAATCACCATGGCTCTGCTCTGGCACTTTGTACCCCATAGTGCAATGTCAGTGGCTTGGTAATTTCAGACAAGAAAAACTGTGGTTTAGAGTATCCGCTCTTTTCAAAACAAAAACACCATTTCTGTTTTTTGTTTCTATTTGGGTGGGGTTTTTTTTGACTGCTTTGACATCGCATTGTCCATAGTCTCTAAAAGTTACCTTTTCTACTTACATTTTATGATTAACAGAACTGACTTCTGATGAAATCTTACTTGTCCCATTAAAATCAGAAGTATTTTCTATTTCTATTCCTTCATTTGCAGTGCCTTTGTTGTTGGCTGTGTATATAGTGTTATTTCATAGAACCAAAGCACTCTTTTCCCCTTCACCTCTTCTGGTTTTGTTTGTTTGTTTGTTTGCTTGCTTTCCAAAGGGAATGACTGAAACTTCCTCCCACCCTCCCTTCTGTTTTTACCTTTTTAGCTGATGCATGTCCGGAAAAGTGTGGAGCTCCATGTTCACTCAAAGCCCTTTACAATACACTTTTTTGCAGTATACTTCTGCCATTTCCTTACTTTTGGACATTGATGATGTTGGACACATTTCTTCCTCAGTCTGGAGATCTGCAGTGTAAAGTAGCTGACCACAAAACTTGCTCTAACACTTAAGCAATCATATTTACTTAGGTTAAATGTAGCGATAATAGTAGTTGTTTTTCTCTAGTGCCTGAAGTTTGGAAATTGTAACTGCACATGATGGCTCCATGGTGACACACTGTTAAAATAATCTTCCCTCTTTCCCCCTTTCCTTTTTTTTTTTTTTTTTTTTAAGGGACGCAAGAGTGAGGCAGAAAAGTACTTCGTGAAGGCTATTCAGCTGGATCCTACCAAAGGCAACTGCTACATGCATTATGGTATGTTTTAGATAGATAGGGTTTTCACACATATTCCAGGCCTGCTGTTAATCTCTGAGTGATTAAGGATTTGAAAGTACTACTGGCATAATAGCTTCTTTAAAGGGAAATAAACTAATCTGCCATGTATAACTTCATCTCAATTTCAATTTGTTAATAACTACAGAGGGAGAGGTGAAGATTTTCTTATTTTGCTTAGCTTTCCTCCTATGAGGGGAATTTCAGTATCACTGCTTCTCTGGGAAAGAAGAAAGGTGACTGCTGCCATATGTCAAAACCTCATGGCCTGGAATATCATTATTAGCAGTTTTGGCCTAACTTTGCTGACTGACGGTGGGTGGGCAACTAAAAGTTCTACTATAGTGCGCATGAGTTTTACAGATTGAAGTGTCTGGTTTTTTGTTGAAGATTTATGGGTCTTAAATCTTCCTCCTTCCCAGCATCTTCATGGCTTAAATCAGTAAGTATTACAAAAGGTTTCGACAAGTTGGCTATGTCTTTGTCATACTAAGGCATAAATGTGCTTAAATCACAGTTAATTTGAAGGTATATTTATAAGTTTGGATTGGTTTTGCTAGATGTGCAAAAAATATTTCCAGATGTGATTACTCCCAAGGAACCAAAAATATTTAACTTTATGGACTAATTCTTACTGATAATAGACAAATCTAAAAAAAAAAAAAAAAAAAAAAAAAAAAGAATTCAAGTTACATAGTCCCAGTTGGAAAATATGGAAAGAAGTAATAAATTTCATTGTAGTTGAGGAAAAAGGTAGGGAACCATAGGCACGCTGTATATATCTTTGTATATTGTTTTAATTTCCTCTTCTAATTCTAAATGGTAAATGTAGAATAAATGAAAATAAGTGACCAAAATGGAAAATTAATCTCACATATTAACTGTCTTTACTTTGGGAGGTTTCTTTGTCTGAATTGCTCACATACTGTATTTCTGTTTGATCCTATTCAGTGTAAAATTCTGCATGTTAGACTCCCATAGTTAATGGATGCATTGTTACTTTGAAAGTGTCATGGTATTTAAATGAATGCAGCTCAGTGTTGCATTATTTTGTGTTATAGGTCATTTCAGTTAGTGACATTGTCTTCTATTTACGCCTGTACAGATAAATTTGATAGGCACGTAAGCTCCATTATTTGAATTGGATATTAGTATAGCTGATGATATCTCAAGATAATGAGAAAAAGTTGAAGTAGATTGTTTCTTGAAATCCTACTCCATTCCATTCCAGCCTTTCCTATTAAGAAATCTATCCTTAGCGAATAGGAAATCTATTTGAATACAAAGTCAAAGGTAGGTCTCAACAATCCATTCTGGTATTGAAGTTAGGATTGTGTATATTTTATTACAGGTCTAGACTTTTTTCTTTTTCTCTCTCATTGCTTGATCAACTTGCCTGTCTTTTCCTGCAGTATTCCTTCTGCGTCATTTTCAGTTGGCCTATATGCTAAAAGCAAAGTTATTCAAATCATCATTTATCTCTGATGTATTTGTTTCTTCATTACCAGACTACAGTATTAAAATGGTGTATTGTTTCCTCATTATGATTCCTTATCACTTCAGGCACAGGACTTTCTAAAATCTGAAGAAAATTGTCCTTGCTTTTATCTCTTTCTGTCTCTCTCTTTCTGTCTCTTTCATTCTCTACTTTCCCTTACACTTATTTATTGTATTGATCAGGAATCTTTAGTGTATGTTACCAAGAACATTCCAAATATCAAACACTAGTCCCTAGTGAACACTTTGAGTATATCTCTACATCCCATGAATTTGTCTTAGCACCTTGTCACAGGTATGGTCCATATTCTATATGCCAAACATTAAGCCACAGGGAAATATATCCCTAGTTTACATATAGATCATATCATAGGGATTCATTTTTTTTTTTTTTTCTTAGCATGAATATATTGGAACAGCAAATAAAATAGTTGGCATTGATCCCTAATAAAACACATACCTCACTGAGCAGCCAAATGGAAGGAGTGGTCTGTTGGGACACAACAGTGTGTTGATGGGGTAGCATGAATATATGGACTGAAGATTTTCCTCCAAGTGCACATGTATACACACAGTTATAATTTCTGCTCCAAGGATGTGCAGATGTTCTTCTTGACTTCTAATTTTTGGACCCTTTTTGGAGCTAAGAGAAGTAACTGTCAATACACTGTATCTTTTAAGAGGCTTACACTTGTATTATAATGTACTTTAATTCAGGCATTAAGCCAAAACTATTCTTAGAAAATGTGATTTAGTTCAGGAGTCAGCTTATGTGATCCCACAAAAATTTGAGCAGAGGTGAACAGTTTCCTGGTTGCTCCTTGGGATAATACCACCGTAGTATATTTCTGTGATCAAACTAGTGTTACAATTAGTTTTGTATAGATAATTTGCTGGCTTTGAATTTATGGGGATTTAGCTTTAAAGCAGTGTTTCTCTAAATCATTATGTTTGGAGATGTCTGAAAGGAGAACTAGTGGAAAAGCTGAAGAGCTATAAATCCTTCCATACTGAAGACATGATGCCACTTTATTGGTCATAAGGGAAGTGGATCTTGCTTCAGTGACAAATGAGGGTGGCAGTCCCTTCTGAGTCAGAAGTGTAGGCAGCTATTCAGCTGCCCACTCTGTTCTCATATGCCATTTATCTGAACTTTGTGCAGAACCATTGTCTTACAAAAGTGTGAGTCTTGGTGGGTGATATGATACAAGCTGTTGAGGTTCAGCACACTGTCAGAAACACTGAGCAGATGAAAGAGAGAAGCAGCATATCAATAAGGCATAAGAGAAATGGTAAAGGGAAAAATGCAGAAGCATCGGTATATATTTTTTATTTTTAATTCTCTGCAATGAAAATCATATTTTTAGCACAACCTACAGGCTTTTAAACTAAAACACTGGAGAAAATTATTTCATATACTAGATTTGAATGTTTCAGTAAAAGTTGAGATTTTTAATTGGATATTTTAATTCATATTTTCTTTTTAAAGAAGTTTTAAATAAACAGTTTTGACTAACCTGATTTGAACTTAATAAATGTGTATTTATTTTTTGATCATCCATCTTTGTTTTCTCTGGGAAACTTTTCTTCAAAATACCCTACCCACATCTACTCAGGATATTGACTCTCATGTATCCCACTTTACTTTAAACATTTAACTTGAGTGTGCCACAGTGGATCCTGCAGGGGCATACGCAGCTTCTGTCATCAACAGAAAGCACTAGGTATCTGCAGTGTGAGATAGACCACATAACTGAAATGGTCTTTGTTGCTGTCATCTCTATACTGAAATCTTTGAGAACTCTTTCTAAAAAGGGGGTCTTGATTAAATCTTATGGTCAGGTGGGATGAATCCAAATGTCAAACAGCATCCACAGGGAGAACTCATCAATTCCAAAGGAATATTTCATATAAATGCTGTGAGACCATGTTAGCATTTAATGAATCAGTAACTCAAATTTTTGAATTTGCCAGAAATAGGAATGTCCACTGAGGTCAGACCAATGCCATTATGTCCCAGAGAATATTTAGTTTTGGATACTCTATTGACCACTCACAAAGGAAATTCCATTTTTGCTTGCACTGAACCTATCTCAGGAAAACTGAAGAAAGATTCTGTATAAAATTAGTTAGTGCAGAGAGGTGGGATGAATTTCAAATGGCATTCTGTACTTAAGTGTTTATCTGTTTGGAGCATAATTCTTCAGAATGACTGAAATGCAGTGTAGTTGAGGATTTTGAGCTTATTGGATGCTTTATGCACTATCTTTCACTTAAACAAGCAAACAAATAATAATAATAAAAACCCTAAAATTACAGTGAAGTTTATGTAGGGTAAATGTTTTACTCCCAAAGCTTTCTTATTTCCTTTATAATTTGCTGTCTAAAAGCAAAGCAAAAGAAACAAAAAAAAAGTGATACTAAAAGAGGTTTCATTTTAGTTTTTGCTATAAATAAGTGTTGTTAACATGCCTCTTAAAGTGTATACAGTTGCCTCTCTCCAACACAATGAAAATCAAGTAGCATGTATGTACGTGTGTTGAGATTTCAAAATAAATTTGTGTACAGAGGTTCCTTCTTCCTTACATTTGTACTAGTTTAATTGGAATAGGAAAGTTTAGAACCCAACAGGATGTTCAAATTAATTCTGTTTTACCAGTCACCATTGAGACCCCTTTTAAAAATAGTTCGTTTGAATAATTAATTGTTTCTAATAACACTGAATTGTTTAACAATTCTCTTTTCATTATAAAAAGGGATTATTCTCATTAGATTAATTATACATTCACTTAATTAGGCAATTCACATTGGTTATCTTCCTTTTTTAGTACATTTCCAGTAATAACCATAAAACAAAATGAAAAACAGCCTGTCAGATTAGGTAAAAGTGAAGAGCATTAGCTCTGCAGAAGGAGAATATTGGAGGCAGAATAGATTAACACATTCTCTAACATTCTCACTTTTCTTTTTAATTATTTTTCATTTTTGAATTCTTGATAATTTAGAAGTTGGTTTTGTTGTTTTTCTCATGTTATCTGACTTTTTTTTCTAACAAAAGCTTGTATATTTTAAAAGCTGTTTTTCTTTTTTCATATGCATCATAAGTCCTTCTGATTACCGTTCTAACATTGGGCTTTTAGCCCTTTTTCATGTCAAAATATGATAGCAGTTGATTTTGAAATACATTTTTTTTCATTAAGTCATATGTGTGTTACTGTGAAATTTTACATATATTTACATATGTGCATTCAATTTTCTTTTTAGATGTGATGTATGTATAATACTTACATGTAGTTACATTATTCACAGTGCTAGATTTTTTTTGTTTTTATTCTTCATTGCCTGAAGAGCAGTCTAGGAAAACTTCATTTTTCTCCCAAATATGTAAGGAAAAGATCTTCTGAAGAGAACAGTGTCGTAATGAAAAATTAAACATTAAACATTAAACACCTAGGAAAAAAATCTTACTGATATCTTCAAGAAACTTTTATGCCAATTGAAGAAATGTCACCTAAGCCCATAGGAAGGTTAGTTTTTATCTTCATCAATGAAATGAATAAAACTGACCTCACAGTGTAATTCTAGTGAATGAATTGTCCATTTGTCCAACTGTCAGGTTGGCTAAATGCAGTATATAATGAGTGATAAATAAAAGAGTGCATGGATCTGCTCCATTGGGAACACCAGATGCTACGTGGTGATTGTGTGTTGAGAAATTAAATTCCTTGATGTGATGGGGTCAGGGCCAACCAGATGCAGTATGTCCATCACTAAGTCACTTTGCCAGCCTTGCCAATATGCACTCATGAACCTTTCAGCAAATGAAAGGTTTTCTCATCTTTTAAAATCTTTTGGAAATCCTAACACTAAATATGTCATAATCTTGTAGGCAAGCTATAACAAGTTCATAATAGAACATGTACTTTTTAAGAAGGAATATCTCCATCTTGTGCATACAGTGCTGTCAAAGTAAGATGCTTGGGATACAGCTTGTACCTGCTCTTACAATATCAATAAATGTTATTCAAGGGAGACAAGATTCATAGACCTAAAACAGGAAGAGAGATGTAACTGGCTCACAAAATGAATTCACTGATCTTCCAACCCTTTTGCTCCCAGAACTCTCCAATAACTTTAAGAAAATCTTCAGCTGCTATTAACATAGACAGTAATTTTTACTTCCAAAATGAAATTGAACAAGAAAGATGTATCAGAAAAAGAATTATTTGGAAGAATATACTAGTTTTAAGTGTTGTTTGCATTTTTCTTGGCAGCTGTGAGTAACTTTAATGAGCATACAAAGACATGCATTAACTGTCAAGCCCTTTTTGCTGCTCTCTAGGCTGTTGCTATCATACAACATTAAAAGAAGATTATTACAAACCACTCTAATAACTATTTATTCCAAAATCCCTTTAGAACCAATCGCTTAAGTGATGGAATGTAGTGGAGTATTTCCAAACAAGCTAGGTCACCAACCCTAAATGCTGTGGAATGTACATATTTTTGGCTCTCCCCTTGAGCTTCTCCTTAAATCTAATCATTCTGACATCCTGAATATGCAGCTGACTCTGCTTCCTCAGCACGATATACTAGACTGTTCAAGAGTTATCATGTAGAAGTTTTAGATCAGAGACAGTGCTGGAAATGTGTCTTTATGCATCTTTGATGTTGCCAAAATTTGGCATTTCTGCAGGAACTGAAACAGCTTGTGGTGCAATGATCCCCAGAGACTTGTTAATGATTATGTGTTCTGACCTATGAGTACCAACTCTTTATGATTTTTGAAGACAGAGCATGGAGGTGCTACAAAAGCACAACTGGATGGTTCTTTCCTATCCAAATATCTCTTTTCCAAACCTCATATATCACCAGGTGTCTGGGGAATTATATAGGGTCCAGAATCTAGCTTAGGTTTTGTAAAAACATCAGGTCCCCTGCATTATACATTTTCATCATCATTTGTATGTTTTAGTGAGAGCTTGTAGTGATCCAGATGTGGTCACAAGCTCAGTCATTGAGTCTCAAAGGCTTACAATTTAATTTTTTCTCTGTTATCTCTGGTTGTGCTCTGGATGACATCCAATGGTATATTTAGCACAACTGAAACAGATAGGTTTTTCAGACAAATAAAAAGTCTAATAAAAAAGGACCGTTCTAAGCCAGTGCCAATATTGATGTTGCAGCATCCACTGGTCTGCATAGTCTTTCTATTCATTTTATTTGCACGGAATAATCTTATTGGTAGAAAATAATTGAGGGCATAGACTCCCCAACAGTCTTTTCAGAAAGAAAGCCAGAGGGCAGGTGGAAACATGGAATGGGATATAAGGAACAGTAAAACAAACTGGAATGCTGCTGCTATATAGGTGATCCTAGGTGATGTAAGTTCATCTTTGTTTCCCCCGTCACATCCTACACATTCAGTGAGAAATTGTCTTAACAGGCCTTGAAAACAAGATGTTAAAGCAAACATTCACTTGCTCTGGGAAATGCTCATTCACAGCCAATGAATCTGTTTTGAAACTCTGAGAGGAAACAGTTACATTAGGTCATGTCTGTTGACTTGGCATCTTACAACATTGATTCATCACCCAAAAAGTTTTGGATATCAACTCAGAGGCCAGGTCTTTCATTTCTTCCCCAGCATACTATCGACATTTTTTCCATTTAGAGAAATCTCACTTTGCATCTGCTGTTTTGCTCCTGATTGCCACAGAGGTAGGGGTGGTTTCAGTCACAGTTCTGCTCATGCCAGTAAGAATGTAGTTCAGTTCTCAAGACATGATCTTGTAGCCTTTCTGTGTGCTTCAAAGACTCACAAAATGTGTGAAGTCACCCAGAACCTGATATCTGTATTGCTTTGCGATGGAACTCTAAGTGCTTTGAAAGCCTCAACAAATATTGGGCTTCAAGTCCTCGGTGTTGAATGTGCTGAAAGAACCACTAGTGAAGTTTATTGTAAACAGATTTGACATTTGAGTTTATGGTCTTGATATATCCACTTCTTATGTTAAAATAGTTGTTCAAGTTGCTGCCATAGAAGGAGAATACTCTTCTGAAGTGGATAAAATGCAGAAAATTTGGTGACAGTGGTATATCTATTTAAAAAAGAAAGTGCTAACTACTCCGTGGTGGGATTAGAAATTGTCTTCCTTCTCATTCAGAAAGTAGTTTACTCATTTTTATTTATTTATTTATTTATTTTTCTGCATTAGTAAAGATACCAGGACAAGAAAGCAAGCTGGAAGCAAGTTAGAAGAGAAAACCCAAGGGTATCCCCAGAATGTTTCTTTTTAAAAGTAGTAGTAGCAAGATGCACCATTTCAGAAACCCTCTCTGTTCTGGTACAAAGTATCTTTGAATGTTTGCCAGTGAGCAGAAGTGAATGAACATTTCAACTAAGGAAAGATTGGTGCAACTTTCACTTTTAACTAGTGAAATAAAAGATCATAGTGCCAGTAGGGAATAGTTGAAGCCAATTCTTGAGGCGGGCAGTAATATGCTTGTGCTCTGAACATGAAAGATTGTTACACACAGGCATATCCCAACCAATTAATACCTTTTACATTGCAACAAAGTAGCAGAACTACCCATTCAGTTTATGGCTTTTAATCTGGTGTTGGCACATGTCTGAACAAAATGCTTTACAAATGTTCATGCGCATTTTAGAGAAAGAATTGTACAGGATAATGCTGTATGCTTTCATCTCTGTGGATAAATAGTTGTTAAAAATTTTGTCAGAAGATGAAAATAAGTTCTTTTCAACCACTGGGAACTGGAAACTTTTATTTTATTTTATTTTATTTTATTTTATTTTATCATTTTATTTAAATTATATATATTCTATTTTTTTTTTTTTTCAGAGACAAGCAAATTGCATATATTGTCTTAACATGTTTTCCAGTCCAATATAGACTCATAACCACTGTTGGCAATTTGCAAGAAAAAGTTTGAACAAAGTCGTAGGTATAGCATCCTTCATTTTTAATACTATTTCTGATGCTTAGGTATTTTAGAGTTTAAAGGAAAGAGAAACATGACTAAGAGGATAATGAAGTATTGACTTAGTTCCCTTTTGTCAAAGGCCTTTAAGAACTCTTGGCTACACATTTACTCTCATCTCTGTGCTATCTAGCAAAGATGGAAAATTCTATTTAAAGCAGTAATGCAGCTCCAGACAAAGAAAAGTGTTGTTGAAGATCACATCTGGACCTGGACTGTGGATTTCCCACTCTTGTTCTGGAACAGCAATTCATTCCTTGAAGGAAGAAAATCTTGGATGCAAAGCTTCTAGAAAACTGTTTTCTAAAAAGCTGGTTCTGATTCCAAAAAAACAATCAGGCTACCATAATTTATGCTGTTGGCAAGACTCAGATTCATGACACCTACAATAAGAGAGCTCTGTATGTGATGCTGGGCAGTGTCTCATAAATCACGCAGTTTGCCAGCTGCCTCTCAGAGAAGAAAATCCTGCATGTAAATTTAGACGCACACAAGAGGTTCCTGGATCCAGGGGCTTGTGGATCAAACCTTCTGATCCACCTTAACACTCTGCCAGTATTCTGCCCTGCCTAGTGTTCTTCTCTTGGGAAAACACATCTTTATTGCTTTGACAGAAAAAGTTCAGAAGTCTGCTTTTTAATGAAGAAAGTGCCAATCCAGTTCATTCTTGCATGAATTTAGTGTATCATTTTAAAAGGAGCTGTAGCTAATGTTTTCAAAATGGGTTATCTCTGCTTAGATGCTGTAAATCAAATTTAGATGTGTGAATAAATTTGGTTTGCATTTTAGGAGAACCTGGCAAATCTAAATTCTTAACTGAAAGTTTCCACCTTGTACTGTGTCTGTTTGGGATGGAGTTAACTTTTTTCATAACAGCCTGAATGATGCTATGTTTTGGATGGTAGCTAAAGCAGCATTGATAAACACACCAATATTTGGGCTGCTGCTGAACAGTGCTTGCACAATATCAAAGCTTTCTCTTTTCCCCACTCTGTCCCTGCAGTGAGTAAGCTGGAGGTGGGCAAGTGACTGAGAGGGGACACAGCTTTGACAGCTGACCCAAGCTGGCCAAAGGCGTATTCAACAGCATGTAGTGTTATGTTCAGCAATAAAAACTGGAGTAGCAGAAGAAAAAGAGGATTTTTGGCTTCTAAGGTGACATTTGTTAAACAGCTTGCTGGGCATCAGTTCACATATGAGAATCAGTGAGCAATTTACTTTTTTGTCTTTTCTTTTTCTTTTCTTTTCTTTTTTTTTTTTTTTTGTCTTTTTTCCCCCTTCCCTTCACATATTAAACTGTTTTTATCTTGAAACTCAAATTTTCTTGCTTTTGTTTTTCCTTTATTGTCCCCTCATCATGCTGGGGGGTGAGCAAGTGAGTGCTTGGCTCTGGTTAGAGCAGCCCACCACACACCTGTACATTCAAATGTTGCCTTTTCCACTAGACTGAAAAGGTAGCATTACTTTATATTTGTAGCCCAGTCAGTTTATGGAAGTGTTTAATCAGTGTTCCTTAACCTCTGATTAAATTACCTCTACTAAGGAAATGAGTGGGGCATTTGCAGGGTGTTCTCTCATTTGAAGACAGAATTCTGTAAGAGTTTGGGTGTAAATGATGCTACAGTTTCAGGAGGGTGCTGTGTGTCATCTGCTACCTATCCACTTAACATGAGGTATTTCCATTGTTATTAACCCTTCAGTGCAGGAGAGAGACTTGTTTATGGGAATGTGCAGTCAAGAGTTTTCTGGGAAGTTTTACTTGTACTTAGTTGGTGTCATGGATTAATTGCAATTTGTTTTAGATAGCTTTGGTAAAACTGTAGCAAATATAATCCTTTCATATGTTATATAAAATAATAATCCTATTATAGAGACACTCTTAAAGAGTCCTGATAGTAAACAGAGAGTGAATTCCATTTTTAACAATTTAAAACATTAGTTTAGAGTTGTTGCTGACATTTTTGATATGTCCATGTAGACTAATGGAATGTATGCAGCCAGAGTCATAGAAAAAGCAATTAATAAAAACAAGCTTTTAGCTAAAGCATCTAGCAATGCACTTGCTTTTCAGTAAATGTAAATAATGATGTCCTATTCTAAATTAGCCTTCTTGTAGTAATCCTAAAACATGTAGGAATCTCATAATATTTTTAGTAGTATGTTGATATTATAGACCTCTTAAAGAGCTAAGAATTAACGTAGTATATGTTGTTTTAGACAGCCAGTAAACCATTAGTATTGGTTTGAAAAGGTTTCCAAAAATGTAATTTAGTAATTACATGGATGAAGTGAAAGAATTTTACTGTTTTAATAAAGTAAATTTCAGCTGAGAAATTTGTTGATTATGTCACATTAAGTTGAATGTACCAGCTACATTCCATTACATTCAGGCTAGTTATAAATATACCTAAGATAACATCTCTGTTGGGCTCCAGTGTTGAAATGTTTCATACAGACATCTGGAAGTATGGTTCTGAAGATCACTCCCTAAAAATCCTTGAGTTACTTTTGTTGAAGTCGATAAAGAAATATTTTATTCCACAATTAGGGAATTAATTAGCCTAATGATCGGTTGACGTTATTTTCAGGTTCTAAGCTGCAAAATATTTTTCCTATTTTTTTTTTCAGAATAATCTTCAAGGCTCAGTACATTGTGAAGTCTAAATGGTTATGTGCTCTTTCTCCTCTCCTTGCTGGATGTATAAAGAGTACATCCAGTTACTATCTCTCATTTTCCTCATCCAGTACTTTCCATTAAAAACAAAAACAAACAAACAAATAATAATAATAAAAAAAACATTAACAGTTTAAGGCTGGTTTGCTTTGACATTGACCTAAAGATTAGGGATGCTCTTTCAGTTCATTTGAAAGCGATTTGGAATATTAGTTACAGCTTTTTTCAAATAATTCAGCCAAATCAGGGGATAAGAACTGCCTATTGTAATTGGTAGATTGCCTGAGAATTCTCATATTCAGAGATTGTCCTACTGTATATAAAACATGTCCTGATGTGGTACCAAAAAAAGAAAAAAAAAAAGAAGTAACTTTTGTCCCATTTTTTCCCCATCTTGACATGAGGAAAGAGAGACATTTTCTCCTTCATAAGAGACTTCCATTAATGGCTCAAGCAATGGTTTCTAATTCTGAAGATAAATTAATTTCTTATGATCAAAATTGTTCTCGTATGTTTTCTTTTTATGTTTTTCCCTTCTCTCGCGGTTCTAAGAAAGCCTTTTTGGAAACTGTTTGTTTCTGGAAACAACATAAAACATCACAGTGCATGAAAGGATGGCGCATAGCTGAGAGTGGATGTAACTGAAGCAAGCAAGGCTTATGTTATGAATGCAGTAAGACGTGAATGTTTTTCTGAGACTTTTTGCAGATCTGAATATCTAAGACATAGGTGACTGTCTGAGTAAAGAATCTCCCATCTCTTGCCAAGTTGAAATGTATCCATGGAGAAAAAGCAAAAAAGCTAGGAAAGCTGTCTTTCATCACTTTTGGTATTGAGATAATTCCTTCTGCAAACATGTTCATTGTACCCAAGCATTACTGGATTCACGGTGCCCTTACAGACATTGCTGGCTCTGGTTAAGTGGATTTTCTGCAGATGTATATAGAAAGCAATAGGGAATGTGTGAGGAAAGGAGGCAAGAAAGAAAGAAAATCCCTTACCATGAGAGGAACTCATTTGTTCATGGACTGTTGTTCCTGAAGAGGCTTGTGGCCAGTGATGGCTTGGTGGACTTTTGGATGAGTGATCTTCTTTTTCGAAAGTAAGATAAAAAAAGAAGGATGGGTTGTTGGAGCATATAATCACCATACTTTAAGATGGCTTTTCCAAATATAAGGTTATGCAGACACAAAGTCTAGACAGCTGAAACCCTTTGAAAAGTCCTTGATCCAAAAATAACATGTTTTACAAATTAGGTGTGAAAAAGTCATTAGAAGGAGCAAAACTAAGGTGGCTTGAGTAGTTTCCAAAGTGTTTTCTTCTTTTTCAAAGGAAAACTCATTTTTGTTGAGTTTTACTAGTTGTTATTTATCTTTTGAAACTACTGTACTTTAGTTGAAGTTTGCTTAATGCTAAATTATCTATTCCTCTCTGTTTTAACTTGGTGTAATGATTACAATATTGCCATTGTAAAAATTTGATCACATGATTTTAGCTATCTTCTGTTTTTTGTTTGTTTGTTTGTTTTTGTTTCATTTTGTTTTTTACATGAAAGGTAAGGATTACATAGGAAACAAAAACTGCAATTCTCTTAGAGTCATTAATATATGTGATAAAATGTCAGTTCATCAAAGTATACATATACAATCTTTTAAAAACAAAGTATTGCTTATAATTCTAAACCTGAAGGAACATGTTTGCATACATGTATGTAGAAGTAAAAAATATATTTTATATGATCTTTGAGATATCCTTATAAAATGGGAATATATTTTGCTTATAGAGGCTATTTTATTTTATTTCTTTTTCCTCTGAGGAAGCAAAGGGCAACTTCTTGAAGACAGGACTCTCACAGATCAAGGGAATTGTTTTTTGACAGCTGAGTTTTACTGTAACATTCTTCCTAATCATAAATATCTTTTGCAAATATTGCAGTTAGTTATTCCTATCATATCTACTGGATTTTTCTGTATTTGCTACATTTTAAATATATTGCAACACACAGCAAGTCAACAAATGACCAGACACTGAGTATGGGACATCTATTTTTTTTTTTTTTTTGTATCTGTATTTTCTGAAGTATTACCTATCAGGTTTTTTTTACATGAATTCATGTTTGTGTACTCTATTCCAGGTCAGTTCCTCCTAGAAGAATCCCGTCTAATAGAAGCAGCTGATATGGCAAAGAAAGCAGCTGAACTCGATAATACAGAATTTGATGTTGTTTTCAATGCAGCCCATATGCTCAGGTTAGTGCCTTTACATGTCTTACTTGATTTTCCTCTCTTGTTTTGGAGGAAAAAGTCTTTACAGCCTTTGCTTACACAGGGTTTATTTTTAAAGCTCAGGGACTGTTTTGAATAATTCAATATCTCTAATAAGATGAAAAGAATTGGAATGAAAGTGTTGTGGGATTAGGACTATCTATTTCTAATTTTCTATGTGCCAGCTCATAATTTATTGCCTTTACAACTTCTGTTGTTCACAAGTAGGTAGTTCTTTTTACTTGCATATAAGAACAATTGTTTCTTTTGTGAAGAACATTCTGCAGGATTTCCTTTCATCTGATCTCTAAAGATTTAGGATGCATAGCATTTGCAAATTACACATCTGGAGGTAACTAGAGAAATATCACCTTTTGTGTTAATATCAGTAAGGAACAGTATGATGACTAGACCTCTAAATATTCTCAGGCTAATGCTGACTTTGATATGCACAGAAGCGATTAATATTATCAAAATCTATGATTTAAAATGAAGTCATATTTAATTCTGTTCTCATATCTGAAATTAATAAAATTTTAGTTGCCTTTTTTTCCTTTTAAAGCTGGTAGACCTGGATATTCAGTAACATTGAGCTTCTGCCTGAACGTGATCATTAAATTCACATTACTGTAATAGGTATCATCCATGCTCATTTCTAGGATAACTATCTAATTGTTATCTATTGTTGACTTGACAGTTATGAGGATACTTGATTTCATTTAGATTATATCTATGCTCAGAAAATGCATGAGAAGGAAATAAAAAATATACTTCATTAGCATAAAACAGTTATTGAGATTATTTCTCTAATGAAGATCTTTCACTTGGCTGTTTTTACTTTTAACATTTAGGATATGAAATGAAAGGAAAAGAAAGTGATATTAAAAAGCAGGTGGAATCAGCATCAGCTGAGTGACCTGTGTATTAGGATGAAGTTTTTTATAACAGGATTTTGAAATAAGCCCCAAAACGTTCTTTGAGATATAGCTCTTACTGCTTAGGAAAGAAACCCAGACAAATGGTTCAATGATAAATAATGGTTTGACCTGCAACAGGTGTATCCACTATTTTTCCTTCCTCCTGATTATTTTCTGAAAAAATCTCCTCAGTATACAATTCAGGAAGTTAAAACATCTAGTTTAATGAAATAAATTCATAGACAGAAGCCTAGTAAGTTAGGCATGAAAGCTGAATCCAGAAGGATGCAGAGAGACAAACTCCTGCTGATTTCAGTGAGTGTTGTGGCAGATGGTTCAATGGTGTAAAATTGTGTGATTTTTTCGGTGTGTGTTATAAAATGTGTTGGTATGCATCAATACTATCTAGCAATAGGCTTACTACATGACTCACTTTCTCTGTGACCATTGACTGAAGCACCTCAGGTCTTTAAGGCATATCTTTACACTGGGATGTGAGTATTGTTTCACTCTCAGTGTAAGAGCTGTGCTGTTGTACTGTACATCAGCTGTGGTGACCCTACTTGAGCTGGTTGAGACTGGACACTTCAAGGAGATTTCAACTACTATTGAGCTCAGGGACTCCGAATGGCATTCTCTATTTTAACTCTAAGCACAAATTAAAACCTTAACAACAACAAAACAACTACTAAGCCAAAGCCTTTTTTTCAAAAAAATGTACTGATGGTTTAGCTTAGCTAGAGTCTATCTGTGCTCCTGTGTGATACCTAGTTGATCTAGTGTTCCATTAAAATACTCATCTTTCTTTGTGGAAGACTGTAATGGCTTCTTAATACGCTCTTGAAGTCTCAGCTGGTCTGGATGATTTAATAAGAGTCAGGGTGGTAAAGTCAAATTCAGTGCTGCCAAGTTTTTCCTTAAAACCCCATGCATAATGATTTGAATGATTTTTGCTAAAATGTTATGATCCTGCTGTCTGCCTTGGTTTACTGCTTTACTTAGCAGTTTATTCAATATATCGTTTACATAATAGCAACTGGACAAAGAGAATGTGTATTCATACATGGGGACAGCAACTACAAATCCATTATGAGTCTGCGGGACTTCAGAGAAAGCTGATTTTCAGGGTATTTAGAATGAAGAACTGTGGTGATTCCAAGTGGAAAGCAGATACCAAGAAATGAGTGAAGAAAAGAAAGGGGTACTCAGACTGGCACAGAATAAGAAAGCTAGAAGCTATGGTACACGTGGATGCTCAAGAGAGTCATAAATGAAAAGCTGAAATTATTAAATACAGCAATTCCATGCAGGCAGACAACAGCTATTGAGGTTGCTGTAGAGATCTATAAAAACTGATTGATAAGTAAGAATTTTGTACTCCACAGCTCTGAGGTAGAAAATATAGAAGTTCACAAGGCATGGAAGTAAACTGTTAAGAGAAAGAAGGAGGGATACATTTTAAAGATTTGTTGTGGATTAAGAGAAAGAAATTGATATTGAAGTGGGTGATGTGGGGTGTCCAAAATGTCTGGGAAGGTAATAGCAGTAGCTCTTTTTTTTTTTTCTCTTTGTAAATTCTAATATTTTAATATTGACTGAATATTCTTCCCAGTGATGTACTGTTGATTTAGGGAAGTATCATCTTTCCCTCTTGTCATTATCCTGTTTCCACCATTATCCCAAGGAGTGTCAGGAGATTTAGAAACATGAAGATGCTTATTTCGAATTGCACACAAATTCTTTATAATTTGGGTTACAGCTGCTTTGGGTGAATAAAATCACAGCATTCCCTCCAAGTTCAATTTGTTTTCTATACCAGTAATTAACAATTTTTGAAAAATTTGAACAAGGCATAGACTGGGATGCTGTGAATTAAAGTTTTTTTTTTTGTTCTTAAATTTGCAACAGAACTGTTAACTGTGTCCTAATGCCATAACTGTATTTTAGATAGCTTGTTCTCAGTTTTGCAGTCACAAGAAAGATTCCAGCTCCTTCTGTCAGGTATTCCAACACTGTTTACTTCCTGTCGTTGTGACTAAATCTGAAGCTGAGTTCAAGTTTGCATTATTAATGAACCTCCTTTTTCCTAATTACACAAACAGTTAATCATTTTTTGCCCAGGTGATTTCTATAGGATCATGCAATGTCTGATGAATTGAGTCACCTGTAAGAGGAGTGAAATGTGGGATGAATGTAATCATTTATTTTCAACAGTCTGGTAACTTTTGACTTGAATAGTTCTTGCCTGTAAAATTTGTTTTCTCTCAGAATTTGTTTTTCAGACAGCTTTACTCAAGGGTTATGTAGCTGTTTTGCAGGTGGTTCTTAAAACAGTAACTGCTCATGTGTTTTACTTTTGTAGTGTTTGCTATGCTCTTGCTTATAGCCTCAGCCTGAAGCCTTTCAGCAAAGCTAGATACATCTGAATGGAGTGTAGTGAGGCATATATATTGGGAGTGCGTTATGGTGGCTTTAACTTCAGTGACGGAGTCATCTGACATTGCTGTTTCACTTTGCAGTTTTGTACTGAGGTGAGACAGGTTTCCTGTGAACTAAGAGATGGTTGATTTTAGAATGAAGAATGGCAGTGTAGTGACAGCGCTGTACTAATTAGAAACAGGAAAAGAGCTTCGCATTGTTTTCAAATGAAAACAAGCATAGGGAGAAGAGCTTTGCTAAAGAGCACTTTTTTTTGTAGGAATATTTTTTTCACGCTTCTGTAAGACAATGGGTTGCTCCAGGCAACCACTGTATTACATTAAGTCATTGCATGCTTATTGGCTATTTAAAAACAGAAGTTTGAATTAGAGCAGTACTACGTGACTTGGTCTTCATTTTGCAGTGAACTTCTATGAGAGTATTTTGGGTTGCCAAACACACTGACAGAACATAAGGTGTAGTTGCTGGCGTGATCTCATAGATACCAGTTCACCCTATGTTGTTGCCTAAACAGATTTTACTCACTATGTAATTGCTATCAGTATATTTAAATATGTATATGTATGGCTAAATATATCATCCTTATAGAATTGTGTAATTGTTGTAAAACTGAAAATATGGATGAAGGGTTACATGTATGGAATGTCATTATAATTTTGGTATGACACAAAAAGTTCCATTAAGAATGACAAGTATCAAAAATCTGTTCTATTAAATAGCAGCCTCTTTCAGGAAAATGTCTTTTTCATAGTGGGACTGTTATCTGTGATTTCACATAAATAAATAAATAAATAAATAACAGCCTGAAGCTTTAGGCCAAATGACTGGCAGTTTAAAAATAGCCCTTTCCATTCACTTGTTTATGTATCTAAGCCAGTTTATGTACAGTGTATGTATCTAAACATTGGTGTAGTTTTTCTCTCAAAGCAATATTTTTTTTTCCAGTGGTTAGCACAAACATTTAAAATGAGTATAAGTTGAAGGGTGTCAGGAGAACCTGAGAGTGATGCGTTGTCAAGCACGTTTAGAAAGTGTCACTGGCAATCACCTAGAAACACGGGAACTGGTAGGTCTGAAGTCTGAAGGGTTGAGAGAGATGAGAGAATAAAGAGAGAAGACATTTTTATCCCTTGAAATAAGATTGAATGCTAGATGTTAATTGGGTAAATCAGATGTTTTTTCAAGGACAGTCCTCATGAAAAGATTTGGGATACAGGTTGAAATATACATCTTAGGTATAAAAAGGGCTCTGTCTTCCCAACTTCTCTTTACTTCTTTTCCTTCCTTTCTGTTTTATTATCAGCATTTTGTCTAATGTTTTACTGTGATGTGAATTATGTTTCCTTTAGTGGTGTCCTTCCCTTTTTTGACATTGATCCAGAGCCCTTTACTGCTTAGTGGCATAGGGTTACTGCAATTTCCTACCCCTGTGCCTTTTATTTTTCTCAAGGGATAGCCATTCCAAGGCTTAACATAATGAATTTCTAGCATAGATCTCCAGTGAAAATGTGAACCAGAATTATACGGTATCTTAACTAAAGGAGCAGTTGCTGAATGCCTCAGTAATGGAACTGACATTTTCCTGAACAGATTAGTTGGCGTATGTTCATTTATATAAACATTTTTTAATAGATAATTATAAATTTAAATGGATTTCAATTTGAAAATTAATGATCAGTATGTGCGTGTGGGAGGAAAGCAAGCCATGTATTTCTACCACTGGGCTAAAAGAGGACAAGATTTTAATTTGGTCTACATTTACGTGCCAACAACACTTTTTTGAGCTGAAATGTATGGTCTGTGTCTGCCCCTGGGTAAGGCACCTTACATGAAAAGGTTTTCACTACATTCAGAAATGCTTTGTTTCCTGACAGTTCAGCGTAAACAGAAAAAAAAAAAAAAAAAAAAAAAAAGCTCTGTGACATATTTCAATTTATGTGCCTTGTAGTAAGTCCTGAAATTTGGAAGTATAATATATAATTTTTTCAGTAGTTTCAAGTGCTACTAATGCCCCTCAGGAGTGATTCAGAAGCATGTTAAATGAGTGTTTTTAGACATTCAATTATTTCTAACCACAGCAACCACTGTGTTGATAATGCATGTGCAAAGTAATATAAAACAGTTAACAGGTATAAACTGGATTGTACGAGGTAAATTGTTAGTCAGGAAGTGGTTTCAGGCTGCATGTGAAATATGCGAGAAACTTCAAAGGAATTACCCATCCTCCCTTTTTCTTCCCAAGACCAATAACTGTCTGTCAAAATAAGTTGATTGGAATTAACTGCTTATCATGTATAATGTGGCTAATGTTTAAAATTTTGGTGGATGGGAATACAAAATGAAAACACAATGTGATCACTGAACAACAAAACATGTAACACATCGTATGTAACTAACAAAGTAAAATCTCCAGATACGAGTGCTCAGTTGACTTATTCTCAGCTAATTACTATTTCTGGAAGGGGAAGAAAAAGGAAAAAATAACCCATCCTCGTCTGTATTATCCTTGTTTTCTAATTTTTCACTTGTATCGTACAAATGCATCTGTAATCACATAACAAACAAGAAGATCCCATATATGAAGACAGCTCTCTCTCTCTATTTTTTTTTCTCCTTGGCTTCAATATTGTGACAAAACAATAGCAAAAGATATGTAGCTTGCTGGTTGTTCCTACATATTTGCCGTCTTTCTCATAACACGTATGTGATTAAGAGATACTCCTTCAGCCAGTGGCCACAATGAAAATTCTGAGAGAATTTAAGAAGGTAGAGACAAAAGAAGAAGAAAGAAATTTGAGAGAAGACATAAAAAGGGCCTGTTGAACAACAACAAAAAAATGTTTAGATTTCTTTGGCAACATACTGCATTCATTTGAATGCATTAAAATTAAAAGTCAGGGAATGAAGATATAAAAATTAAACTACTAGGAGAATGTAGATGCCATCTATATGAAAGGAAAAGGAAAAGAGGTGGGCTGATAGTGCTTCAGATACCCTGCAACTCATCTTATTCCCGCACAATATGATGTCTAAGTTAAACCCAAGCTTGGTCTGATGTGAGTAGGTGTTGAAATGAGAACTCACATAAGTGATTTTCCTGAATCATAGAAACCTGTTTTTAAGAAATCGTTGTTATTTTCTGTATTTTTTTTCTTGAATAACAGTGTTCTTGGAGAAGCAGAAAGAAAGGAACTATATTATTGTATAACATGTAGCTTAATAATTTACTGTTAATGTATGGATAATTACAAAAAATAAGCCAGATTTTCCTCTGGTGAAGACTGGTACATCAATGCTTTTTTCTCAGAAGACTATTTAGCCTTCTGCAATTCTCTCCAATGTGCACTAATTTTCAGAAAAACTATGTACCTTTTCAGCACTAAGAAGAAAATAAGGTACACAAAGAGAATTCATCAGATGAAATGGATATACTGAACTACAATCTTTTAGATATTTGGGGTATTTGTTAAGGTAATATCCTTAAATGGTGGGGAATAGTTGCAGTATTTTTTTAGATGTGCCTTTGTTTGTTTGTTTGTTTGTTTGTTTTTAACCCAAGGAAAATGAGGAGTAATTATATTATGTTTTTGTTGTTGTTGTTTTTCTGTTCTGATAGACAAGCCAGTCTTAATGAAGAAGCTGAGAAATATTATGAAATGGCAGCAGGATTAAGACCTAATGTAAGTACCTTCTTAATGATATCCATTACTTAAACTGATGAATGTGCTGTAGTGTTGAACTGTTTATGCTGAGAAGAGATGTCTTGCTGGAATGTTTGATCTCTTGGCCTGTATCATATATGGTCAATAATAGGGTAGTCAGTTAAAGCTGTGCATTGCCTAGACCAATCAGTACACTTTCATGTTATCTTAGTGTAGTATTCCAGCAACAACTCATACTTGGCTCACATATTTGAAAAAAAATTATAGATTTAGATTTATTTATCTACATTTAAATGTGTCAAGTGTGGAAAGCTCTCCTAATTACAACTGTTTTCACTAGTAAAAAGACAATGAAAGGGTATTCTGTGATCTGCTATTTAAGGCATTTTAAATAATACATTTATGACTTTTCCTCTGTCAGGAACTTGTGGAAAATGTTGTTGTTCAACAAAAGATGGTTGTACAAAATCAAAGAAATGCTTATTCCTTGAAGTGGAAATACGTAGGAATATGTGAGCGCCCTGTTAAAGAAAATAAAAGCTCATTACCAAATTTATTGCATAAGGATCTAAAGGAATAAAATATTTTCTTTTTACCATTTCTTACTCAATGTTATATTTCTTTTCAATTACCTTTGGACTTTGGGAGAAAACACCACTCATGGATATAAATGGGGAAGGAATTTTTTTTAATCCGTCATACTTTGTCTATTGAAGATATCAAGTACAGAACACATTCTTGTCATGAATTTCTATAGTGCTTAATTTGAAAATAGGTTAGCATTTTCATTTTAAAAAAATGGCAAAAGAATACAGTCTTAAAACTAAAGAATTTTGGGGCCTAAAACCCCAAACTAACACTAGCTAAAACTCCAAATAAGCTAATAAAATATAATAAAAATAAAGTAACCTATTCATACCAAACTTTCATTTTCACACAGTCTCTTTAAAAAATAATTAAAAAAATCCCAAATCTATGTATTCCTTTAATTCGTATTTTGTGAGATTACATTTTAGACTTTGTGATTTGTTGTGCTTTCTGGTAGGCTTTCTGGTGCAAGTATTTTGCATTTTCTGAGTGGTTACTTTAATGTTGAAAAAATTCTCCGTTCCCTCAAAGTTGGTACAATTCCTCTTCTCTTTTCTACAGTTCATCATACTCTCAAAATGTTCCATAGAAACTCAAAAATTAGTTTATTCTCATGTAACCATTAGGAATATGACTATAGGGGTGAGGTTTCTCAGGGATCCTGTGAAGTAACTGAGGGCTTCTAGCTTATGGAGTGGTACTGTAAAGGCTAGGTGATTCTAAGTATTGCTGACAAACTTTACACAGGAAGACCCAAGTATAATTTTTGAAGGATAAGATAATCAGAACAGCTACTACCAAAAGATAGCAACAATCTACGAACTTAGATATTTATTGAATCAGCACTTGTTTAGCTTGACTCTCCAGTGCATTGTACACATCATTAGCACCACTGTACTGTGGAAGTCAACAGAAGGGTAAAGCTCAGTGTTTCTCCAGGTATCTTCTTCAGCATTTCAGTTCAGAGCAAGAGTATGCTTTTGAAGCACATCTCAAAGACATCTCTGCTTAACTCTACCCTGATTCTCATTGCTTCTTGTAGTATATGAATGGGATTCCTGCGGGAGGAAACTAAACCAGAAGATGCATCCAGTATACTCCAACAGCTAATAGGGATAGTCCAGAGGAAGTCCAAATTAAAACCCATGAAACATGCATTGCATGGCCAAGGTTACCTTCGCATCCAAATGTTTTCCTTTTTGTTGTGCTATGCCACTTGTCAGTATAGAGGTATCTTTCTGTCTAAGATAAATTTCATAGGAGGTTATGAAGCTATGTCTGAATGATCTTTTGTTGGCTGTAGGAATTTTTCATATGGAAAGCAAAATATGTTTTTAACATTACATTGTTTTGATTTATAAGATCATTATCATCTTGCATAAGAGTGTGTTATTTTACTGGTAGTGTAAGATACATATATTTTGGAGGTAGGGTGACAGCCTCCTCCTTGGCCTGATAAACATCCCACCATTCCTGCGTTGCTGGTAAGGGTCTATTTTTCTTTTTGTCGACTGTGAGAGTTCGTCAGTGTTTTTTTTTTTTTTTTTTTTTTTTTTGTAACACTTTTTTTTTTTTTGTAACACATTTTTTCCAGTCATGCCCAGAAACAAGGTCAGCCTTGTTTGTAATTCTTAGTTGATTATTCTACCTTGAAATAATTGCTCTCTGTTTAGGAATAGTTTTATCTTGGTATCTAAATACTATTAGTTAATCAGAAGAAAAGTTAAATCTTGCTTTTTAAGTTTAAATCTAACAGGTACTCCTGTTGAGTTTCGCTTAAGAAGGAATTCACTTTTATCTTCAAGGTGCTAAAGTATAACTCTGTGGCTAACCATAATACACATATGTTTCATGACTTCTCATAAATAATAATTGTAATGGTGCAGAGTGGGCAAGATGTATCAATTTTCTTTGCCAGCATTGACCGGTAGAAGAAAACTGTACAAGGGCAGTATCTCAAGAATGAAAGTCAAAGTTGACAACTTTCTCATCTGTTTTCTTGTTAACTCTCCAAATCTACCATAACAGTTTCAGAGTGGGGGAAAAAGAGATCACTCAAAGGAGGTTTTCTAGGTAGTAAACAATATAAAGCAGAAGTGGCAATACAGAGTTCCTGGTCTTTCCAAAGTAGAGTAGAATGCAAATTAGCTGGTCATAGTGAAATCCTGTGTGCTCAATTGCAACGCGTACTGGAAAATTCAATGTGCCAGGGACTAGTCTCTAGTGTCAAGCCAATCATCTTGTCACAGTGCGTTCAGATACTGTCTGAGAGACTGCAGTGGCCCAGTCCAGAGCTTTGTAGGAGCCATTCTTAGGTCTTGAAAATGTAGAGAATAGATTTCTAATGGCCTGGAATGTTCCCTGCCCACAGTGTGACTTGTTATTCTGGATGCAACCCTTATATCTTCTCACTGCCTTATGAAGAATCAGCAAAATGATGTGATACAAGATGTTACGGAAATATCTTAATTTCAAGTAAAATTTATTGCTGAAGGATTTTTTTTATGTATCACTAATTGTCTGAAAACACTTATTTGTAGAGAATTCAAATACTAGATGTATGAATGCAATGTAATATACAGATGTACGCATACACAATTCCATATATATACATACATATATATACATTTGTGTTCATCTGTTTAATATTAGTTGCCAAGAGATCTGTTTCTACATTCCCTCACAGTGAAAATACTGTGGCTCTTTGAAGCCTCATTCTGCGCAATGGGTCAGCCTTGTTCCTAGAACAATGAAGTGGTAAAAGAGTGTTTTACAAGAGTCTTCCTCCTTCGGGTGCTTGAGATGGTACCTGTTGAATTTGGTGAATGAAACTTCTCAGAAACATGCAAGCCATTGTTTTTAAGAAACCAAACATAGATTATATTTTTGTAGTATTGGTGGTAATTAATTTATCGTTGAATTAATTCTGACAGGACTGAAAAATACTGAAAATACTATTTATTCTCTCTGTGAAAAGCCTTATTACAATGCATAAAGAATTTGCAAAAATGTTATAACTGGTAAAGGAACTGCTGAATACAGCACAGGTGAGTTTATATATGTATTTACACACTTCCTGAACATCTTTGCTTTTGGACACTCCTTCATTTTACAAAGTGTAAAAGAATTATAACATTTTATAACAGCAGCAGCAGCTGAAATGCAGTCTGGGTGCAAAATTAACAACAAATCTGGCTAGTGTTATTCAGGATTTAGACCTCGCCATTCTCTCAATAATGTTCGTGACTACGTATTTACATTTATTTATCCTTTATGAAAGTAATTTCCAGTCAAATTTCAGAAGAGCGGTACTTTCTGTAGAATATAGCACTTCTATGAAATAGAGAATTGTTTTCCTTAATCTTCACTGAAGAGGCAAGCATTCTCAAAATTGTCTATTTATTTCCAAGGAGGCTTCACAGAGTTGACTTTCCCCTGGAGAGCTAAGGATGAATCCAGGAAGAAATTCAGAGAATGAGTCTACTTTTATTTGCTATGAATCATTTCTTACAGGGCTCTCTTTTCATCCTTCAACTCTATAAGTAACCTAGAGAGATTATTTTCCCTAGTGCCTGGATCTTTTTGAATGTTTTCTGAAAAATGCATTCCCACGGTGCGTGTTTACCATGGTCAAAACAAAATCATTTTAGAGCAGTGAGAAGCCCATATGTGTTCATTCTAGCAGTGTTGGCTTGGATGTATGTTTATCATGTTAGTCTAATTTTAACAAATGCAATTACATGAAGCAATGAAAGTGCAGGTTTCTTGGACAGCGAGATATGTATGCAGTGATTATTCTGAGTGGGAGTATTGCTGAGGAAAGTCTGTACTCAGAGATGGTTTCTAGGTGCTCTACATCTTGTAATGTTCATAAATCAGGCAATTGTTTTAACAAGTTGTTAGGCACTCTGTAATGTGAGCTTTAAGCTCCCTTTGTTGTGGAAAAATCAGTCATGCAGAAACTGTCTTTAAACTACCATTCTTTACAAGAATGTGAGATACTGACTTAAGCTCCAGCTGTTATGGAACTTTTAAGACATAATTTGTGTAACAGAACTTCGTTTCTAATTTTTTAAGTCTGAACTTGAAGCAACCAATCCTTAATAAGATGCTCTAGAACCCCCACATATGGCCAATGGCTCTTGAGAAGAAAGGGCACTTTGAAGTGTGACCTCAAGAGTATTAAATGAAAGAGAGCTCACCAGAGCCTTAAGACTTTGAGCCACCACTTTGAGCTGGTTGGCTTAGAAACATTCCTCAAGGAGATGCCATGACCTGCAAGTCACTGCCATCCCAACCACATATTAATGCTGCTTGCAGTCTGGAGCTCATGACAGCTTTAAGTCCCATATCATCGGCACATTGTCAGAAACAGCTGTTTCCACTCTACCACTTCAAAAGGGCTTGATTAAATGTCTTACTGTAACAACATACATAAAGACACACACAGAATGAGGGGGAAAAGAGAAATGTACCTATAAGCAAAATAAATATAATTTCAACTAGATGGTTTAATCATAGTGTGGGGGACTAAACTATTTCTTGACTTGAATGGTTTATGTAGTCAGTTAACACAATATCATATTAAAAAGCAGTTGCTACAAGTGCTTACTTTTTTTCCCCAGTGCTGGAATACAGATTTAATGTCAAAGGCTCCAGCTTACAATAAGCTCTACCTCAAGCTGTCCAACAGTTTAAAGGACACCAGTGATTTCCAGATAATTGAGTATATGTTTTTATAGCCTTATAGATAAAATGCTTTTGGTGCCTTGTATGGCATATATCCTTTTATTTATTCATAGAATCACAGAATCACAGAATAGTCTAGGTTGGAAGAGACCTCCAAGATCACCGAGTTCAACCTCCGACCTAACGCTAACAAATCTTCCACTAAACCATATCCCTAAGCTCTACATCTAAACGTCTTTTAAAGACCTCCAGGGATGGTGACGCAACCACTTCCCTGGGCAGCCTATTCCAACGCCTAACAACCCGTTCAGTAAAGAAGTTCTTCCTAATATCCAACCTAAACCTCCCCTGGCGCAACTTTAGCCCATTCCCCCTCGTCCTGTCACCAGGCACGCGGGAGAATAGACCAACCGCCACCTCGCTACAGCCTCCTTTCAGGTACCTGTAGAGTGCAATAAGGTCACCCCTGAGCCTCCTCTTCTCCAGGCTAAACAGTCCCAGCTCCCTCAGCCGCTCCTCGTAAGACTTGTTCTCCAAACCCTTCACCAGCTTCGTTGTCCTTCTTTGGACTCGCTCTAGCACCTCCATGTCCTTCTTGTAGCGAGGGGCCCAAAACTGAGCGCAGTACTTGAGGTGCGGCCTCACCAGAGCCGAGTACAGGGGGACAATCACTTCCCTGGACCTGCTGGCCACGCTGTTTCTTATGCAAGCCAGGATGCTGTTGACCTTCTTGGCTGCCTGAGCACACTGCTGGCTCATATTCAACCGACTGTCAACCACTACTCCCAGGTCCTTCTCTGCCAGGCAGCTCAGCTTTCTAACCACACATCTCCCAGCCTGTAGCACTGTTTGGGGTTGTTGTGCCCCAGGTGTAGGCCCCGCACTTGGCCTTGTTGAACTTCATACTGTTGGCCTTGGCCCATCGGTCCAGCCTATCCAGATCCTCCTGCAGAGCCTTCCTACCCTCGAGCAGATCGACACACGCACCTAACTTGGTGTTGTCTGCAAACTTGCTGAGGGTGCACTCGATCCCCTCGTCCAGATCATCGATGAAGATGTTAAAGAGGACTGGTCCCAGTACCGAGCCCTGGGGGACTCCACTAGTGACCGGCCTCCAACTGGATTTGACTCCATTCACCACAACTCTCTGGGCCCGGCCATCCAGCCAGCTCTTAACCCAACAAAGTGTACGCCAGTCCAAGCCATGAGCAGCCAGTTTCCTGAGGAGAATGCTGTGGGGGACGGTGTCAAATGCCTTACTGAAATCAAGGTAGACCACGTCCACAGCCTTTCCCTCATCCACTAAGTGTGTCACCTTGTCATAGAAGGAGATCAGGTTCGTCAAGCAGGACCTGCCCTTCATAAACCCATGCTGACTAGGCCTGATCGCCTGCTTGCCCTGCAACTGCCGCATGATGACACCCAAGATAATCTGCTCCATGAAGAGCATTTTGCAAGACCTCAAAAAATAAATAGCCTTCCTATAGTACATATATCTTAAAATCCAACATCTATCTTGAAATATATGTGACCAAGTTCTGCTTCATCATGATTTTCTTCCTTTGGTGTTTCAGTGCCAAATTTCCATATTTGACTTTCTCCTGAATGTTTAGTAATTCTGTCATTTAGCTTGGGTAAATGTGAAGAAGATGGCTTTAACATATTTTACCAGTATCATTAAAGGCATATCCTGTTTTCACCAAGGTGAATTTTCATAAAGTTCTTAAGAGCTCCTGCTATGTTAGTTCTGTTGCTGATGGTAGGCAGATTGTTTAACATTGATTTTTGAACTGTCTGCATCTGATCCGCAACTGGTAAGGCACCGTTCAGCACTTCAGCAGCTCCGGTCTTCTCCTCATGCTGCTCCGGGGTACTGCAAATACCTCACCAGTGATGGATCCATTCCTCCAGCGGCTCTTTTGAGAAGATCTACCTAGTCCCTGTAATCCAAACCCAAATGGGTCTTGCCATAGTACTCAGCAGCATGGTATAGATAAAGCTGTCATGGTCATCTACAGAAACAATATATATTTGATTTTTACACCATATATTATTACCAACATAAAATGGCTTGGGTTGGAAGGGGCCTTAAAAACCACCCAGTTCCAACCCCCTGCCATGGGCAGGGACACCTCCCACCAGACTAGGTTGCTCAAAGCCCCATCCAACCTGGCCTTGAACACTTCCAGGGTTGGAGTATCCAGAGATTCTGTGGGCATCCTGTTATTGATCCAGTTCCTCATCACCCTCATTGTGAAGAATTTCTTCCTAATATCTAAATCTACCCTCTTTTAGTTTAAGCCCATTACTCCTTGTCCTATGACTACACTCCCTGACAAAGAGTCCCTCCTCAGCTATCCTGTAGGCCCCCTTTAGGTCTTATAGTGGCCTTTGAAAAGGCCACTATAAGATCCCCCCATAACCTTCGCTTCTCCAGGCTGGACAACCTCAGCCTGTCTTCGTAGAGAGAGGTGCTCCAGCCCCTCGATAATCCTCTTGGTCTTCCTGTGGACTTGCTCCAGAAGGTCTGTGTCAGTCTTATGTTGGGGGCCCTGGAGCTGAGAGCAGTACGCTACATTGGGTCTCAGAAGATTCATGACAATTTTCAGCTAAGAATCCTTGTTCTAAAATGTTCTTCTCTCTGTTTATTTCATTATTCAAAGTAATTATAACAGTCATCTTTTATTTTCAAATATTGATGCCATGGAATGACTACAGGGTCCTATTTTTTAATAGCTAGTGTTAGGCATTGACTTGTGTCTGCTTTTACAGAAAATACTAAAGTGAGCCATATGGGGCAGGTGTAGCTTCTGCTGGTTGCCTGTCTGCCCTCTGAGCTGCCCCCACTTTCTCCTGCCCTTTGCTCAGGGCTGCGCAGCTTCTCTCTCACAGCACCAGCTGCTGCTAAGCCTCACATTGTTTAAAGCTTCCTCTCAAGCATGCCAAGCTTTCCGCCTCAATGATATGAATGGCTGTGGACTCCTTCCAGCCCAGCAACACTCTTGGCCTCCTGAAAATGACTCCTTTCTTCTTTCCTGTTGAAGGTGTGAGGAATAAGAAAACTTCCCAGGATCCAGTTTTTCCTCTCTTCCTGCCCTGTTGCTTTCTGAAGACTGAATCAATTGTTATAGGGCATACAAAACTTTTAGGGACTAAAAAGTGTACCACAGCTTCTCTAATGAGAAGATAGGCATGACTGATGGGAACCATGCTTCCAGATGGCACACTTAATGTTTTGTCTTTGGACAGTTAAAAGGGTGGGAGGCTTAAGCATCGATCAGCTTCACTGGGACAAGAGACAGTGGAACACCCTGAGAGGAAAGCGGATACCACTCTCTGATATCAAAAGCATAAGAGAGCACTTTCTTCTTACTGCAAATTGGGTGGAATGTCCCCTTTGACAGACAAGACTGTGTCCAAGACTTGATATCAGAATAGTTATGACATATGTCAGCCTACCTAGCAGAAGGTAGAAAGGGTCTTCACTGATTATGTAGAATTAGCAACGCTTCTCCATGTAAGGACCTTATCATCACATATTCTCTCTTTGCTCCTCATGAGACGAAAAGCTTTTTAAATCTGGTTTGGGACCTGGGCCCAAATTTGTGGTGGTGGTGGTGGTGGTGCTTCACCCATTGCAGGTCCTTATATTCAACTCATTCTTTTTTGTCTGTGGCTAAGTGCAAGGCAGGTACGTTGCCTTTATCCAGTTATTGGGAGGAGATTGTGTTTTTTCTTTTGAACAAAGCAATCTTTCCATACTTACAATTACATTTGTTCATGGTCCTCTTAAATATTTTATAGATGCATTGCATTTTTTTGTTGTGAACAATTGTCAGCAGCTTCAAGATAGTTATGTGCACAGGATGTTCTTCTGAATCTTAAAGAATTCTTACTTTACCAGAGATTATTGTCTCCTATCTTAAAAAAAAAAAGGGGGAAGAAAAAAAAATTAAAATTAAAAAAAAAAAAAACATAAAAAAATAAACAAGCACATAGCATTTCTCATCCGAATGATCTCTGTCAGGGGACAAAGAAAGAACATGGGCTATTGGATTGGGGATATTTACCTGTAATACTGAAGTACAATATCAGGATGATTTGTATAATTTGAAAACCAACTTACTCAGCTGTGGAAAACACTAAATTTCCTTTGGGAAATACATGAAATGTTTTATAGCCTTATCCCAGAATACTCTACGTGCATTTTCTCATACATGCTGCTAGCAGCTCTGTGAAAACAAAGATTGAGCGTGCTTTTGGGTGATTATGGAATACTTAAATCTGGTTCTAGATATTATCCATCATAGTGTAAGATGCATGGGAGGAAGAGGAAATCATGTAATTATAGTTGTTAGCTTCTGTCTTATAAGAGTTAGATAATAGGAAGTACTTTTGTACTCTTTTCTTCTAGTTATACAAGCAGTTAAACATGCGAATATCTGAGATCAATTGGCCCACTCAGTGTATTGGGTGAACTTGGGAATTATAATAAAAATGTCTTTGTGTTGCTTTTTATTTCTCATCAAGAATAACTTGTTCAACATTGATATCATTATATATAAGTATTTTGTCTGCGTGAGTTCTAAATGACTAAAGTGAAAATCTGTATGAGATTTTTCTGCTTACATTGGATTTCTGTTGCACCATTGACTTGTTTAAAGTTACTTCTCTGTTCCTCCCATGTGAGAGATAAATTGGGCTCTGTAGTTCCTGGTTTCTTCAAGTAAAATTATGTAAACAACAACCAACTCATCTAAATGTAATGGTTTTCAAACAGCAAGCTTGCATACCCAGAAATACCCCACAAAGTAAGCTAAAATCTCGTTGTCATGGTAATTTAGAGTACTTTTCATTTTTAGCTATGAAAATGTTTGCAGATTTCCCATAAATATTAGTCCTTATACAGTCTAATTATTGCCATAATATGTTTTCTGCGTCATTCATCTTTGTGAACTGTAAAATGTATAGACATGCTTTTCTTTAACAGGGGAAAGAAGTGTTGGAAATAAGCAACTGTATATTAACTCATCTTTTCTAATTTCATTAACCTTTACATCTTCATTAAATCATCAATTACTCTTACCAAGAACTGTTGAAACAGTAATTTTGTGCTTAACATTTAATTTGAGAGAAACTCTGATGATTCATGTGCTATTCACTTAGGATCTAGGTTGTATAACGTTTTCAGTACGTCTGGTGGCAGTCTTTTGTGCTGCTCAGAGCTGCTGGTAGTCTTTTCTTTACAAGCAAACAAACAAAAAAAAACACCCCAGTATTTTGTTTTATGCATGCATCTTCCATTGTAACCTCTGTTGCCCTCTGCACTCAAAATCCTAATGTAACTAAATGTACAACATGTAAAACACCATGTTATCACAAAAATTATGCAGGTTTATTATTAGTTCAGTAACGTTTTTCTGAAGTTAATCGCCCAGGTGTTAAGGTACAGGCAGTGTTTTCTTTCCAGGCACCTACCTAGATGCATAACATTGTTCTTTTGATCTCAAGGGATGGTTGTAATTCTCAATTGATAGGTTGTAAATTCTCCAAAGAGCAGAAGTTCTCATACCAAATAATACTTGAGCCATTTTCTTGTCAAGACCCTGATTCAGAAATTGTCTAGGTCTGTGCCTTAGTTAGCTTGAATGCTTTTCTCACATTTATAAAGCAAATAAATTATTTTTATGTTTTTATGTGCATTTTCATTTTGCAAATCTGAAGTCTTTTTCTGGTATATAGATCCATTTGGTTCACCATCAAAATTATTTGAAGAAAAAAGGATGTGCAACAGCTACACCTGTCTCTTGGAGGTCAAAGTAGTTTCATCTAGTGTTTCATCCACATCTTTCTCAACAAATATCTTTTCTATGGTTACTTTTCAGTATGAGAATAACAGTGCAACATGTGCTCATACTCAACCATGGCATTCATTTACAGAATAATTAAAAAAGTAGGCTTGTGAAACTAACTAATAGGATGTCATAGCCTAGAATTGTAGTATTGATTTAAAGAAAAGAATTCATCACATTTTGAGAGGATGGGAGACAGCAGTTTGTTAAGGTACAGTCTCTGCTGAAGTTACGGAAGTGAAAATGATACATAACAGATAAACCTGTGCACTTGATTGTGATTCACAGGCTCATAGTAGTATAGCAGGGGGTACTATGCTGCCTGAATCAATTCCTGGAGAGAGCAAGATTGGCTTTGCCTTGTAAATGTAGCCCTCGGTGTCAATCAAAAATAAAGTGCCATGAAATATAGAACTCACAGCAGTAGATTAGCATTTCAGAAATTAAACCATCTGTTTGAACTCAATTAAAAGAGAATCCAGCAAGGTTTTTCCTAATAGAGTATTCTAGTGCTGATTCTGGAAACAATGCAATGAATTTATTATGCAATTAGAACCGAAAAGGAACTGATTTTAATGCTCATTAAATAAACTCAGCAGTACTACGTTCTCAGTAGGATGTTTTGCAATAAATAACTTCTTAATTTTCTTCCTAGTCTATAATTCTGATGTATTTCTTATTCCAGGAAGGATATTTAGTTGTGGGTTGCCTTATCCTGTTTGACTTTTTTTCCCCACAATTTCTGGAGAACTCGCGTTTCTGTTTCATGAGGTGGTTTTGATGCAACTGCTTTTGGTTTTCCCTCCTCATAGTGTACATAAGTGATTGTCTAGGGAAAAAATGCCCTACAATAGGACTGTTTTGGGTCTGAGATCTTCCTGTGAACAATTTTGCAGACTGTCAGGAAGGAGACAGGTGGGAGTTTGCAGCCTGAAGTCATTTTCTTGTAATTTGTCTTTAAAAGTAACTTCAGTACTAGTTGGAATTTATTTTTCCCTGGAAAAGTTACAGTCTAGTTATTTACTAAGGAGAAGACACAGTAAGGAGAGGATGGGTAGCTTTTGGTTTCCCCCAAAGAATAGTCACTTTCTCTTGAGGCATTCTGGAGTACTGTATATTGATCAACTCTGCATGTTGTGTTTACATGATTCTATTTACCACAGTAAGTTTTACTGGGGAGCAAGTACACATTCAAGTGCACCTACCCTTTTGAAGCATATCTTCCATCTAATGAAGAGTTTTGTTACTAAGCTGAGGCAGTTTTACTAATTCTTCAGGTGCTCCAGTAAAGATTGTCTTCCTGTAACAGTAAGTAACTTCAATCTGACATTATGGTTTGTAATGGTGCCAGTTGCTTCAGCATCTCATCACCTTAAACTCATTGAAAATGATTACAGCATGAAAGAAAATAGAAATCTTTTCCAATATAACAACAACAGTAAAAAACTACAATTGAAAAAAAAGAACTAAATTAAATTCCATATGAAGGTTTGTTGTATATCTCTTAGGTACCATGGGGTGAATGACTGACGTATTTATAGTGGAGCTGTCTTGTGGATGGTTGGTAGCTGAACTACCAACTTGGTAGTTGAACTTGGTAGTTCTCTGCATTATTTCTTCACATGGTGACTGCTTTTAAATACACTTATTTTTATCATATATAAAAGATCAACACATGGTCCTTCATTAATTCAGTTTCAAAAATTCTGTTTAATAGTCACATTGATTGAGTTTCTTGCTAATTAATTCACAAGTTGGTTATCTTACTAATAACAGAGGAAGAAAATACTTTCTGATGGAATTTCTTCTCCACTCCAGTCAGTGAAGGATTTTCCCCAGGGCAGTTTGGAGCAAGCAGCTGCTTTCATTGAGTAATTTCTGACACCAGATTTCAGAGGCAGGAATTGAATGTTCATTTCTTGGTGCTATTTCTGCAAATATAGTAGTTGTCCTCCTGTGCTTTAACAAATAAATAAATAAATAAATAAATAAATTTATAAAAGGAAAATATTATTTGCAGTGTTGCTTGCATTTCTTAAAAATCGAGTTTGAAGAAGACGGAAAGCTTATGTTCACTAAACAGCAGTTATTTGCATATGCAGTATTAAGAGCAAACTTCCAGAGTAGTATGTGTAGGTCCACCACTGAACACTTCTTTTTGATGGTACTTTTCAATACTGATCAATTACATGTATATGTAATGATGATGTAGCAAATAATGCTGCTTTCTCAGAAAGTAGCTTTATTTTATAACAAGTCACAATCTTGTAAAAGTCTAGCAAGTGATTCGTGTCCAGTGGTCTCACTATTAGCAATCAAACATTTTAGAAACTGTGGTCTTAAAATCTTTGAGCTACAAGAATCAAAATTAAATCCTAGCATTTATGCTGGAAGTTAATAATTTTAATAGGTACTGTAGATTTAATTGCTAATACTATATAGGGAACACCTGCAGGTTATTGGCTGCCAAAAAGTAAGTCATGAATTCATATGAATTCTATGGAACAGTGTAATTCAGGATTTTTGAAAGGACCTATAGTGTGTGCCTCCTTTCTCAACTACTCTCATGTTCTTGTGGATAAAACTAAAGTCAAGAGAGAGTGTGAGCAAATCCTTTTTGCTCTATCCAACAGGCATGAAAGTGATGGGAACCAGGTGAAGGGGACAAAAGGGAAGAAAAAAAGATTGATATGCAACCTTGTTCATGAACAACATTTTTTCAACTTTTTCAGTTCTGTCAACTGTGTAAAAAAAACACATAGTTCCTTCAGCAATACATCATCTCAAGAGTTGTATTATTATTATTTATTTATTTATTTATTTATTTACAAAGTTATAGAGTTCATTTTCATTTGTAAAATAGCCTTGGTAACATTTTTACGTGCTGAAGTTGCATTTATTTGAACAATTTGAAAATACCTTCAGACACTGTTGAAAAAACGTGCTATCAAAATTGTATCACTTCAAGAAATAGACTTCAATTGTACTTTCCTGCCAATTAAATTATTACTAGTAGAGGAAAAGCATGTTTTTTTTTAAAAAAAAATTTTTTCCTTGTTGCCTTGGGAAAGTTAGTCAAACGAAACTGTGTCTACTAAGTTTATCCTAAAACATGCTGCAATGCCTAACAATCTCCTTATACACATGTTGTTTTTTCTTTCTTTTCCCTTTTTTCCAGTTTTTGTAATGCTTTAATATAACACTTCTTAAAAAAAAAAAAAAAAAAAATCTTTGAGCTGTCTTAATAGTAAATATGCCTGTTATAGTAAATATGCCTGTTATAGCCCTCCCAGAGGAGGGCTACGAAGATGGTGAAAGGCCTGGAGGGGAAGACGTACGAGGAACGGCTGAGGTCACTGGGCCTGTTCAGCCTGGAGAAGAGGAGGCTGAGGGGAGACCTCATCGCAGTCTACAACTTCCTCGTAAGGGGTTGTCAAGAGGCAGGAGACCTTTTCTCCATTAACACTAGTGACAGGACCCGCGGGAACGGGGTTAAGCTGAGGCAGGGGAAATTTAGGCTGGACGTCAGGAGGGGGTTCTTCACAGAGAGGGTGGTTGCACACTGGAACAGGCTCCCCAGGGAAGTGGTCACTGCACCGAGCCTGTCTGAATTTAAGAAGAGATTGGACTGTGCACTTAGTCACATGGTCTGAACTTTTGGGTAGACCTGTGCGGTGTCAAGAGTTGGACTTGATGATCCTTAAGGGTCCCTTCCAACTCAGGATATTCTATGATTCTATGATTCTAAATAATTTTTTGAGATTCTTTCTTTGTGCTTAGAGCAAGTCTATCAAGTTGCATATAATGGTTTACACAGTGTGCCTGAAAGCTTTACTTTATAATGGCAAATACCTAAATAGTACTGAAAACATACAGCAATATTCATATTAATCAAGTTTTTAAGTGTTTAATTCAGCTGACTGCACTCGTCAGCCAAAGGTGCAAAGCCTTGTTTGACACTTAACATTTCATCCGAACATCTTGAGTCAAAATCCTGGAAATCTTGTGATTTTGAGATTCCTTTAATTAGGACTAAAGTAGAGCTTAATTAAATTTTCAAGACCAGAAATGAGCTCCTTTTCCTTCTGAAATTTTGGTAGTTGGCTATTCTACTCAAAAATGGAAGTTATAATGCAATACTTCATGTGACTGAGTAGTATCTTGAATAACTATGCAAAGTTCCCTGAGGACTGATGTATTTGATCAATATCTGGGCAAAAATAGATGTGTGATGCATTCATTCTCAGCAGTCATTTCGTTTTCCAATGACACTTTATTGGATTGAAAAAAAATAATATTTTTTTTTTTTTTGTAAAGCTGGCATGAAAAAATTGAACTTTTTTTTTTCTTTTTTTTTCTTTTTTTTTTTTTTTTTTTCCCATAAAGCTGGCAGTATACACAGAGATAGTGAAACCTAAAGCATTTTAAAGATCAGATGATCTCTAGACTAGAGTGTTCTATGAAGATTAGCCAGTTAGATTGTGTTAATAAGGACAGCTATTCTAATCAGCCCTGCATTTGTGCCACTGGGTAAAGTAGGGTATATTCTTTGTTTTGACACTTGGCATTTCTTTTAAATTAGCAGTGGTTTATCTGTCTTAAACAGTAACACAAAGCTATTTTTCTTGTTTCCTAGGTTTAGAAAGAAAGTGCATGCAAAAGTACATATTTACTAACACATTTAACTCCATTCAAAAATACCTTTACTTTTTCTTAATAGGACAAATTCCTGTTACAGAAAGATTTTCAACAATTTCTGTTTGTCAGTATGGTAGTACAGATGACATTTCTGTTCAGCAAGTTTCTGACTTGCTGAGAATAGACTTTCTAATTAGCACACGGTACTCGTGTGAGATAAGGTAAAGGAGTCGTTAAATGTTTTATGCCATAATCATAGCTGTGTATTAAAATGATCAAATTGCAGGCATCAGAGCACAGTTGGATTTCTATAAACAAAAATTAAGTCATCTGATGATTTTTTTAATGAAATTATACAGTGCTAGGAAAATTGGGTAAGATTATCATATGCCATACTGATGAGAACATTTGTTCTGGAAAGCTACAAAGTTTAATTAGAAACATTTTGAGGCCTGGATTTTTATTTTTTTATTTTTTAATATAACCATAATATTAAATACTTGTAACGTATGTTCCTGTTTAGTTTTTATTATGGTAAAACAAGTATGTTATCTAAAAATGTCCATCGCTTTTTCTGTATAAACAGAGAGTGATTACTAGGAGTTCTTTTAAGCATAAGTCAAAGCAATGGATGCATGGTCATTGATAAAAAATCTAGATACACTGAAATTACAAATGTCAGTACATTTTTGTGGGACTTTTAAAGCTGCCATGGTGATCTGCAACCTTTACCAGCTGTAACAAAGGCTTTTGTTAGCCTGCCCATATATAAAATGGTATACTCTGAATTTATATAAAGGCCAGTGGTAGGTAGCTTTTCAGCAACAAGATGCAATATACATCTGTATACACTTGTTTAGTTTTGGATAGCTATGTTTTAAAAACTTTGAGTATTCTATGGAGTTTAATATGAAGAAAACATGAAGTGAAAAAATCTCCATTGGCTGCAGAAAATTGACAATAAAATGCCCCATATTGGTGTGATAATTTGAAAAACAAACTAGACTAGTTGATGTTCCTCCTTGTGCCAAGTCGAGAACTCTTCTCCAACTCACAACTGTGGGTTTCCTTACTGATGTTGATGACTGGGGAGGGGAGCAATCCTTCCTTCATTTTCCAGTTTTGGGTTTTAGATATAAATATCTTGGAGCTTTTGATTTTAGACATGAAAGTCTACAGTGTTCAAAAGCACACAAGACTAGATCCATACAGACAATTGCCTTTTATTCTCTCATTACACTGGGCAGGTAAAAGCATCATCTGCTTTGAATGTCCAGATTAAAATTTCCAAACGTAAAAATAAGAAAGAACAACAACAACAAAACAAAACAGAGCTATATGACATAGTGTTTATGTAGTACCATCAGTTGGTAAGGTGATCAAGTGCTGGTCTTTACTTTTGCCTTATTACCTTGGTACATTATCCTGACTTGAGACTATTGCATAAATGGTATTCAACAGAAACTGTGTATTTTTCCTATCTGCTTTTTTGTGTATGTGTGCTTTGTTTTTTGATGTCCTTATTGTTTTCTTGAGGGTTTTCGTCTTTTGGTCTGGAGATTAATAACTTGCCAGGTTGGTTAACTAAATATGATTAGAATATGAAATAAAGATTATTTATTTAATGGAATATTGGTAAATTACTAAAGCTGTTCTCTATCAGAGTTACTATCAATGTAATACTCTCAAACCTGATGGCTAAATCCAAGGATCCACTCTCCTCTAGAGCCCAGGCTTGTTGTTAGTTAGATTTATGTAGCTATGTATGTTAGTTAACCTCACAGTAATAAGATTGGGATGCAGGCTCCCTTTACAACAGAGATGTTTAGGTCCATTTCTGACTAATGCAACTGTGGAAACTGTGCTCTTCAGAATATTTACTCAAATTAGTACTTGCAGGGAGAATGTGTTTCTCTCCATTTCTCATCTTCACTATTTAAGCTGAAAGCTGTTGTTGACACAAAAGCATATTTGCAGAAATTGTTCATGGGCAAACGTGCAATTAAGTGTGCACTTAACTGTCATAAAGGAGGAGTTGCATAGCATTCTTCCGTTTTATGAGAGAGTTTGCAAAGAAGCTGATGTTTTTGTTTTACAACAGAACTGAATGTTTTGCAGTCTGGGCTGATGACACAGGAAATCTCCCTCAACTATGAATTTTACACTTTTTTATTCTCTTTGATCCATAACATTTTGCCGTACATTCTGTCATCTTCTTCCAGAATGCCTTTTCCACTAAGTTATCTGTTCTTAGACTATTTACTATTGTCATCTCAGACAGCTTACTGGAGATAGGTGTTTTAGTTGTGATTTATGTGCTGTTTGGAACAAAATACCAGAGAGAGTGTATGCAAACTGCAGTTCTTAAGAGATAAAGCAGCATAGAGAACCAGGTAGAAAACATGAATCTCTGGAAGCAATAACTTGCACTTGGCTTGTCTGGCAACAGTAGCTCGCTCCTATGAAAAGGTCTACTTCTATGAGTAACTCTTGTCTCTAGAATTTTGTAGTAGAGAGTAGGATCCAGTTGGCAGCCACTGTCTCTCTACATACCTGTCCCCTGTCTCTCCTTCCCCTTCCCCCCCACCCCCCATTTTAAAATAGTATGCTTACATCTTGGGCAACCCTTAGGTCATGGTTTTACTTGGATGTTTTGAGATCTCTCAAAAGTGCCACCCGTTAAATTATTCTGTTGTCCACAGTTATCTTTAGCAATAAAAAAGGAGCTGTTGACATTTTGATTGCTTCAGAAAATACTATGCTGTGCTACAGCAATAACACCAGTAATAAAAGTTCAAGTGAAAACTCTTGCCATCACTGTAGCAGGATAAAAAAGGTATTACAACATATTGTGACATGGTCACTGATAAGATGAAACAGCCCACTGTTCTTTGCTTACATACCTACTGATCCATTCCACAACTAATACTGTGCTGCTTCACTACTCAGGCATTATTGTATCACCTATGTATCTTCACTTATCAAAGAGAAATATCTTAATTCTTTTTCACCCCAAAGTGCTGGAATGAAATGCTCACATGTGACATCTTTCTCTAAGTATAAACTTTCCTCAACAAGAACACTCAAGAGAATAAGGGTCCTTAATTGCACTGTTAAAACAAAACACTTAACCTGTGTATTTCTGATGGGTTGGCCATGCTGATTACAGTTTTCATTAAAGAGTCCTGTTTTTTTTTTTTTTTTTTTTTTTTTTTTGTTGTTGTTTTGTTTTTGAAACATCTACAGAATCGTGTACTACAGTAATTTACTAAGAGCAAGAGGAATATTGGCAACGTCTTTTCAGTGACCTTATAAAATGCCTAAGTGAGAAATAGCTTGCAGTTTTTATACTACTGGAGTATAAGGTGGCATGATTTTCATTAAAATTACCTCAGCAGCAACAAAATATATTTCCATTTCAGAATCTGTCACTGTGGCTTCTGTGGTGTCAAGCAAAGAAGGTCATTTTAAGCAGAACTTTGGGGAAGAGAATTTCAGATTTAGGTGCTTGTGTTTTGGCTATTTGGTCATACTTACAATGTAAAAGCTGTTTTTGAACTAGACTCTGTTTATTTGTTTTTCTCTCCATAAATTCTTAAGCATATTTAGGAGTAAACTTGTCTTCTGTTTGGGACTGTTGTTCTGATATGGCATTAGCTATACATAGAGCCAGAGATGATGAACAAGATATTAGTTCATCAACTGTGCTGGTAAGACTCTTTGTATTGGTGGGTCCAATATGCTACTTGGTTACATTAGTGTAATCCTGAAGTACTACACAGATTATTTTGAATTATTTGGGGATTCCATAATACATTTTAGAGAATAATTTAATTCATGTTTATTTATTTTATTTATTTATTTTACATGCCCCATGGCTCTCCTTTTCTTTGGTGGTATGGAGAAAGTTTGAAAGAACGGTCATCTGTTTAAACCTGAAACACCTCAGGCAACTGAGTTCATGCCTTTTGTTATTTTGTTATTCATTAATTACAGTGTTATTCCTTTCCCCACCACCTCTCCCCAACCATACCCCCCTAAAACACAGTAAGGAAACAAACACACCACAACAAAAATGCTAATAAAGAGAATAATTCCCAATAGACCATAAAAGACAGCATTTATAACCCTGATAGAAATGCCAGTCAGCTTTTCTGATGTAAAGCATCTGTCTCCAAAAGGAAATGAAGGAAGGCCTGTTTCTCCTTTCAAGTCTCTGAAGTAGTAGGTGGTGTCATTTGTTATACAGTGCTACAAGTCCCCAGTTATTGCACTGGTAGCTGCTGGCTGCCTTTGTTCACGTACTGAAAAGTTTTATCAGCTGTCTTTAATAAAACAAAATATATGTGAAGAAAAACTATAGCAAATGTCTCTTGCTCTCTATCCTCAGACCATCGTTTATAGCTATCAGGGAGTGATGATGCTGATGTGTAATCCTTCAGTCGCCCAAAATTCTTGCGACTGTTACAATACACCATAGATACTGGGATGGCTGATACCCTAAAAAGTCAAGGAGCAGTCTTTCAGATATCCTGTGCACTTCTTCCTCTGAAACATGAAGGAGTTGTTGTGAACTTGTAGCATTATTTGAAATGAATTTTCACTGCAATGGATATATTTTCCTAGAGCATTAATGGCCTAAAATTTGCTGAGTCTCCAGAAAGTCAGGAATAATAAGTAAAAGTTGAAAATTTTCACATTTAGTTAAAAGTTTTTGTTTGTTTGTTTGTTTTTTTTTTCTATATAATTTTGTTGTTTGCCTTAGTGAAATGATGTATCAAATTAAAGACATGATGGCAGAAGAATTCTCTCAGCTAGGTGTACAGTCTTAAATATACGACTTTCTGTAGAGTACTTGATTAGTACCATACACATACAATATCTTCAGGGATGTGTGAAGGAAATGGAGAGGAATTCTGGAATCCATATGAGAAAACTGCATTACTTCTCACACAATAAGTTTATGAATGTTATAAAATTAGAAATGAGCACATTTTAACATGTGTCTTATTTAATATGAGTTTTTCTAGGTTTAAGTTTTTTAATCCTTATCCTGTTGTAAGCTTTGTCTAGCTACATACATCTGCACAGAATTATATTTTGAGAGAAAAAACAGTACGATGTCAATGACTGAACTCTTGAAAAAGCTGTTTGATTCACAAACTCTAGTCAGATGACTAAAAAATTAGTGAGTAAGGACCATCCTACTTATGCTAATGTAGAGAAAATTCTCTCAAAAAATATCCTATCTAAAATTAAACAAATAAATACATGCATATTTAGACAGCCATACATTTGCAGTGAAGCTGTTTGCGTATCTTTCTTCACTTGCATCATTTCAATTAGCACCCAGAACTTGTGTAATTAAGGAGTATATTATTCCATTATAAAATAGTGAGTACTACTGACACTGCTATGGGGAAACTATGGTAATGTGGCAGCTGATATGTGTTGTCTGTAGAAAAGATTACATTTCAAGGGCTTAGTTTTCCTTCTTTATGTGGAATATGACTGAAGAAGAAAGTTTGGAGAGTATTTAACACAGAAATACTTCATAAAATCTATCTGGGGATTTCAGGTTTTGCTTTTTTTGTTTGTTTGTTTGTTTGTTTTGTTCTGTTCTGTTCTGTTCTGTTCTGTTTTACAGTAGAAGCCAGTATCTGACTCAGGGTGAGGGCAGGGAGTTAATCTGTCAGGGTTAAGCAAGAAAAATGAAATCTAAAAGTAACATCCTCATACTCAACTGCATTAGCATTATGGGGGTTATAATAGGGAGGGTTGAACTCATTTTGTTTTGCCTAATTCCGAAACACGGAAACCATTTGTTCTGAAAATTGTTGCCTTGCTGTCCTTATCGGTTTTTATGATGTATATCTTAATAGGTGAATAGAAGCAGGAAGAAGGTGAGAAAATATGAAATATCCATAGAACATAAAAGTAAAGTATTTCCGAGAACATTTCCACTGCAAAATTTAGGTTTTGGGCATGAGTTACAGGGTTGGGGTTTTTTTTGGAAGCTTGAACAAGAAAGATAAAAATTTAATTTGCTAGTGGATACGTTTGGAACATAGGTAAGTCTTCCTCATAAGGACGACTTCCCATTACCACATTAGTCTGAGAGATCATCACTAGTGAATATTTTATTGGCCTTCCACCTACTGTATTTTCCTGAAATTATTTTCACTGAAGGAATTCTAGAGCATTTCTCATCCTCACTCTTAATAGTCTCAAGCTGATTTTCCATGTGGCTTCACATTTTGAGTACTGCAATTTGATCAGAAAACCGGTGAGTGCTGTGTTGAAACACCCTCTGAGGCAAAATTGTGTTACTTTGAAAGTGAGTGCTCCTGAAGCTCATTGGAAATGATAGTGACCAGAGGAGGGGAGCGATAGTGAATTTTGCTAGTATCCTTTTTCCCCTTTTTCTTTGAAATGCAATGTACTGGTTTGTCAAATAGCATTACTGTGCTCTTGCTAGCATGTGAAGACCTTACGTACATGCAAAAAGGTAGGTTAGACTGCTGTCTTTGGCTTCATAAATCTGCTTGCTTTGCCCTTGTAATACTTGTTAGCTCTAGTAACTAGTCATGTTCAATTATCATGTAGAACTTTTTATTTCGTTGTGGAATAATTGTAGAATTAAAAAAATAAAAACAAGCATTTTGTCTTAGCTAAAGATAGAATGCTTGTTAGTAATGTAAGGAACTTTTTCATAGATTTGTTATAAATGTTTCAAATATTTGTTATTAAAATAGTGTTTCCACCATGTTAATTTTATTCAATCATTCATTAAGGAATACTTGCCACATCCTGAACCTAATTGGATATTCTAGGACTCCTGAACGTCCTTAGAATCTGAGAACAGATTGTATTTTCTACTAGTTATAATTAAGACAGAGAAGGGATGAGTTCCAGTGTGTTAACTATTCCCACCAATTATAAACTCTTTATTGGCAATGAGTTAAATTAAAATTAAATTCCTGTCTTTAATCCACTCTTGGACTACTTTAATTTTCTCTTGGAAACTGTGCTATGCTGACAATACCACATATAAAGCTTTATGAGGTCTGTGTTTTCTCATTAAAGAAAGAAGTCTATGTCTGTAGACACCAGAGCTCTCTCTGTTTAAAGCACAAAGTACACAGCAGCTGTTCAGAAACTTTTTCTTGTTATCTCTATTTGCTTAAATTGCTAAATTGCTTCCATGAAAAGTCTGCAAACATAAGGGAATAATTTACGTCAGAGAAGATTGTCTGAAAAGAAAAACTGAAAATATTCTTAATATTTCTCTTCCCCTCCTCCCCCCCCCCCCCCCCTTTTTTTTTTGTACCAGTATCCAGCTGCCTTAATGAATCTTGGAGCCATTCTGCATCTGAATGGTAAACTGAAAGAGGCCGAAGAAAACTACCTCCTTGCTCTTCAACTTAAACCTGATGATGTCATCACTCAGTCCAATCTTCGCAAATTGTGGAATATCATGGAGAAACAAGGTTTAAAGACAGCCAAGATATGATACGGAAAACTCTGAACTTTTTTTTTTATCTTAAATTGATTAAAAACCCAAACTACAACTTCCATACAGCTGTCTGATTGGAGAACTCATTGGACTTGATTGCAAGGATCAGAGATCTTGATTGATTGCTGCTAGGAGAAGCTATTCTGCTTTTTTTTTTTTTTTTTTTTTTTTCTAGATAAAAAGGGAGACAGATATTCATGAAGGACTTCAGTGTTAGCCCACAAAAAGATTTAGAACCACAGCACTCAAAAGAGGGTGTCTTGGCATATTTGATAAATCACTGCAAATCCCACATTGCTTACTTCTGTGTGGGTACTTGAAAAGTATACTGTCATAGAAATACTAAAGGAAATTTTTACAGTATACACTAAACCATATGGGAATAAAAGTGGTAATAACAGGTTAAAGTATTTTGCTGATACTGTAACTCATTAAAATGCCTACTAAATCCAGCGTGTTTGCAGTTTGTCTTAATGCTGCTGTATCTCACTTTAAGACCACTTAATTCACAGTTTATATGGGCGATTCTTATTTGTTTTAAAAAACCTGTCACTTGGGTTTAGATGGCACAGTCATAATGGTTTAGTAAGAATATATCTATTATTTCAATTTATTTTAAAAAATGTTGCAATTCTGAGATGCACAATCAAATGGCTGTGGGATAAACAGAAGAGCAAGGAATTGCCTAAATTCTATCATATTCTATCTACAAATCATATGTGTATGTAGAAGCTAGAAACAACAACAACGAAAGAGTCCAAAAGTGTGATTTGTCCTGACTTAGCAATATGAATGAGACTGATATTTGCCATGGTATTGAATATGGTCAGAATGTCATCTTACGAAGAAGAAAAAATGAAAAAAAGATAAAAATGTTTGAATATTTCTACATTGTTGTCAGATAAGATTGACTTTAAACTAGATTCTGTGTCCAATATTTTTGCAATAATTCAGCCAAGTGAGATTTGAAAATATTAGTGCTTGGATATGCTATAGAGACTTCATGATCAGCTCGGAAGGGGAATGTAATAATACATTGTTGAGGCTAGAAAATAGGGACTGGATTAGATTATGCATAGAATAGCGCACGTAGGTCAAGAGAAATGTGAAACAGTGGTTGCCAGTTACTTTTCACAGAGGTGGTGTTTTAAAAACATATAACCTATTCAGATTCTAACCAAATAATATAATTCTGTTTGTATTCTGACATGTGCTAGCAGCAGAGCTGTCAAATATCTAAGTATGCTTCTGGTGAGGTTCAGTTAATTTCTGGTTCAGAATGATTTGGCCTAGTTACTGTTTTATTCTTCAGTTTATAAATGTAAAAATAATTTATTTTAAATTGCAGTGTATTGAAACTTTTGTAAGATTTTTTTTTTTTTTTCCTCCAGGCCATTTATTAACTGCTTTCTTTCTTTGGAATAAGTATTATTGCTTATAAGAAAATGTACCATTTCATTTAATGACCTGTTGGTATCTGCTTCAATGTTCATTTCAGAAAGGTAGATGCAATGTTAAAGTGGTATAGCACCTTGAACTGAAGCTTCTTCAGGATCTTCTGCTAAAAACTCTTTATTACTGATAAAGTTTTGTTGGTGGTGATGTTTTTTTAACTGTTGAGCACCATTCCAACAAAACCATAAAAATTAATACTTTGCTGTATTTATTTATTTATTACTTGACTGCAGCAATGTTACCTGCCATTAACACAGTAGTCTTTAAGTATTACTATTTCTTCTATTTTGTTTTCCTTGTCTTTTTTTCTTTGTATGTGTACCTAATGGGAAAGGGGACACTTGAGTTACTCTTCTTGATGATTCTCCACTTAAGCTTGGATATAAATCTGTGTTGAAATAGATTGAGGAGCAGCTGTTTCAAAGTCAGTATAGTAAGAAAATGTAGTAGTGTGTGTTTCCTTTTCTTTCCTCTTGCTCACTAAAATATCATATTGCTAAGTTCACAATTGTCTACCAGAAGGGCCAGAGGGGCAAGATTGTTTGGTTTTGTGGAATGTGTCAAATTTTTCTCAAATAACGTTTTGGCTGGAAAAGCAAAATTGAAGGGTCAAAAGTTGAATTTCTACTTTATCATTGAAACTAGTGGTAGAACACAATAGTAGCTGAACTTATTATCCTCCTTTACTGTTTTTCTGGAAAAAAATAATAGAAATAAATCAGATAGAACCTGTGACTGAACCCAGTATAAAACTGTGGTATCTTGCAGCTTTATTTGCTCAACAGCCATCAACTTCGATGGCTTCTAGGTCTTAACCATTCATTCACTATGTTATTTGTCCTTCAATTTTTACTCATTCTTGTTTAGTAACTTGTATTCATTGCACACAAGAGGGAAGGGGGGAGCACTCATTTGATGCAGTATCATGCTTGTGTTTTTGCTTGTTTCTTTAAAAAAAAAAAAAAAAAAAGAGAGAGAAAAAAAAAGACTAGCTTAAATTTAACAAGAATGTCCCTGAATACATTTTTAAATATAGGTCTGGGCTTGATAACTTTCTTCGTTTGGGATAAATTTGAAACATGTTTAGAATATGTCTCTCTGCTCAGGGATTTATGGTGGATTATTGCAGACAGTGCTAAAAATAGAAGAGCACAAGACAAGTTTACTAAATTAAAAATTTTATTTTTGAAAAACTGTTATTTGTATAAATTATCAGATTTGTAGGCTTTCCTTTTTTTGTAGAAATAATTGTTTATGTGCCAGATAAGAGAATTTCAATTTTGTTTTCAATAATAAAGCATTGATAACTAATACATTGTGCATTCCTTTATCTGTTACTGTAGCAACTCTTTTTTAATTCTTATTATTCTCCATTAGTGAGTTAGGCATGAGAGAGCTATATAGCTTAAACAGAGTAAAAATCTATTGTAGCTGTGTGTTTTTTTTCTATATTCTATTACAATTATTATTAATTTGATATTTTCAAAAGGTTCTCTGGAAGCATTTCTGAATATCTCTACGTATAAATCTAGCCAAGAGCGTATGGTAACTGCTAATTTTGAATGTTCTTTCTAAACTGTATGGGAATAAAAGCTAGTGAATAAGCTCTACTTATAATTTATTTTTGTATTGACATACAAATATGACCTCAGTAAATATGCTTCTAGAATATATAATTGGCTACAAAAACTGGGAAGAAGACTTGGCTTTAGATACATGGACTTTTTAGTGTTTGAGATCACCTTTCTCTGATGCTGTAGTGTTATATGAACAATTTTAAATCTACTCCTTCTTTTACACAGGAGATGTTATGAAGTGATGTGGTTCCCTTTCATCTTTTATGCCCAGAGTCCTTTTAGTTAAACGGAACTAACACTGATGTTCTGCTACCTACCTAGTTCTGTTGCATTCAGGTCTTATGCATTGATGGATTTGCTCTACAATTGAAAAACATTGATGGTCATGAGTAGAGCATTAGAGAGACATGGTCATTCCGACATGGTCATTCCCTGCCTGAGTAGGTTTTGATGAAATGGCATATGGTGTATGCAGAGTATGCAAAGAATAATCTGATCTGTGTCACTCCTTTCTTATAGAAACAGCCTAAAAAGGTGCTTGAGATCCTGCTTTGCAATCTTATCCCTAAATCCTTCTCTGTGAGACCCTGTTATGTCTGCCTGTTCTTCCAAACATCACGCTTTTCAGGTAACAGATATCTGATGGCATTTCCATTTCTGAGGGAGGCACACAGCAGCTCCATGCAGCGGTAATTAAGCAGGAAGAATGAGGTGGCTTTTTAAACCTGATGTGTTATACAGGCCCATCTGAAGTTGCTCGCTGCAGCTGGCACAGATAGCTGTATTACTTCTGGGGTTTGAGCTAGTATAACGGTAAGTCAGTAAATTATGTCAGTAAACATGTCAGTAAACATTAATACTCCAGCTCATTTGGATCTGGCTTGGTACTCTTAACATGGCTCATGGTGCAAGCATTCCCATAGCAGCTTTGACCACAAGGAGTGGATGCAGGCAGCAGGAGAGAATCTTTGTCTCCAGTTCACGTGTGAGAACAGTTAGTGATGGCTGAACTACTCTTTATTTTATTGCATCCCTAAGGGTTGCACGGGAGAGATTTAAGTGGGAAAATCTAAAGTGATTTAGAAAGAAATTGCAAGAACTCTGAAGAGAATTACGTGTAACCAGTTATCTTTTTGAAACTTGTTTTTCAGGTCCTTTTTGATTAAAATTGAGACCCCCATTCAGATGTTATGCAGGTTCTCTCAGGTGGATTGGCCCCACAGTTTGAAAAACCCTGCCTTGCTTCACATGGATATTGAATGCTTAATCTCTCTGAAGTTCACTAGTGTAACATTTGAAGAATGAGTTTTAAAGAAGAGAATATATATCATGTTATGTAGGGGGGTGGAGTAGGAAGTGTCAGGGAGGTGATGCAAATATTTCTATGGAAATTAGTAAGAATTTTAGAGTACGGATTTTATTCCAACAACAAAGAGGGAGACTCAAGATCAATGTATAACAGGATAAACTAAAGGAAAGGGTATGCATCAGTGGGGGGAAAAATAACAGTAACTCAAAACCAAACATTACCAACCAGAAATCCTGACCTCGGAAAGAAGATACAACAGACCTGAGGACATACTCAACATGAAAGATGGAACGCACACCTGAAGATATGCCACTTGATTAGAAAAACTTTATGGATGCGTATTTGTTCAAAGTTCAAATTGATGTTTCTCCCTTTCCCTTCTGTTCTTTCTTTTCTTATCATACTAACCCTGTCATGGTGCACTGGCTCTTTGATAGTATCACCCTTGCAGAGTCAGACAGCTTTGGAGGTTACATATGAAGAAGCATTTAAGAAGGGCAGAAACATCAGAGTGGACCTTCTAGAAAGTTATAAGGTAAAACAGATTAAATCTCTCATGTTTGCTAAATAGTCATTTTGAATCAGGTTTCAGCGGCATAGTAATTGCATTGACTTACTTAGATTATTGAGCTTGCAGATATTTGTGCAAGGTTTGAAGGTCAGTATTTTTGTTTATAAATCTCTGTCAGTTAGTGTGCATTTGAGCACATTTATGTTTAAAAAACCTGAAGATTTCCTTTTGAAGAAGCAGGTGTGGATGCTATGTACAGTGAGAACAGTATTTTTTTTTTAATTGATAGAACTTGAGCATAATCCTTGCATCACTGCTCCCTTAGGTGCTGCCATTCTATTTTTACACTATTTTTTTTTCTTTATTTTTATTTTCTGAAACTCTGAAGTAGTATTCCTGCAGGGTTTGAGTAGTTTAAGCCACAGATACGACTGTTTCAAGATAAGCAGAAATTGAATTTGGCTTTGACAGATGATCTTGAGTTTAGGTTTGATTTCAGAAGTGATTTAACCTAGCTGAACATATTTCCAACCAATAGTGCAGTGTTTTGGTACACCAGGAAATCCGAGAAAGTAGAGAGTATTTGGGAGTCTTTGTTTCTTCTCTAGAGTTTTATGTTCCTATAAGCAAAGCATTTTTTGTCCTTTTCTGGAGAAATATATTTTATCTTGTCTCTAATTTTCTTGAAAACAGATGTTCCTGTTTACCCAGTATATTTCTTTATTACAATGAGAAAATATTTTTACTTAGAACAGATTTAAGTATTATTTTGACATGTTTGTTGTAACCACAAGCATAAGTTTCTCTACAGTACATGAGTGTAGTAGAGAGTATTGTTCCTTATATTAAATAAATTCCCTCTTCTGGTTTCCATCCAATATGCAAAGCCAATCATTAAAACAAAGAATCACTTTTGCACACCCACAGTTTCTGGAATTCTGCATTGTTCTTCTTGTGGCAGTGAATATTTCTACATGGCAACATAAATATATAGGATGTTAGAGAAAATGTCTTATTTCTTCTGCAGAGTTGGATCTTTTCTTTCTTCTCAGCCACCATTTCATAGATTTTTTCCCCTTTGCTGCTCCTTAATGGAAGAAAGTCTTTAAGAATTGGATTATTATTATTTTACTTAAATATACAAACTTAATAACAACAGAGAACTCTAACTCTACAAATGACACTCATGTCTTAAAACTCACTGAAAGAGCAAAGCTAGTGTCTGTCATAAAAATAATCTATTAATTCCTATTTCGTCCTCCTCTGAAATGTAGTTCCTCTGTGAGGTTTATATGTGTCAACTCATCTTTTAGCTATATAACTAAACCTGTGTTTTCTCTTTTATGTGTGTGTGTGTGTGTTTGTTTGTTTTATGGAATAAGTCTCCTGGTTATTGTTATCAAACAATAGATGCAGACAATTATTCTTGTTGCACAGATTATTTTTTTCTCCCCTCTCTCTTCTCCTTTGTTAGTTTTGTGAATGATTTAGAAACTAAAAGAGGAACTACTTTCCCTGAAGCTAAGGCAGAGAACAGTTCTGTGTGTCAATTGAGCTTCTACATCAGTTTTGTGCCAAAGAAGTTAGAAAGATATAAAACTCATTTTGCTTTTTAGCAAAAACTGTAAACTATGGACCATTTACATCTAGACTAAGTCTAAGTCTTTCACAAATAAAAGTTTTAAGACTTGATAGAAATATCTGGGACTTGAAAAAAAATCTTGTCCACCTTTTTTTATTTATTCTATCAGCTTGTCTAGTAAGAGAGTACCTTTTTCACCCAAATCTCTCTTCCACCTTTGCTGCCTGTCATTTTTGTAAGAATTATAGGTGGTTTAAAGATGTATTGCAGCAAATTCTTCAGATGGGCTAAATTTTTATAGCTGTAGCATCTGCAAATATAATAATTAATGTCTCGATTTACAGACAGCTTACTCAAATAGTTTTTATATTCAGCAGTGTAATAATGATTTAAGGTTAAAGTTCTATCTTTTTTTTTTTTTCTGTTTACTTACTTTATTTTATGTAATAATTTCAATTACTGAGCATTATTTAATTGTGCCTATAAATTGAATTATATTTGAAATACTTTCTCAAATTTATTTGAGAAATTACTAATAAAAGACATCATCATAGAGGTAATCTTTTTTATATTTCTTTTATTCTGAGGAAAAAATAATAAGGACAAGCAAGAAGGCTTGTGCTTGTGTTTAGTTATTTAGTTGCCTTTTTTTTTTTTTTTTTTTGTAACCATTGTTTCCATATAAACACACAATTAACTGTACAAGGCACATAGTTTTCCACAGAAAAATGAAGCATGCTCATGGGCCCAGACAAATCCAGATGAAACTGTGGAGCATATCTTGCATGTTTTCCTGGAAGCAGCACAAGATTATGAAAAAGGATCTTCACACCACACTTATGCCAACTGCAGCATATGATGATGTTTACCATAATTTTGCTAATCCTCTAACCAGGTGAACACATCTGAGAAGGAAGGTCAAGTACATTTCTGAATGTAATGCATAAGGTTTATGAAGGTCGCACCTGGGAACACCCACAGTACACCACATCTCAAAAAGGAGTGCTGTAAAGGAATCACATCTTTGTCTTTTTTTTTTTTTTTTTTTTCTCCATCATTTGAATGATTGCAGCCAAGGCTTTCTGGCTTGTGAAATGTTCAAATAACCTTCAAATGGCTGGTATGTCTGGGCTCTCTGATTGCCTTGTCTCTTGCATGTATGTGGCAATGTGATCTTTTATAGGCAAAGTATGCTTAGAACAGACTATGGCCAGTAATTCATAAGATGGCAACCTGCTTAAATATTTTCATTTAAAAGCAGGAGGAATAAAATCTATGATATTTCAACAGAAAACTTGCACGATGCTGTCAAAGCAGCTTTACAGATCTTTCATAAAGTCTTTGTTAGGTAAAACCTTAGTTTATTCATTTGTGTAAGAGTACAAGTTTAAAAAATAATAAAAAAATAAAATGCCTTGCTCAGTAGTGAAGGGTGACAGTTTGGAAGGAAAAATTTAAAAATAATAGGCATTCTGGTCTTCTCTCTCTCAAATAATGCATTTTTCTTCCTTTCGCTAAGGACTGGGGGGAAATAACACTGGAAAGGGTTCATAGGGATTGTGAAAGAGTGAGTTCTACTGTAAGTACCTTTAGAAGCTGGATGAATGTTAATTGACCATAGGGAGAAGCTGAGCTGGGTGAAACAGCCTGGACCTTGATGGTTCCCTGGTGACCAGTCAGTGAGGCAGGAGAGAGCGAAAAATTCAAATTGGCAGCCATGCACGGATTTCATCTAGCTTATTTTTTAAAAATGTAATATGAAAAGGACCACCCATTTCGATTATGGGAATTTTTGCTTTGCGGAGGTGGAATCTCTATGACTTCATTAGGCCTGACAGACACAACATGCAAATGCTAAACCATACCAAAATACTTTGAAAGCATTTATAAACAAAATGTGCAAATTTAAAGCCCCCCCCCCCCCCCTTTTTTTTTAATGTATTATACCACCTTGCAAAGGCATGCAGTAGATCAAATGTGTACCTGAACCAAGTGTCTTCATTCACTAGGGTATTATGATGTGTTTCTGTGTTTCTTGGCTTTTGTTCCTTGGTTTTAATCCCTATGGGGGGGAGGGGGAGGGGGCGGGGAGGGGGGTTTGGAAGAAAGACCATATTTCTGAAAGCATATCTGAAAATTTAGTATGAAAACAAGTCATTTTAACTCAGGTTTTGATAACACATTGATTTAACTAGGAAAAGTGCCATGAGATGCAAAAACATGGGCTTTTAAAACTGAAGTTCAACATAAACTGCAGAAAAGAAGGCATTTAATGGGAAAACAAAAGGAAGAACATCCCTTTAATACAGTATATTTTTTATTATTTTTACTTTTTAACACCATTCCTAGGAACAATTTTTACTACTGTAGGAAAATAAATAAATAAATAAATAAATAAATAAATAAAGCCAGACAGACAATGTGGGAAGCTGTTCTGTAGAAGATTACTTGTTCCATTTTTACTTCTTATTGCAAAAATACTGAGTGATGTTTGGTCTCTCAGCATTTTTTGTTGGGACTGCACGCCATGTTTTAGCAAATCCCAAATTGTCACATCTATCCTGGCTGTTTCCTCCTTAGAATCTCTGGAAGTGACAAGATGAAGAGATCATCTCCCAAACTTCCCTAACCTTCGTCTTCCCATAACCTCACTTGTGCCTTTGGCTATTGTCCCTGCTTGCCCTGCTATATTCATTGCAGACAGCACTGTCCTGAGAGCAGTGATTTGTTTCTCCTATTTGGCTGTGAAGTACTTTGTACTCTAATGGGACTGTATAAATAAAAGTAATTAGTTTTTCTGCCTCGTTCAGGGAACTATAAGTAAGAATAGCAGGGTACGCCAATCTCACTTTTAAACAAATTACTTGCTTGTAAGGTTAATAGATTTCTAATGTGCACCTCCCTTTTTACCTCTTAAATTAGAAGAAAAAGTCAGCAATACTTAAAATGTAAAATTGCCTCATGCAGTTCCGATCAGAGAGACTGAGAAAGCTGTAGAAATGGTAGATGGACATACAGTGGGTAAGCAGCATCACTCAGTGTTGGATTTCTACTTTTCATTCAACTGTGGGAATGATACAACCATACCTCTTAAGAGGAATTGTACAAGTTCCAACCATCTGTTAAATTAAGCATAAGTGATTATTATGAACATGTAGAGCAGGCCTGTTACAAGGGGGACAATAACTCTGCGTGTGTAACTAAGCCTTATGAGCCTTCTTGATTCATATTATTTTTTAATTTTTTTATACACTACAGTCTTACTTGCTGCAAAGTTCAATGGCGAGAATAATTAGCTTAATTCTTCCATATTAGATACAGTATATCCTGTGTTTGAAATAATGAAATGCTGGAAGAAGTCCAGATAGTAATGTCTTTTAAATAAATGCTTTAATATGTTGATACTTTTCTGGCAGTAATTTCCTCTACCAGCTGCTTCTGTCTTGGTGGTACTTTGAAAATCAGTGGGCAATAAATCAGACTCTCTCAAAGACAGGAGTTTTGATTACTAACAAAACCCAAACAGAACGAGACGTAGCACTCTATGTGACAAACCTGGAAAAAAAATACATGATCATGATATTTTAAATAGGAAACTTCTCAAGGGTCTTCTTGCTTGTGCCTGTTCCCTACCAACAGATCTTGTTGCCTTACAGTTTCAGAAGCTTTTCTGTCAATGTGCCCCTACTTTTTGCCTACTTTGCTTTAACAGAAGAAATCCTGTCCCACTTGAAATTGAAAAGTTTTGTCATTGACTTGAGTGACTCGGTAACTGGCACAAGTACTTCACGTTATATGGTGGTTCCTCTGATGATTTTTATGATCTCCTAGCACAACAGAAATTGTTCTTAGACATACAGTGTACAGAAACATCTTGAGTACACTCTATTTTTTTTTTTTTGTTAGAGCCTACTCCTTCACTCAGGCAATGTGAAGTCGTGTTAAAAGCATCAAGATAATGAAGTTGCTTTAAAGCATCGGTGCTGGTGCAGAGCAAGTGCAGGCTGCTAATACAGTGAGCTGTTGTTTTACAGTGCAAGGACACATTATCAAATTATAACAGGAACACTATGCAAAAGGATTATGTGTGTGTGTGTTGAGGAAAATACAATTTATTTGGAGATATATCCCCTCCAAGTGCCTAGAGAGTTTTTGTTATAATGGCAACATCCAGCTGAGAATTAAATCACGTTTCAGTTTGTCAAGTGTACAATTATAATTATTTGCACTGTACCAAATGAATGTTAAGGCCTGATAAGGAGGTGGTCTCTCCGTCTTTTCTGTGTATAAACCCTCCTCCCAATCTACAAAAAAAAGCATTATTTCTGGTTGTTTTCAGTATGACCTCTCTTATGGTTGACTTCAACTTCATGGTCCACTGAGCAATGTTGTTTGAAAATTGATTAAAAACTGTAATTATTGTGGCAGGAACATAACTGTGATTGATAGGACAAAGCCAAGTAATCAAAGTGGGTGGGGAGGGAGGAAAGGAATCTCAACCTAAAATTTATTTGTGCTTTAGTGAAACATAAGTGAAACTGTAACTTCTAAAGTTTTTTCTGACAAGTCTCAGTTTATTCTGTGTGATTTAAACACAAAAAGGGAAGAAAAATAAAAATGCAAATATCATCCCCCAAAAATCCCAAACCTCTTGAAATGATGGGGGTTTCTGTTATCTTCAGTTAACATTAAAAAAGACAGATTTTATTTGGTACAGAACAAAGAATTGTGCTACTTCATGAGAATGAAGGTATTATGGACATTTAATCTTCTTTACTATTATTTTTCCTTTTGTAAAGTCTACTTATAACAGCTCTTGTATGTTAGTAATTAGTTTTCTGTCACAAACTTGATGAACAACTTTTTCCTCTGAAACTCTAATCCTTTTGTGGTTTGCATATTAACTTTTAAAATAAAATAAAATAAAATAATACTAATAATTAAACAACAACAACAACAACAAAAAATTATTTATCAAAGAAAACCCAAAAAGAGCTTCAGTAATGGACATGTTTTTCTGCGCTGATTTCTTTTCTTTGCTGATTGGCTCTACCACCCATGCCATAGCTGAGACTTGCACATTCTCCTGATTTTTCTAAAGGTATCATCTCCCTCCCTGGTTTTTCTAACAGCCTCATCTCCCCGCTCTTGACACAGGATTGTTTGCCAAGCCCTTTTTGCCACAATATCAACCATTTGACTGGCAGATTCCACTTTTACGGTCTAGTGCAAAACAAACCATTTATCAACTCAGTTGAAAGATTCAGATGAGGAATGAGTGAAACATAATTTGTATTGTTTATTAGGTAGCTTTTGGTTTTGTTGTTTGAAAAATGCAAAATGAAATGTTTTAATCTTATCTAATCTTTGGTTTTAATATTATACATTGATGGAGTTTTTCTTTTCAAAGAAAAAATGGAAGGGTTAATCCCTGTTTTTCATGCAGATTGCCTCTCAGTGTCTCAGTGGCTGAACTTGCACCTGGCTCTCACAGTCACACAGCTTCTCCTTCTGGCCTGCTGGTCTGTGCCCTGGACATGGTGGGTTTATATGCAGGTTAAAGCATCAGGGCTTAATGTTCTTGTGGCACTATTAGACATGCATACCTGAAACGTGAAAGCTACCTACCCAAAAATCTCAAGCCCAATAATGATAGCACCTTTAATTACAAACTTGCTTGCTAGTCTTAAAATAGACATCTTGGTGCCAGAAGCTCACAGGTCATATATTTCAGGGCCACGTTACAAGAAAAACAATGTCTGCATTTATTTCTCCTAAAAAAAATATAATAATAATAATTATTATTATTATAATAAAAATAATAAATAGAACAAGAACAACACAAACTTTATGTTAATTTACAGGTCCATAATGTGCCTTCAACTACTGTGGTTATTGCTGGATATCTGTCACATGAGGCTTAGCCATTGTCAGTAGTCACATCAAAAATGGGCTAATTTAGTTTAACTGGGCCAAAATGCAAGAAGCTTAATCATTTCACATTTCATGTGATTAAATATTTGTTCATAGACTTTTAGTATATGTTAGTTGTTCTCTAAAAACTATCCTAATACTGAAAGCAAGAATCTACTTTTTGGTCATGTTAGCATGAGTAGAGGTGATAGAGCCTGGCCCTAGACAGACCTAGAATTATGTTTGAGATGGATGATAAAACAAATCGTTAAGTTCATTTTGTTTATGTCACTTCTGTAATGGAATCAGAGGATGTCTTTCATGCTTACAGCATAAAGTTATTCCATCTGAGAAGCTGGAATGATTGGATCTATTGACAGGCCTTTCATGGTTCTTAATGTAACAGATCACAATACTCTAGAATATGCAATCTCTATCCTTTCAAAAACATAGGATTTTGGAGGGTCTCACTAAAAATATTCTTACATAGAGCAGAGGACTGGGAAAACCTATTCTGAATATAAATTTTCCATGTTGGTTGAACTCAAGGAAATCCAGTGAAAGCAAACGGGAAATACAGGAGTTAGGTTGGGAAAAGCAAGAGGTTAGCAGGGTCACTAACTAGAATACAAAAATCATTTGAACCTGGTCAGAGAAGTGCTAGTCGTGCATAATTCAGTTCATCATTAATAGGAGGAATAGGACAAACAATGTCACATGAGAACATGTTAAAGAAACATAAGAAAAATGACCACTCTACCATATCTGTTTTTCAACCTAGTGCTGTAATATGGATTAGATGTGCAAGTTTTTTGAAAACTATCTACCTGTTACAGGAAAGAATAACACCTACACTCATTGCATTCAATTAAAATACCCACATATTATGTTTTCATAGCTGGAAAAATCATAGGGTCTCACTATAATCTCGGACACATTGCTGTAATTCCAAAAAAATTCCACCGAAGTAAAGTGGAGTCGTGTAAGCATATGTACAATCAAAATCCAGACCTGAGACCCCTGAGTTTTTCTTGTTATTGACCATGCTATCCATTCTACATTTTTTTTTTAAAAAAAAGGAAACGAGAAAAAGAGGAAAAAGAGGAATTATAATGAGCAATAATAAAAGTTACAGCAATCTTGAAAAAGTAAACACGCTAAAAAAAAGTATTAGTAAGCAGGCTATGATCTTCTTTCCAAATGGGACCTTCACACACAACATACAAAGTTACTGGCATCTGTTGTTCACTACAGAGAAGTGACGACAAACAGATGTCAATTTCTTTGAATAGTCACCAACTCTGTGTTCGGTTCTGTAGTTGCTAATGACGTATTTTATTTCTTTGGTTCATAATTCCTGCATGGAGATGAAAAAGGAAAATTACAGTTTTAATTACCTTCTTGCAGTGTGCTAGAGGTACTAATTTTTCTAGCCATTGCAACTTGTAATGCTCATAGGTTGAAAGAGTGGGTTCCTGTTTTCTTTGCAGTTGTGCTCAAGGCAGGTATGGCTAGAGCCAGACATTCAGATCTAGATTGCTCACCACCTTTGGTGTTAGGTAAATGCATTAGGAGCTGGAGCTTTATAAGAGGCTAGTATGTCAAAATTAACCTTAGGGGAAATTACTTTTTTTCTCAGTGAGAGCAGATCTGATTTCATCCCAAACTCTACTCTTGTGAAGCTTAGCACCTGATTTAAAGCTGCTGCAAACAAGCATAGTAACACACTGCTCACAGGAGTAGCGTTCAATTTTATTCATTTCTTAAGTTGTTTGTACTTTTCCATATAATCTATTCACATTATAAGTCCTGTTTTGACATTTAACCTCTATTTCATGAAATTTGTTTCTGAACAGAGAATGAAACTTTTTCTACTTCCACAGCTGGTGCATCTCAGTGATAACTCTGTTACCAAGACTCAATTGCCTTGCTTCCATCTCCACTTTGGAGGACATCAAGCAGGACATCTTCAGCAGTAAGACATCTGAGGTGAAGCATTGCTGCCTCTCTGACAAAACATGCAACATCTCCGTGTTTTGGGCTTATTTTCCATAGAGATCAACATTCTAGATAAAAATATTGATCCAAATTGTACAAAATTGCCTAGGCTTTTGTTTGGTTGGTTGGTTTGGTTGTTTTCACATATATTGATGCTCCATTATTTAGGGTTTTATTTAGCCTCTAAGATTACTTAGAAATTTTGTCATACTTTCTGTGTGGCATATTATTAAACTGCTAACTCACTTGATATATTTTTTTCCAAGTGCTCTTGACTTTGAATGAAATATTCAATTCGTTGAGAGGCAACATGTTTCTAAGATAGTACTCTTTGAAAATATTCCTAATTTAAAATTGCTCAATAAATATGTTTCTTTAGAAAGATTAAGTTCTTCATATTGCCTCAAAGTACCAAGTTTACTAATCATTATGTCGTTCCATTTCATTAAAGTTAATTGATTTCAAACATTTGAGAATACGATTTACTCCTACTATAACTTCGGAAGCTTCTATCAATCTTAATCATGATTTTGATGGAGTAGATTTTATTTTATTTGTATGGTTAATTTGTCTTTGAACTTCCACATTTAGCAGTTTGATTACATATTTCATGGTTGTTACCGTGTTTTTAAAGTGGTAGACAAAGTTGAAAAAATTGCATGTCCACAGAACAAGTGAACTTGCCGTAAACAAAGACTATCAAACGCTGGCAGATTTAAAGTGGGGGAAAGAGAGAGAAGAAAAAATACATGATTATAAACATATATATCTAACAGCATCAGTGGCAACAACAAAGCAGACCCCTCCTCTCCTCCCCCTTCCCCCCCCCCCCACAGTAAGAAAGAACAACTAAAAAAAAAAAACTCGTTCCCTCAAGCTGGTTAGAGAGCTTTGTCAACTGCAAATGCATGCAGTTTAGCAGATGTTTTCTTGTCTCATTAATAGTTTTACATAATCAAACATCTTTATATATTCAAGTGGATGTTCTCTTGTGCGCACCTTAACCACATGCTGATTACTGATCAGTAACATGACGAATAGCAGTCTAAGACAAAAGTTACAGAAACAGCTAAGGAAGACAGCAGTTAAGGAAGAACAGCTGAAATTAGCTGATTTTGGAAAGAATTCACTGGAAATATGTGGGTGTCTCTCCTTCTCTTTTAGTGAAAAGGGATGATTTCTCTCTGTCTGTCTGTCTCACTCCAACCAAGCTGTGAATTTTCTGGCCAAATTCTACCCAGAGTGACATGCATTTAACCGTCCTGTCATTAGCCTGAAAATAGCTGAGAGCAGGAAGACGACTCTGTTACTGTTCTTTCCCCCATCCCTGCCCTCCCACAGTGCTTTCAGGAGGGAAATGCTGAAAACAAATCCATATTGGAGAGTGAGAACAACGTGGGAAAATAGGAGCCTGGACCTTTTTAGACATCAGGGAATCCAGCCATTAGATGCAATCCATAGGAAATCAGGCCTCATTAGTTCTGCAGCTCACAGAACTGTTTTTCTAATGTAAAGAGGCTCAGCTGTGCAAGCAATTTTTTCTGAGACTTTCAATCTGGGTGCTTAGATTGGGGGTATATGACATCAGGTATTTTGGACCTGAATTTCCTGCAGTGAAGGAAAATTCCAGTGTGTTAAATTGTTGTGTACTGTACTTGATATTTCTAAAACTTCCATTCTTTGTATGACAATCTGGGAAATTCTGGCAGTCCTCTCCTGCAGTGTGTCTTCCAGAGATTTCAATGTCACATTAGAAGCTCTGATGTAAAGAGAGAATTAAAACAACACTCACTATTTCATTAACACTAGTGTATTCCTTAATACCTTTTCCTGAGGCTATCAGAATATTTTAATGTCCCATCACTCCTGCAGCACAGAGAAGGGACATAGAGCAATAATTTTCCCATGACAGAAATGCCTTTGAAGCAAAACAAAGCAGTATTTAACACTACAGAGCAAACTCTCAAGAGCAGCCAGTGAGAAACACTGCTAAAACTAATTGCAACAACCAGAGGAATGTAGGTCAGGAAGATGCAATTATCTGGCTAGCAATTTTAAAGGGTAGTGAGGTTAGCACCCTATTTTTGCATTAAAGATCCACACAGTTTTTCGAAACCACAACTGAGAAGACCCTTTGCCTTTCTTCTTGGAAAGAGAGAGTCCCTGTGAAGTTTACTGATTGATAGTGATATGTTCAAAGTGCTGTGCAGTATTCGCTTGCTCAGTGCTACCCACTTCCTATTGTAATATGGGATTCCTGGAGATCAAGAGAGGTCATGAGGTCAGTGTAAAGGACTACAACAAAAATCTTCCAATAAATGAAATAGTATTTTGAAGCTGACATCAAGGAACAAAATGTCAAAAGCAGTGAACTGGGAACTGGCCACCCAGAACTGGACACTGTATCTTTCATCTTAATGTATCCCAAACAATTTAAAATAATAACAAATGCGGATCTCCATATGTTCTACAACTGCTTGGGAGGTGCAAAAGTACAGACTCAGGGGGAGCATACACCCATGCTATTTAATATGGTTATTACATCTGGCTTTGTGGATTGGCAATTCTGCTCTGTTATCTGTGAAATTTCAAATGACTTTGTTCACTATGGCATCTGAGTATGTTCCAGTAGTTCATAAACTGCAGGATGAAAAGCTGAAGCTGACCCGTGGCCTTTTTTTTTTTTTTTTTTTTAATTTTCTTCCCAGGGGTGAAGAGTATACTAATGCATGTGAATAGACTAAATTTATAGTTAAAGTCTGCTTTATAGTTATAGCTCTAATAGGTTTTTGTTTGTTTGTTTTGTTTTGTTTTATTATTATTATTAACAAAGATATCCTGTTGTGTGCTTATGCTGGATATCTTTAGCACAAAAAGATATGAAAGATATGAAAAAGCATCTTACATTTGAAGTAGAAGACAGTGAGGGCTCTAGACCTTTGTTTATCAGGAAGTCTGTTTAAGAACTTCAGACTGGCCTGCAGAAAAATGGTATCTATTGTCCTGCAAGATTTATCCATGCTTTCAAGTGCTCTCTTGTGCCAGAAGAGCAAAGCTATGTGCCATGATTTTTATCAAGAGATTTATGTAAACATTTTGTATGTTAGCCATGGATAACTGAAAACGTGCAAATACAGTTTGCTTTGACCTGGATCTTGACTCTGTTCACTGAAAAGATACTGTAGAAAGCCAAGGACAATTTTGATATGTTTTTGCTGGTCTATAGTTCAGAGAAGATGATGCACGCTTAGTGTTAGTAAACATTTCCATAAAGGATGGTGATTCTGCATCAAGGGAACAAAGGAACATTATGTCAGTGTTCAGATGTAGCATGAGAGTGGCATGTGGCAACAAGCCTTTTTGATGAAACAAAGATCACTGACCTTTCTTGCAGTTTAGGAACTGGAATAGTTGCAGTGCTTTCATTAAGTAGCAAGTCTAAGTCGTGGATCTGATTTGTGTATTCAGCTCTGAATACTGCTTCCATATCGAACATGAAGTATGATTTGAGTTAAAATATGAAGTCAGTCCCATTTGTAAGTGAAATTCAGTAACACGAGATGGTCATTAGTAAAACTAATATTGAATCTCTATCAGTCAGTTTTTTGTTGTTGTTGTTTTTTTTTTTTTTTTTTTTTTTGGTTTTGTGTGCTAGATACTCAAATTAGTATTCATCTTATGGCCTGGTAAGCATTTAACTTAGAGCCTTTGTGACAAGAAAAGAAATGGAAGTCCAGCTTACCACCAGCACTTAGCTTTTGGGGCCTTAGGAGAGCATACATAAATACTTTTAATGGCTTTAGTATGTGTTCACTGGGGAGCATCAAAACCAGTCTAAGCAAGATGAGTAAGAGAAAGCAGCCGAGGCTTTGTCTGCGCAGATGGGTGCAGGCAGTCATGCGTTTGATCTGCTTGCACACTGAGCTGTCTGAATAGAAGCCAGCTCTGGCCTGGAAACCATAAAGACACATTAATACATTGCCATGCTGGAGCTCATAAGCCTTACCAATTCTAGGGCTACTTTTGTTTCAATAACCTCTCTATTACAGTTTTTGTTTGTTTGTTTGTTTTTTAAGGAAGTATCTCCCATAGTTTGTTCCAACTACTATATTGTATACTACTATATATACACTATATACTATATATACACTGTTTCAGCAGGATCTGATTCTCAGAGAGAGAAAGCTTGAAACATCCTACATGTCGCTGGATCTGCAAAGCTATTACAAGTTACTGTTATTTGGAAAGTTTCCTGGTTCTACAGGTGAAAGAACTGTCAAATTTTCTTAAATGCAAGACCTCAGTCAGGTAAGAGTATACAAAAGTAAGATTAAAACTAGCAGCCATGACAGTTCTAACAAAGAGCTAGTGCTAATAGGTAGTTTTCTGTTTAAAGTATTTGAAGTGCCCATAGTACTGTACAATGTGGCTGCAGGCTCTAATTTCATGTTCTGGGTTAACAGCAGGTGTAACTTGGTGGAGCCACCTGATGCCCAAAAACTCCGTGCTATGCCACAGTGATTTCTCCTCATACTCGATGCCTAGAGTGGGGTGGGCAGGGAGGCAGTGTTTGAGCACTGGAGCTTGAGGTTTCTTTATGAGGAGGCAGCATTAACTAAAAAAAAAAAAAAGGAAAATCACATAAAGGGTAGGGAGGATGACAGACTGTGTGTGATAAAAAGAGAGGAAAAAAAAGATGTGAACTAAAAGAATAAAATGATATTGTCATAACACCTACAGGCCTCCCTTCTGGAAAAGATGGGGAGTAATTGTCAGAAGCTAAACTCAGTGTGCTGCAAACCCAGTCTCAAACTATCATTAATAATCTTGAGAAATGAGTCTGGAGGATAGAAATGAAACTGGCAGTTTTTCAGAGGCAGAGTCGACATTGGCTGTCATCCCATTGAGAGGCATACCCTGTTAGGGCCTGTTAATGTTACACTCCTGTCAGAGTGACATATAACATTATATGTTAAACAAGTGGCAGACAAGACAGTGTGGAGGCAAATTGTTGAGCAGATGGCACAGCCTACTTTACTTACCATTTGAAATTAAAATAGAGCAAATGCCATTTTTTGCATTCACTCACATTCTTTCCAAATACTAGTCTGGGTATTGCTCAGAAGCTTCCTTCCTTTGTTGTAGCTACTGAGACAAGAGGAATTTCATGGTATAATTATAATATGGGGTATTTCAAGTGCACCACGAATTGTGTGTCTATACATGTACATACATGTTGAGAGGAGATGGCAGCAGGGCTGGATATAAGTTTCTGAACTGCAGCAAGTGCATACTTTGAGTGTATTACTTCTCCAGATATCTGTTTTGAGCTGTGAACCACCTGTGGCTCATTGTGTCACTTTTCTTTTTAAAGCCTCACAATATGTAGAAACACCAGACTTACAGCATCTGCCTTCATTCCCAGTTATAGAAGGAAGAAACAAACAAAAAAAAAGTGATTTTTTCTTTGGGAGCTGGGAAAGGAATGGCATAAACAGCATGACAATGCTTTTCTCTCTCACATTGTTCAATTTGTGTCCCTCTGAATTAAATTACAGTAATCCCATTGACTTTAGTGGTGTTGTACTGAACTATAATAAACCAATCAACTGATCTCTTAGTAAAAATAAGAGACTTCAGCCATCGGCTTGGGACAGTCTGCATGAAATAACATTTTAAATCTAGATAGGCCTCACATTAACCACCTTCTAGATACTGCTGGTTCACTTTCCCAGTTAAGATGACTTTCTTCCCCTGGCCCAAGAAAGGAACAGTGAATGACAAGATATCGCTATGTAAAGTGACATGCAAGGCAAAGTGCCGTCACTAGTTACTTAGTAGGAGGGTTAGCGTGTTTGGTGCTTTTCAGTCACTGACAAGATACAGCCTCTTCCCTAAAGACTTTACAGGCTGACTAGAACAGATGTAAGTGTTCAAATATCTCTTGGTGATTCAGAAGAAATCCCAGTCTGAAACATGGTTTGAGAAGCCTTAGTAAGGAAAAGTGGAACCAGTAACAAATTCTAGCCTTCTAGAGTATTTTACATTCTGTACAAGGCAGAGGAAAAAAGGAAAATCTCACCTTCACAGGTGGTATGTTCAGCAGTCACACTGGATAACAAAAAGTATCCTACCACACATTTTCTTAGGTGGAGCTCATGAATTTATGGGCTTATCAACCAGCATCCAGCTCTATGTTTTACAAGGTCAAAAATATTTTTTAAAAAAATAAATAAATAAATCCTGAGAGTATTTGATTAGTGTCCAGTAGCTTAAGTTATGCCTATCCAGAAGTTCACAGATAATGTTCTGTATTTTTTTGATATGTGTTATAAGACTTAGTGATATATAACAAAATCATTATTAAAGAAGTGCAGGCATAAAACCTAATTCTTTAATAAACCTTGTTTTTGTGTTTTCTTGAAGGGCCACATAATACTGACTTTTTTGTTGAAAATTTACCTGTCTGTGTTGTGGTGTGCTCCCCCGACACATTTCTTGCCTTCTGGCTTATTGATGCCTTGCTCAAACACTGGCCGTTGCACCAGAGGCCTTGCTCAGGCAGACAGCAACCACGATGTCAGCTCCAGCTGCTCTATGCTGTAAATAATCAATGCACCTTACCATCTCAAAACTTAAGTCACTGTCTTATTTATGATTAAGCTTAGTTATATTACTAGATTATATCAACAATATATTGTTGCTTTTCTCTTATGAGTGAAGTATATAATTTCATCCATGATGAGATGACCACAAAATAAAAAAATAAAAGTTATTTGTGGTCACACAGAGTGTGGAAATGTAGTTGTTGAGAGAGAAGGATAATGGCTCGTAAGTACGAGATAAAGGAAGTCTCTTCCTGTGATACAGTAAATACATTATGATTTAGCCTGCACTTTTGGTAATAAAGATAATAAAGGCAGGTCCAGTGCATTCCAGATGTATGTTTAAAGATAGGTTTGTTTGTTACCCAAAATATGTACTGAGTTTGCATAATAACCTAAGGCTTTTTTTTTTTTTTTTTTTTTTCCTGGCATCAGCTGTCAACTAATGGAGTTGACATGGAGTTCTGATTCTGTTGTCATTTTACTGTGATTTTAAGAGTACGTGTGCATGTGTGTGTGTGTGTAGAAAACACAATGGTGAAAATTTCTTTATGGCAGAAATTAACTTGGTTTATGAAACAGCTTTCCAAAACTTCTTCTTTAAAGTTGGAAACCTTCTTAGGCATCATTCATGGCTCATAAAGCATAAGTTTGAAATAATACATTTAATATTTCCAGGAATTTAGTATACCGTTACAATTGCAGGTTAATTTTCAGTGGTGACATAACACTTTTAATGCACAATAAATCTATTTAACAATGCTGTTATGTATTTCAGTTATTCTCAGCAGGCCAGAGAATTCAAAGGTTTTTAACATACAGAAATTCAGTCTGAAACAAGATGATTTCTTTGTTTTTATTTCCTGGTGATAATCATCACAAATAACTGAATGCAAATACATTTCATGGAGATTTTTAAGATGTTGGGCCAAATATTGTTCTCAGCTAAATGAATGACTGATACTGATAGTAAAGATACTGATGGTAAAGTCCAGGGACCTCTCAAAGATGGGAGCTTTTGATGCTTATGTGTTATTAATTCCATATCAATGTAAACAAAACTACTGCTTCCTTTACCACCATGAAAATGCACACACCAATTTGACAACTTTGCTTTAATGAACAGTTGAAACACAACTTCTTTCGACCTATGGCTGCTATAGAGCTTTAATATCTATTTATTTGTTTTTACTGGTCTTGACCTTTTATTGTTATAACTCAGTACATTCCAACTCATTATAAAACTTTTTATTTGGCTCTACAACATGTCTGTTAGTAATCAACTGCTGTTTTTCTGTTACTGTGTTTCTGAATAACATGAAATGTACAAAAGTAAAACAAATGGCATTTGTAATTGTTGTGAAGTTTACGGGAAACAGCCTGAAATTGTTACAGTTATTTTACATGGGAAAATTTTAGAGATGGATATTCACAAAGAATGATATAAAACTCCCTGGGTTCTTTTGACAATTTAATTGGGAAAGATAGAGACACAACTTAGCTCTTCTAAACGATCCTCTGCCTTTTTGAATAAAGTATAGAGGGACAGATTAGCCCCTCTAATTATTAGGATAATGTTGGCCTTTATGAACACCCCTCACAGACACTAAGAGGGATGAAAGAGAAACAGAGCACTAATAAATGTGTAAGCCTCTTCAGAAAAGGCCTTAAGTAGGTCTTATTTTTCTAAACTATTAAGAAAACCTGAATGTCCACAAGGCCAATTCAGTGGTGGATGCCCAGTTTCTCCAAATGAGGTCATAAAGAACGTAATAGGGATGGTATTGATCTATGGGGGGGGGGGGTTAACTCATTCTGTGCAGTTTCCCATTAATTAAATAGGGCAATTACAGTCATCCTGTGAAGTGAAATTTCACTTCAGTGTCAATTTCCCTAACATATTTTGCCCTCTCCAAAACTCAGCACTGCTTGTTCGGCTATTTGACAGTAGCCATTTGGATGTTGTCACGCTGAATACTGAGACTACTGGATCTATGTGACAGGCCCTTGAAATGAAGGAATCAAAATATGACTGTTGTCAGGAACTAACCTAAGAACTAAGAAAAACACTGCGTTGCCTAGATGGATCTGCTACTTGTCTGAAAACTCTTGGTGAATGGCAGAAACAGCATGAGAGGGTGCCCAAGTCCTTGCCTTGGATTTCTGTGGTAAAATCCATTGAAAATATGAACATACAGTTATAAATAAAACTAAGTCCAAATACTCAAACAGACAGATAATGAAGGCAAATAATGTTAATAACTGATTTCATATAAGTAATCAAGGAAAGCAATCAAGAGGAAAGAAGATTAATTGTTTTTATCTTGAGATTATCTTCAATCAGTTGTTGCTAGGATCACAAAGGGTGTTTCAAAGCTCTGGTTTAATTAAGAGATAATCCAGAATTATCACATTTAATTATGTTGTAAAGGTCATTATGTCTTCAGTCTTTGTCAGAAATACACCCACTGTGAGGAAGGCTATTACACCAGAACAAAAAGAGCACGTCACTGAAATGAGTAAAACTACATGGAGCTTACTGATGTATGCGAACAGCTGAGGTTCTTCATTAGATAGACAGTTTACAAACTAAGTTGTCACATTCTCAAAAAGGCAAAAGTACAAGTAATTAAACCGAATGATTCTGGATTATTTTACGTAATCCACCATTTCAGCATGGTTGTTACTGAAAAAAACACTCTGATCTTCAATAATCTCTGGACTGTGCAATTAGTCTTACCTCACATATGTGACTGATGGCTACTTTTAAATAGGACCAATTTTCTTTACACCTTCTTTCCCCCTCTCCTCTTTTTCCCTTGGAGCTAATTCAAAGCTTTTCAAAATAGAGTAATCATAATAGCTTGTAAACCAATCATGATTAGATTAGTGCCTTTCTTCCTCCCTTCCCCAGCCCCTGAAATGTTGGTTTTCAGTACCTCTTGAAAGTCCCAAAGTAGTCCTAATGTTTATTTGCCTGTTCTCTTCTTATGTCTCTCAATATCAGAAAGTATTTTTCTACTGAATATTAAAAAGCAACATTAATCATCCAGCAGTAAGGAGAAAAGCTTCAGCTGGTATAAAGAGGCTTCACTGACTTCAACAGAGTGATGATAATTTATGACATGAGAAGATCATGCAGTAAATAGCCTATTAAATCTAAAAGAAATGTATAGTTAATTGCACATGGCATATGATTTATAGCACTATTTGTTCTAGGAATTTCTTGACAAGATATCATTACTATTTGGCAAAAGATCTGAAAATTCTTATTGGAAATTTGGCTTCATTTTTACCATAGCCAGTGTATATCTAAATAAAGTGTTAGTAGAAAATCTGTTAGTGTTCTTGCTTAATCTGTATTAAATATAAAATATTTGTCGTGTTCTTGTTTTACTGTCAGATAATAATGAAGTATATATACTTTTAAAAAAAATGTTTTAAATTTCTTCTTGATTTAAATTTAGTTGAACAAAATGCTGATATTTGATGTACCACATTGATGAAACTTGATGAACCAGTTCCATAATGGAAGTCTGATTTCTCCAAAGACCAAGGCCAGTAGTAAGCAGAAAAAACACTTGTTTTATCTGTGCTTTGTCTATGTAATTACTGAAGTTGCATGGCACTGTATTCTAGACTTCCACTCAGTTTGTTATTTAAACTGTGAGGCAGCTTTAGCTTTGCCTCAGAATAGCCATGTTAAAATGGACACATAGAGTGGAATAGAAAAAATTAACTTTCTAAAACCAGGCCCCTGGTATCAGGATCTGAAATACAGTCATGAGAAGCAAATTGCTATTTGCAAAGCAGAAAAACAACAGCCAGATTGTTTCTTCTTCACTTACTGTGCACAGTGTGTGTTGGCACTACATTGCAGTAGCTCAGAAATCTCAAACTGTCAGGAAAAACAAACCATGCCCTACAGACAGAATAGAAGGGTGAAGAAAAAGCACAAAAAGGAAACCAGGAATTCATCTTTATTTAACAAAAGCAAGCTATATTTGCCAACAATGTGGTAGAGTCTACTTGATGAGTCGTGCATTCCCAGTTTGTCCTTTTTATGCTGCTATTCTCTCGTTTCAGTTTACAGTACTAAGCTTGATTTAATGGTCAGTGAAACAAAAAAGGGAGGCACATTGTTCACATTGGTTCTCATTGATGCTTCTTAATTGCATCCCAGTCTGTTTTAAATATCCTCTTTCATATTTGAAATGAAATATATTCTGATTATCTAACAATCCAGCATAATTTCTCATTTGAATGTCTTTTCTGCATATCTTTAGTACGGTTTCGTTTTATAGAATGTTTTCCTCTTATTTTTTGAGTTACCATTTCTTCATTAGACTACTTCAATTTTTATTAAATTTCCACAATGTAATATAATACAAAATCAAAATAATAAAATAATAAGCCAAAATTATATTATTATGAATGTAACCAATTAGGAGGTCTAAATCATGTAATGTAGTAATGATAGGCTTTCACCTCAGAACCATTCCACAACTTTATAAAGTCAGGCAAATTTTTCATTGTTTTGGGTTCTTCTTTGTGAATGTTGTGCTCTAGACAAATTTCTGTTGTTATTTTTTGTTTGTTTTCTCTGCTCTTTATATCCTTGTATAATCTTAACCTCTTTGCATCTATACATACATCCAGTACAGGTGACACTGTGCAGAAGGAAAGCTACTGGCCAATTTCAGAAATGCATTTCATGTGCCCAGCCTCCATAAAGAATGCACAGGAAAATTTAACTTCTTCAGCAAGTCATCCAAAACACTCAGCATGGTCACCAGGAAGCTGCCAAATGCCTGAAGTGTGGGGAATGCAGATGATGGCGTGCTCCTGGAGCTTTGTGAACAAGCATCCAGGACTACAGGGAAGCTTTTTCCTTTCCTCACTGTTAAGCCACAACCTGAAGATTAATTCTGTGTCCCTTCTTGCAAGGGGCTATGCAGTACTTATGCTTCTCAGGTAAAGGAAGATGAGACTATCATGCTGGTGTAAACCTTTTAAAAAGTGTTTCCTTTCTTGGATGAGAATTGTATGGGCAGGGGCAGTATCAGGCACTGCCAGACTGCAGGCACTTAAGCAATATCAGATCTAAAAGGATGTTGCAGGGGAAGGTTTTTTTTTTCTTTTTTTTTCTTTTTTTTTTTTTTGTTTGTTTTTGTTTTGTTTTGTTTTGTGTTGTTTTGTTTTTGTTTTGTTTTGTTTTGTTTGTTTTGTTTCTTAACAGGAATTTGGAAGTTTTAAGTCAGCAACATGGATGATAACAGACACTGGCAAAGCCAACAAAGTAACTTTTCCAATTGTACGCTAAAGACATAAATCCCATCCACAGCATTAAAGCTTTCTTGGCTAGGGCTGGGGACTCGGGGGGACCCCTCCTCACCCCTAGTGCAGGTTGTTGCAGTATCCAAGTCCCTCTGTTGCACATCCCCAGCCACAATGCTGCCAGGATCAATGTCTGCAGTCTGCCACCATGCTCAGCACAAAGAACCTTACCTAAAACTTGTTTAAGGAGGAGTATGAATTTCTTTCAAAACAGTGCTGCAGACTCAGACAAATGTAATGTTTTCCTGAGGAGTACTGACACAGTTTTTAAATAAGCAAACAACAGAACCACATGTATAAACCAAAAATTTAAACATCAGTGGATGGATTTCTGTTTGCTAAACTGTTTCCTTGGTCAGCTCTTCTGAACAGTCACCACAGTCCCATGATCAATTAGTAAATCTGCATTACATACGGTTTCTGTATACAATCTCTTCTTTAAATATAACACTTCCTATGTGAAATCATTGGCTGTTGTTGGCTACAAAAGCAGAGAGGGGGAAAAATGATCAGACACTCAAATATTACCATCAAAGTTAAATTTTAACCCATCTTATTCTTGTATAAATAGTTAAATTTTCCATCCACTCTCTGATACATTAGTACTTAATTTAAACCTTTTTTTTTTTTTTTTTTTTTTTTTTTTTTTCCATAGAATTAAAACACTTAGCTTTTGAGGCAAATCCCTCCCATCACCTCCAGCTGGCTCCTTTTCCTTTCCTGTCTCACCATCTTGCTCTCAGGAGAACACCTACTTAACCCGTTGTTTATTTATTTTAAGTTATTAGTATTGCTCTTGAGAGGTTAATTGGAACTAAGGCAATCTTTCAATTCAAGTATTTTAATATTTTCATGAATGTCAGGGCACAGCAGAGGCCAGCTGCTCCAAAAGGTCTGGGGTGCTGGGGTCTCCCCTAGGGTGTGTCTTTGGAGTTGTACCTGGCTGGTAAGACCTTTCCAGCCATGGAGCAGGGGTTCCTGTTTGAGCCCTCCCTGCAGCTCTGCCTAGGATTGCTCTGTCTGTGGCCACTAAGGAAAGGGGCAGCTCCTGGCTCTGCTGTTGGTGAGCTGTCCCCGAGCCCCAACAGCCAGACCTCCAGGAGTGGGAATGCTCTCACAGTCCTTACAATAGACCACTAATCATCCATTCATTCTTGCAGACTAAAAATCTTGCAAGGCAGCTGCCTGTCTTGTTAAATCTTGAATTTCTCACACTCCTGGCATAACTGAAATAAGTTGCTTTCTAGACTGTCATCAAAGCAACACAGCTTCTGGGTTTTCTGAATTACTGTTTCATAGTACATATACATAACCGATGAGAGCAAATGCAAGTAATAACACTGGAGTTCAGCATAAAGTTTCTAAATGAACCACTCAATCATTTTGATCTAGATTGACCCTGCATGTCACGGGGGCTGGAGTAGATGATCTTAAAGGTCCCTTTGAACCTCAGCCATTCTGTGAGCCTGTGAGATCTGGGCAACAAAGATCATCAAGGGTATGAAACAACTTCTGCTTGAGGAACAACAAAGTTAACAGTTATCAGTATGGAAAGCAGCTACTTGATGGAGGGGAGGGAAAGTAATACAGATTTATAGACTCCTTGGTGGCATGCAGAGGCTCAATTAATATTTCATTCTCTTTACCACGAGATGAAAGGGCTAATCAAATAAAGCTGAAGGTTCAAAACAAGTAAGAGAACTCTCATCAATAATACAGTGGATGTTTAAAGTTTACTTGGTGCTCAGGGAAGTTCAGTCAAAGTTCAAAGGAAAATAGCCATATATGTGGATGTATGTAGCCATATATGGCTACAATTGAGAGTAGGATACTGACCTATCTTCTTTATGGTTCTTTAATTTAACCTGGTTCACAGTTCTTACATTCTTGCTTTCTGTTGCTTTTATTTAAGGGATAAATTAAGAGAGATTACAGAGCTGTAGAATACAGAGAAACTCCAAAACACAGGGTCACCAGTGTTAGACTCTTCCCTTAATACCTGCTTAATACCTCCTGAGTATTTGATATGTTGTTGAGAATTTGAAGTTTGGAATTATGAAAACAATTCAAGAAGAAAAATATAGTCACTCTGCCTTCTTATAAACTCTCAGGCTCAGGATGTCCATCTGATTGGAGCATATGATTTAGGATATTTTATGTGTTTTGCAGTTCACAGCAATGAGATTAAATGAGAAATAATTTCAGTGTCAGGAGCGGCCTGGGGTTTGAGTAATGGTGATGCTGGAGTAGTAAAAAAAGCACTTACATGGATAAAACTATCCCTCCATAGACGCATATGGGTGTAACAAAACTCATTAGAACTAAAGGAAGCATAAAACAAAATTATAGGTGTTTACAGGATTAAGTAGCATTAAAAAACAAACTACCTGACTAAATTTAATTTTTGAATTTAATCCCCTAATTTCTACAGTTTTTTTACCTGCCAAGCTAGGAAATTTCCATCTTCATAATAATAAATCTATCTCATGTTAGTCCTTATGGCTTTATCTTACTTTTTTAATAAAGTAACTTTCTTCCTCCATCCCTACTGATCCAATTTTTATATTTTTATATATATATATATTTAGCACTTACAGTTCTGAATGTTTGTTTGACTACTGGATAATTTCCTCTTAACAATTGTCATTTTTTTATAAGGTCTCACCTTATGCTTGCTGGACTTTCAACACAATATGGAGTTAGGAAAACAGCAGAAAAATTAAAAAACTAAGCATATAAAATGCAGTGGCGATACCACTAAAGTTTCGCATAAAATTTTAGTACCCTTTTCCATGTCAGTACTTTTCCATAGTCTGAAGACTCCAAATCCCTATTACTCAAATTTTCCAGATGCCTGAAACCCACAGATACATCCTGATAAAGTTTTAACATACCCAGGAGAAATGTGAGTTGTAAATACAAATGCTGAAACTTTGCTTTTATTACAAAGAGGTTGATCTGTGAGAGACTTTCCTTGATTAATTAAAAGTAAGGGCATAATTCAGAGAGGGGTCATGCATATTTGGTTCCTACTGTCTCCCCTACATGCACATACATTTATATTTTTAAATAAAATTATATTCTATCTATCATCAGTTTGAAAAAATAATGCAGTTGTGAGAATTTACATAAAGAACACACAGCAGCAAGATGCTGTTAGAAGATACTGTTCTTTTTCCATCACTTTCCAGCTGATCCTGTATAATCCTGATTAACTGTTTCTTTTTAAAATTGTGAACGCTATAGATGGAAAAGCAATTAACCTTCTGTTCCTTTTAGAGTGTCTGATTTTCTGAGATACTCTTGAAATGCTTCTCATCCAAGTTGGTTACCTTCCTTCTATAGCATTAAGGCTGATACTATGGACACCAGAGACACCAGAAGTGTTGTCTTTTTGTTGGAGGCAGATACCTTTTAATAAATTTTTAATAGCTTACATCTTGGGAACCTTAGAAACAGTTGCCCTGGTAATGAGATACTGCAAAAATTAACTTCGGTATTTGAACTGGAAATGGAACATTTTCTCTGTGAATGTTTCTGCTGAAACAGTTTCTTTCTGAATGAGGATTTAGCAAAGTTAAAAAGAAAATGAAAAAAAAAAAAAAAAAAAAGTCTGGACCATGGAAAGGTACAGATGACAGAATAAAATGGAGAAGAATTTCATGGTATTTCTTTGTAACAGCTTTCACTTCTCTCCTGCAGCCTCCTTCCCATTTCCTCCAGAACTAGATACACAATTTACAGAGAAAATATGATGGTTTATTTTCTGTATGTGCCTTTAATCTACTGTTTTTTGAATGTGTAAAAAAAAACATTGTTTTTGCTTGCTCCACCCCCCCCCCCCCCCCCCGCAGCATAACTGTACTGGTATCAATTTAAATTTTTCCTTTAAATTGTTTCTATGTACTTTCCAAAATAACATTTCATTCTGAAGAATAACTACCAAAGATTAAAAAAAAATAATAAAAAAAAGAGATTGTGTCATAAATGCAGTTAAGCCAGAAATGAATAAAATGTCAGCTAAAAGTCAAACAATTTCTTAGTATTATACTCTGATTTTTTTTCACATAGTAAATGTGCATTTTAATGATACCAAAATAAGTGAAACATTTAAGATAATGACTGAATGATAGAAGCCTTTCCAGAAAATCCTTGGTCTGAATCTTTAAAACTAAATAGCATTAAATTAAATTAATAGAAATAAATTATACTTGATGCTTAATATGATTATAATTCACACTTAGAAACTAATACCTGTGTATCACGTGTAAATAAAGTCAATATTGGCCTTTATAAAGTTCCAGTCTGTGAATCATTGGATCTTACTTGTAATTTCAGCTCTGCTTTCAACAGAAATATTGCATATTGCTTATGAGTGAATGATGAAAATGGCACTGTCAGATGGGACAGTGGAAGATTTTCCCAAAATGTGGGTAAGTGTTACTGGCGGTTAACAAGCTGATAATGCTGACTCCTGTACTACCCTAATTCTGCTGCTTCTGAAGGGATGTTCATGAGAGACTGATCATTCAATGAGCAGGCATTTTAAGGAGCAAGTATTCCATAAAATCCAATTATTGTTTGAGGTGTAAAATGCAATGAAACAGTTCAGACACTTACTCTTGCATTCTACAAGGAGGACCAATTACTTTCCTGTGCATGTCAGAAAGCTGTGTAGAAAGAAAGGTTCTAGTTGGGAATAAAGAGTTTTTACGATGCTGTGATGTTAATTACAAAAGTGGGGGTAAGCCACTCTGCTGCTCTGCTGCTTTGTGATTACAGTTTTATCTCCACAGTCTAATTGATAGGGCAAATGCCAGCATTTATATGTCTAAGTGAGCACTCAAAATGTGTACATGTAACTGGTGTTAACAATTATTGCAAATGCAGGATTGTGCCTGTGAAACCAGATTGATTCTAATCCACCTAGTTTAGCAAGTCATTTATTGTATTAAAGGAAATAAAAACTTCCTATCCCATCACAGATCTTATCACAGAATGCACCATTTAAGGTTTCCTAGCATGTATTTTAGAGGGACGATACTAAAGTGTTAATGTCAGATCCTAATGTTGTGGGAGAGGAAGGTCCAAATATGAGACAATTTAAAAAGTACAGTCTTGTCACATTTAAGACAAATGCTTGTTTCTTTCAATAGGAGGAAGAATTATCTCATTTTTTCCTTCTAATAGCTTGGTATTTTTAATATCACCAACAGATTTAAATAACATTTTCTGACAGAAAGTATAAATCCAACTGCACCCATGAGCAGGTATGTGGTAGGTTTGTGGACGATCATGTAGATACTGGTCCAAAAAAAAAAAAAAAAAAAAAAAAAAAAGTCTTGAGAATTTATGCTTAATCTGATCAATAATATTAGCAAAACAATCAAATAAACAAAATGCCTGAAAAAATTAGCAAATAACAATATTTCATTTTGTCAATTTGAAAATTAATTGTTTGGGGGCTTGCTTCAGAATCAGTTTTCACTTCAGAATGCTATTTCAGGCATAAATGGCCCTATGTTTGTTTTAAAACTAATAGCAAAAAGAGAAAGCTAGCAAACTTCCAGACCCAAATGAGTTACTTAAGTAAAATAGAGTCTTGCTAAAGCAATGTTGTTTGTTTACAAGCCTAAGGCCTCCCCAAGGGGCATGAGAGCAGAGGCTCTCCACTGGGGCTGCCACCAGCTGAGGGTTCTGACCCTGCAGATGGCCAATGACCCAGAATACAGTCTGGGGAAGCACTTAGGACCAAAAATCAGCAAATAATGAGTGTTGAAGGAAGGCACCTTCTGGAGAGAAGCTGGTCAGTATTTTTTGACAAAAATGCTTTCTCTAAAAAATGATAATTTGTCAAGAGTAATATTTTTTTTGCTGGAATTGTATGTCTGAAGAAAAAAAAAGTCTGTTTGGTGTTTCTTGTTAAGAAAAAATCCTGAATAGTGCAGTGGTTAGGCAGGATGTGGGAGACCTAGATTAAAATCCTTGCTTTAGTCTTTTTCTTTGTAGTCAAAAGAAGATTTAATTATTTATGGAAAGCAGGACAGTTCAAACAAAGGAATTAGAGTTGCTGAATTAAGACCAAGGACCAAAGCCTGGGTTTCATTCAAGGCAGTCTATTGACTATTTATAGTTGGGAGAAAAAAGGGTTTTAGTGCAGATCAGGAATTTCTGAAATCTTTCACTGACCTTATAAGAAGGAAATCCAATCCTGTTTTTTGTCTGGCTGTGTTCCAGGGCTAAGTGGAAGTATGCTGGACTAAACATCTAACTCAGAGCTCTCAGTATGGTATTAGTAGAATGAAACATATTTACCATGTCAAAAATGTGATTTTCTCCTAGAAAGGAGAACGTTATCAGGAAATAGAGTATCATCAGTCACTTATTTCAAAATTGCTTTGCTTCACAGGACATAAAATACCGTAGATGGGAAAGAGTTAAAAATACTTTTGCAAACTTTCAGCTGGGCAAGGGATACATCTATTAGTGGAGCCAAATGGAATTTCTTTTTTTCCAATACTATTGTAACTTATTTCAGCTTAAATCAATAATTCTCTTTGAAAATAAATAATCTATTTCCACTATGCAAAATTATTTGCACAGACCAGAAAACAACATTTATTTATAGTTTGAAGGCCCCTGTGGGGATTCTGAAGATATATCGTGTATTTATTATACTTTCTTCTGTCAGAGAGGGAGAGAGAAGATAGGGAATGAGAGAGGAAGAGAATAGTGGGTGGGGAAGGGAGAAGAATAAAGGATGTCTGGGAGAGATAGAAAGAAAGAAATAGCACTTGATATAGTGAAAAGTGTGAAAAAAAATATTGAAAAGGACATTAAAATTATCAGCAATCAACACGATTTCAGGCTACTCTTTGAGAATTTAACAATAGCAGGAGGATAAGAAAATAAATGACCTGAGAAAATCTTGGGAGAGAAAATGTCAGATTCAGCAGCTGCAGCTTTTTAAGTCCTATAGGTAAATCTTTCTTCCACAGCCCTGGGGTTGTAGAGGTAAAGTTTGCAGTAACAACAGGAAAATAAATTTTCATTTATTTTTAGAAGGAATAACTTCCAAATTAGGATTAAATGTATTTAGAGAAGATGATACTGCAAACCCTGTTAGACAAGCCAGAAGTAAGCAGGAGTAGTAAAAACAATCCCACTTATACATATCACATGCTCAGGAGAAAGGAAGGGCATACATCCTTCCATGCCACTAAGCTGACAGTAGTCATGTTCAGCTCCATACTGATCATCCTTCCTGGCTGATCTTACAAGCCTGCTAGAAAAATGCTGAGTAAATAACTGCAACTTTAGATTTTCACTCAGCATAGAAAGTAGGCAGGCATTTGATTGGAATTCTTCAGTCAATCCTCTCTTCTATGATAAATGAGCTACAAGTAAAGGCAAAGCACTGAAACACGTCATTGTCTGTGAGAATTTTCCAGTTAAGATGAAAATTTAGATTTGGTGGAAAGCAACCTACCATGAAACAGCCTGACTAGATGACACAGACATAACACATAACACATAACAGTTCGCTTCCCCCCATCCTGCTTCTGATTTGATAGTTTTGGCCAAGGAGAAAATTTGAGGCACTAATCTTTTCTTTACTAATACAGAGTCTTTTGCAGCACTGCATGTCGAGGACATCTTCTTTTCTGCTAGTTAATTTATCATGCTGCATTGGCCTGAGGAATACTGTTCATGACCCTGACTGCTTTAATATGTGTAATATGTCCTGTTTTATATGTATTGCAAGAAGTAGTGCTAGCACAGTCAATAGCTGCCACAAACAGAAGTGGTAGTAGTAATGACCAACTTTCTTTAAGACTTCTAGGGAGACATTTGTCTGGGCCAAATAAATGATGTTAACCCAATCACTTTTGATTAAAAGGTCCCTAACTGTATAGGTTGTGACACCTCATGTTTGAACAGGTATACAATCTACAATGATACAAGACTATGATTCTTCAGTGTTAACACAGATTGTCTCAAGGTTCATGTTAGTTTTCCCTAGTTAATCTTGGTCATACACATAGTAGTTATTTATTTATATTTTTTTTTCTGGCATATTCTTAATTTATTTGCATTATTGCTTCAGTGCTAGATGCAAGTGGTTATTCTGTGCCAACTCGTAAAAACCTGTGGGAAACACAGTATGTTGTGATCACTAATATCTTAACATCCCCCTCCCCACTCCCATCCCCCGCCTCTGCTAACACTTTCCTTGTCCCTTCACTGAACTCCCCATAATAATATATGGAGTTTAGTTGCAGTGGGGAGAAGTTATTTCTCTTGTTCACATTGGGAGTTCTTATTATGGAGTCTGAGTGACAGAGAAGATGAAGGTTTGTATGCTATTTAAAGTACCTGAAGCTTGATAATATAGGTGCGAATATTTCTGGAAAGTCAGGTGAAAAGTTAAATTCTGCCACACTCATGCATTCATCACCTGTATTACATTTTTTTGAAACTGTAACAATTGCAGGAGGTGCAGTATATGCTCATATGCACAAAGATCTGTATGATGTGTGTCAGTTTTGCCTTCTGAACCTAACATAAAGTTCTTACATCAGCATTCAGATTTTTTTTTATTATTTTATTTTATTTTATTTTTGTGAAATGTAACAGATTACATTAATCTGCCATAATTTATTGAATAGAAACATGTTTTTCTGTGTGTCTTTAGTTATTAGTAAGTAAGCAATATGTGTCATTTTAAAGCTCTTTTCCCTTAAGGCATAAAAATTGATCTGATGACATCAATGCACAAATCCTCCTACCATGAATGAAAAGGGGAATCTTCAAGCAGTTTAATGTAGTTAGACAAAGACATTATTCTCCATACACTTTGCACAAGGAGTGGGGAGAGGTAAAAGTCTGCTATATTATGTTTCTGTTAGTCAGTCATTGGATGATCGTATTTATTCTATTTACCATACAGTGATTTGTTTCCTCTCTTTTGTATGCTATATGTGCTTTGAGTGACATACTTCCCATGGAAAACAAATTAAGGAAATTTCTTTGTGATTAATTCAGACTGTTGAGCAACTAACATGCTGCTTCAATGAAGCACTGTTTTTCCAGCTCTTCTTCTTATATCATTTATTGGTATTTCACTTTTTCCTTCTTGCTTTTTGTGCTGTTTTTGTGCTTGAGACACTCAGCCACCGGCTGAGAACAAATGGCTTTAACACTATGAACAAACGAAGCCTTGTCTGAATGCTAAGAATGCTCAATCTCAGCTAGTACTTGGGTGGGAGACAGAGCGCAATACAGCTGTATTACGGTATGGTGGTGAATGTGTCACTTGTGCCATGTACTGGAAAAATGTCCTCTTAAACAATGAATGCCTCAAGCTTTGAATCTGAAATCACTGCCCACTGTAGTCACTCCATATATCATGTCTAAGCTTATGGTTTTCCAGATATGCTTTTTGGCAGCAGAGCTGGTACCCTGACTGTTAAGTGAGGTGAAGAATGTGGTCACCTCCTCCAGTCGCTGTGGCCCAGGACCACTTCTGCCCAGCTGCTTGTGCCCAGCCCAGTGCCTGGGGACCTGGGGTCTCTGGCCAGACTGGGAGGGGGCATGCGACTTCTGACTTCCCCTTTGCAGGTCCAACCAGTAGCAAAGGTGATCACATATCCCAGAGATAGACATGCAGAGATAGGGCACTGACACAACCGGTCACACAGGCTGCCCCAGCAACAGGACTACACACAGGACTCGTAAAACACAGACATAGACAGCTGAATTGCCTCCCTCCTCTCTGCCTGGTAGAGACAGAAGATCATGGTGTAGACACACACATAGCACTCTCCAGGCTCACAAACACACACACATTCACAGCTCCTTCAAGGCACAGCCCTTCCATCTGTCCAGCACCTTCCCTCTGTCTGTCCAGCACCCCTGCCCAAATCCCTTGAGTACCACCATGGTCTCTCTGTCCATCCAGCACCCCTACATGGATCCCGAGCACTCATACCCACTTCATGGGTCACCTACTTGCTGGCTGGTTCAGCCTGAAGTTCACTGCATACACACAGCACTCTACTCTTGTGCAGCTTTGCACATCCTGTCATCAATTACCAGGGAGAAGAGATCAGCACCTTCCTCGCTATTTCTCTTCCTCAGGAAGTTGTAGAGGGCAATAAGGTCACCTCTTAGCTTTCTTTTCTCCAGACTAGACAACCTGAATGTCCTCTGCCTCTCCTCACAGGACATGTCTTCCTGCCCTTTTCCCAACTTTGTTGCCCTCCTTAGATGCTTTCAAGTACCTTACTATCCTTTTTATATCGTGGAGCCTGTAACAGCACACAATATTAAAGGCATGGCTACACCAACATCAAATTTAGTTGGGTGAATCACTTCTTTTGACTGCCTGGCTCTACGTGTTTAATGCATCTCAAAACACGGCTTGCTGTCTTGGCTGCCCAGGGACACTGCTGGATCATGCTGAGCATACTGTTGACCAGCACCCCCAGATTCCTTTCTGCTGAGCTGTTCTACAGCCATGCATACCTGTGTCCCGCATTACTCTGCCTCAGGTGCCAAACCTTACATTTTCCTTTGTTGAACTTTATGCCACTGATGAGTACCCAGTGCTTCAATCTATCTAGATCCTTTTGCAAGGCCTCTCATCCCTCCAGAGAGTCAACAGCACCTCCCAGTTTAGTGTCATCAGCAAACTTGCTGAGGATGAATTCCACTGCTGCATCCAGATCATTGACAAAAGTGTGGAACTGAACTGTCCCTGGAATTGAGTCCTGGGGAATACCACTGATAACCATCTGCTAGGTAGATGTGGCCCCACTCACTAAAACCCATTGTTTCATTTTATTTTATTTTTTTTCTTTAATGTTTCCTTGGTTAAACTTGTTTGAAGCCCTGATGATCTCTTATTTTACACATTACACACCACTCAAGTTTCAATTCTCCAAGCAATGATGTTTTCATTATTTTATGTGAAATAGAAGAAGCCTTTCTACCTTTTTGTTTATTACTCACTTCAGCAGGGTTATCAGAGGCATGTACAAGTAACCATTGCTTCTGCCTCATACTGCATTGCTTCTTTATGCAGTGCATATTTCTTTTTGTTTAGCAAACTATCAGATGTGGTGTTGATCTTCATAATCTATGGTGTTTTCTCAGGAAATCAGATTTAATACAGTCATTGTTATTTGCTTTGTCTCTTTAAGAAGGTGATTAATGTGTGTGACATTTACCCTGATTGTTATTCTCTTTAAAGATTGTCTTAATAATGAAGTTCATTTTGGAGGCTCCATCTGGAACTGCCAATATTAGGGGCAAATTAAGTAGATTCCAGTTCTCCTGAGAGGATTCTCAACCAAAGAGCCCTATCACTGCTGATATTATCAAGGCATCAGAGAAGCTACAAACATGCTTTGAAGCACACCAGTTCCCCGAGTGCTGAGAGTTATATGACTATTTTTAAGTTCATTGAAGATGCTCTGCCTCAAATTAAAGTCAAATTATTTGAAACATTCCAGGAAACCATTGCTGGAAAAGCTTCAAAGCCTGAAATGTGGTTGAAGTTAGTCAGATAAGATTTAAATTTCTGAAGGCACACAAACTTATCTACTCACACTTTTTTAAGCAATATGCCTTACCTAGAAATAGTTTTCTCCAGAGAAATTTGGCAGTTAACACTTTGATGTTGTTCTTGAGCCACTTTGTCATTCAAGAAAACTGAAAGATTTCTAGTTTTCTTGGCATTTCTTAGCATTCTATGGCAGATGGCATTGCTAATACTATAGCTTAATACCCCACTGTTTAAGTGCAGTTCTAGGAAGTCACAATAGTCTTAAAAAATAAAATAAATTATCAGCTTTTATGTCTGAGTGTTATTGTTTGTCTGTTCCACTGTGTTCTGAATGAAATACTGGCCAGAATATCCTTTGTTTAGTTTCAATATATGTTATAAAATCAAGGTTTAATTTGTACTTTTAGGTATGCAGATCTAGTATATGAAATTTTGAAAATACAGATCCAGCCAGGACACATTAAGGATATAGTGCTCTTTGCAAACTATGATAGTAATTTCGAATTATTTCTGTGCTTAGCTAAATCTTTTTTAAAACAAACAAACAAACAAACAAAAAACAACAACAACAACAAAAAACACAACCAACCAACCACTACCACCAAAAACAACAACAACAAAAAAACCACAATGAAAATCATTTGATAACAGTTAATAGTAAATAGATCCTATAGCTAGCCACTGGTGGAAAAGCGATCCTTCAGCTTGGCAATAAGCTGATGTGTTCAAAATATCCTCACAATGTTTTCAATATGAGCTCACAATAGTGCTTTTAAGTTAGAATTGTTATAAATAAATAAGGATGAGAGTGGAAGGTCTTGTTCCTTCCTTCTTAATATTCATATCAGGTAAGGAAAAACTCCAGTTTAGTCAACTGCTTGGTAAAAACAAGAAAAATCAGACTGTAAAGGAATATGTGCTTATCCTGCTGAGCCATGACCACAGGTGCTGAGTTACTTGGTGTGATGTTGGATTGCACTTAGTGTGAGGCTGTATTGCTGGAGCACTCCAAAGGATATTGATGGGGGGCACTTCTGGATGTCCTTAATTGTTCTTAAACTAAATAAATCCCTTAGAATATCCACACCAGTTTTAGAAACTCAAACTTTTTCTTTAGTTTGTTTCCATGTATCAAGATGAATAAATTCAGGTTCCCAAATATGACAGATGGATGCAAGCTACTTGCAAGCAATGTATTACCTACTTCACAAAAACAGAGTGTGAATAAGTTCCTATGGCAAATTGACATGAACAAGATAGCTGCAGCAGGAAGGAAAAAAAAATTATTTTTTTGAATTTACTTCAATTCTAATAATTTGTTAGGCAGCATCCAAACAGTGCTTGTGTATTGTGAAGTGCATGGAAAGTCTTTTGAACTATGTAGCCAGTGGAGAGCAGGGAGTTGCTAGTGATTTTTGCTGCAGCCGCTATTTACCAAAGCATTTTGCAATTCTCTTGAATGTACTTTATTGACTGCAACTAAAATAATAACACATTTTATGCATAAAAGGCCTATTTAAGATACAGTTTAGATGTTAAAAAAATATATTATTTTATGCTTTATACTAGTTGTTGTATTTTTTTTTATTATTTTTATTTTTTCTGAAAACCAACAAATGGAGTCCATGCTTTGATAACATCTTTCTCCAAAATGTCTTTCTTATGACAGCTTGACAGCTTCATTTTGGATTTTCTTCTTTTTTTTTTTTTTTTTTTTTTCCTTCCTTTGTCTGTCATCCTTTATATATTTGAGTGTAGATCTTATTTTCCAAGCATTTCATACACGACTGAGCATTTGTATTGGCCTGAATGTAACGGCAATTTTTTTTTTTTTTTTTTTTCTCTAATGACCTTATACTATCTTATCATAGAAATAAAAAGAAAGTTGAGACAAAGAAAAACATAAGAAGAAGAATATAGCTTTGGAATATCTATGGAATCATATCACAGGGATAAATAAAATTTTCATTTGTTTTAACTTGCAAGTCTAATAGTTTTTAATGTGGCTATAAAGGAGGGAACAGTAACTAAAACAGTTAAAAAAAATGCAATGTAGGCTCTTGACATGCATAAAAGAAATGGAGCAAATGGCTAAAATGGTGTTTCTTTCTGTGCTTTTTTTTTTTTTTTTTTTTTTTTTTTTTCAGCAGGATCTTTTTGCCCTGCTCTATCTGCTCTTTAGTTGGTTTTGAAACAGATGATTATAAAAGTCTACAATTATTGTACTGAAAAGTCACCACATTCATTTAGGATAGAAGGAAGCTGCACACATTTTATGCAAGAGCCAAAGTGGTCAAGGAATATTTATTAACATATGAAAGAAGAAGAATTATTCCGGTGTAAACAGTCTTCACACACCATTAAGAAGAACTGCTTCTTAGGGACACCTGGTTTTGGTGACTCAATTTTCCAGCTGGAAAATTGAATGACTGAATGAATGACTGAATAGCCCAAGTTGGAAGGGACCCATAAGGATCAAGTCCAACTTCTGGTTTCACACAGGACCACCCCAAAATCAAGCCATATGTCTGCGAGTGTTGTCCAAACACTTTTTGAACTTCAGCAGGCTTGCTGCAGTGACCACTTCCCTGGGGAGCCTGTTCCACTGCCTGACCACCCTCTCAGTGAAAAACCTTTTCCTAATATCCAACCTGAATGTTCCCTTTCACAGCTTCATGCCATTCCCTCAGTTCCTACCACTGGTTACCAGAGAGAAAAGATGAGATCCTGCCCCTCTGCTCCCTTTGTGACGGCCTAGTAGGCCTTCCCTTTGTAGAGACCTAGACCTGTAGGCCTAGTTTAGGTCACTCTCAGTCTCCTCTTCTCTAGGCTGAACAAACAAAGTTGCTCCTCATACATCATGCTCTCTAGACCCTTCACCATCTTTGTAGCCCTCCTTTGAACACTCTCCTATTTTACACTGTGGTGCCCAAAACTGCACACAGTACTCAAGATGAGGCGGTTTTATATGGCCCCCAAAATATTTCATCAAACAGGGCCAGAGGAGATTGTATAGTAAGTAATACAATGGAGACTCTATCTAAATTTATTAAACTTCTTAAACTAGTCTTCCCATAATATATATATATATACATATATATATATATTTGCTACAGCTATTTATACTATCCATAAACTTTTGTGGAGAAATTTTTTCTTAATTTAGAACTTTGTCACTGGCTAATGTTAATGGTTGCTCAAATTTATGTAAAACTATCCTGAGCACCAGGATAAAGAGCCTAGAAAGACATGCAAAAACACATGGGTTTTCATAAATGTAAAAATCAGACCCATTAGGGGAAAGAACCCACATTTTTAGGTGCTTTTTTTTTTTTTTTTTTTTTTTTTTTTTTTTTTCCAAAAACAAAGCAATCGAAGAACATGGTATCTGTGACTGTCAACAACTTTTGGTCCTTAGTAAACTGTTTTCAGAAATATTCAAGAGTAATTGATTTTCAGGTGCTTCTTATCTAGAAACAGTTGTATAATCTGTGAAAATCCTTTGAATGAAACAATTTCTTGTGAATGCTACTATGAAATTATAAGATTAAGAGTAAAATATTTGCAAACTGAGGGTTTTATATCTTGTTTTTGATGCTAAATTCAAAGGTATGATCATCTTTGAATTACATGGAGAAAATACCTTTAGTTATATCCAAGGAAAGTCTTTCTCGGTGTTCTCATGTCTCTGAATGGTAAAAGCATTCATTCCAGAGTCTCAGAAATTAGTATATTTCAATACTCATGGAAAATAGTAATAGTGGAAATAGTAATGCTTAGAAATGATTTTATTGTATTGTATTGTATTGTATTGTATTGTATTTATTTTTGTTTCTTAAAAGATGAGACCAAGTATTTCTTTGTCATTTTCCTGGTAACAAAATAATCAGTAGATCACTAGTTATAGCCATGGAGCACAGATGAGAAGTCAGATTTTTTTCAAAGAGAATCCTTTGGGCATATTGTGGGCTGATACTGCAGAAGTTCTGCAGAAGGGGTAACTTGGTAGGCCTTAATGAGCTTTCCTAACTTACTCTTGAATAAAAGAGAGAGAGAGAGAGAGAGAGAGAGAAAGAATGGATAGGACAGGAAGCAGGGGAGCTAATGAAGTCCATTCTGTTGAATTTGGCTCAAAGTTACATGACATCTATCACCTGAGGATGGACAGAGAAACAACTGAGAAGCCAGATACAGTGTGCTTTCAGAAGTCTCTCTTCAGAAGATACTGAACTTATAATCACAACTAAAACACTACACATAATAAAACAATTTTCAGGAATACTTAGCATTTTTCAAATTACCTACATAGACTCCCAGATGTGTAGATTTTATTTTCACTACATCTCTATTAACAAAAAGAGTTTGTTTGTTTGTTTTGCTTTTTTTTTTTTTTTTTTTTTTTCTTCTTCTTCACATTTTTTTCCTTTTATGTCATGGGTTTCCATACTTTGGGTGCATGTGAGGTTGAACAATCTGCAGTCCCTGCAAGCAGGCAGGAGTATCTCTCAACGGGAAGTGGACTCTTCTAAACTGCAGAAACGTGTCTGCTGAAAAGAATGGATTTGGCAGAGTGTGGAGGGATATTTCATAATGTGCATGCAAAATGGTTAGATCTAATTGTATAGGCACTTCAAAAGTGTTCTTTTAAAGTGGTGCTATTTTATTTGTTTATTAGAAAAGTGAACATTTACAGCTAGAGATTTAAGGTGGGTTTGGTTTCTACTCCATGTAATTTCCATTTGAATACTGAAGGGCTATTAGTTTCTCTGAATTCTGCCATGTAAGCACTGTCCGTGGTCTGACAAGTATAACCTCTTAAGAGTTTGATATTGAAATCAGGGGATTTAGTCTCTGGAATTAGCAATTTATATTCTGTGTTGCTGCTACAGTAGTTGCTGCATTTAAATTATTTATTCAAAGAAAGAGTACTGTTGTGTTCTTTCTTACAAATCACACCAACTGCATGCTCATCAAGGATACTTTTCCCTATGAAATTCTGCTCTGTTTTCAAGAGTATATCTTTGCCTTGTCACTGGCTTACTGTGATGAAGATGAATCAAGATCACATAGCACTGAACCTTTCATTAACTCTCGAAAAAGTATCAGATTTGCTCAGAGATAGGAGAATCTTCCAGCAGTGGAGAATTCCCCTTCAGTCAGTCATTAGTACTTCTTCTAGATCACAGCACCAAGACCTTCAGGGAGTGAAACTAAGTGTAGAGCACTAAATGTGCCTGGCAATACAAATCTACTTTTATGATGCAAAGAAGTTCAGAACCCTTGTAGATTCCCATGAAAAATAAAAAAAAAAAATAATAATAACACTGTCAGATCTTTAAAAACAAGTTGAATAGAAGTAATGCTTGTGGAAGTAAGAAAATAACAAACAGATTCCAGTTTTCCAGAATGGTTACTTGGTTTGGCATGTAAAATTCCTCAAGCAGAGAGAATTCACTGCCATCTGTTAATCAGTCACTCCCACTGTTTCATATATATCCACATAAAATTATGTTTATTTCTAAAACCTTATATACAAATCTTTCTGGACAAATATCATCAACTGTTTATAAATAGGAACAGGATTTCTCCCATGAAATTAGAGCTTCTTTATACATTTTACCACACCATGTGATCTATGCTAATCAGTTAGCAATGATTTGCATTTTTTTTTGATTTTTTAAAATGAATTTTAAGTAAAATTTTGACATTTGTGATTGATTTGATTTTTTTTTTTTAATGTTCTGACATAAAATTACCTTTTAAACTTCATTATTTTGAAATCAGCCCTCAAATTTGCACAGGATTAAGTCTTAAGAAAAGACAACTCATTCAGGCTTATTTTCCCTTTCTGAAGAGAGAATGGATGTGAAAATATAATGAAGCATCTCTGTCAATTGTGGAGCGGCAGTACATACACCCAAACAAACATGAACATCCCTTTCTGCACAAAACACAGGACATTTGCATGTGCTGTGGGAATTAATTCCTTGCCGTTCCTTCCCCTTTGTACAGTCCTTTTAGAAGTGTTTTCTCCCTCTTTAGAAAAAGGTGCCATCTTCCTTAAAAAACAACAAGAAAAAAAAAGAAAAAAGAAAAAAAAAGAAGTTCTTGCTTTTCCTCTCTGGCTTCTGTTCTCTGGTAGGAGCATCATAAGAATGAAAATAGCAATGTTCCTGGCCAAGTCTAATTTGCCAAATCTCTCTGCTTTTGTCTAGTCCTCTCTAGCTATGTCCCACTCCAAAGAGCATTCAAATCCTGTGTGAACTTAAATGAACATCTGCTCAGCTGTAACTGCTACCTGATGATCCACTGGTGGTCCTGATAGCAAAGGTGTAGTTATACTCCTGAGTTTATTTGAATCTTGTAAATCTCTTTTCTCAATAATTTGTTTCTCTATTTTACTTTCCTTATCTTGTCAAAGTTTATCTATATGACTAGAAATAGCAAGCAGTAACAGTCTCTGTTAGTAAGGCTTTATTAGCATCCTGTAGACAAATAAGATAAAACAAAAAATAAAATTTGAGTGCTCAGTGGCAAGGGCAGTCAAACTGATCACAAAAATCTAACAAGACAGTAATAACAAGGGCCTTCAGTGACCCACTTGTACCATGCACAAATGTACAGTGTTTGCAAAAAACAATTTGTTGACATTTTAAGTGTTTGCTTTTTGGAACAGATAGTTCCAGACAATGACGGTAGTGTTTATTCTTGCTTAGTCTGAAGTAACTCACCAGAAAGCTCATTCATGTCACAGCAATAACTGAAATTCAACATCTAAAGGGCAGGTGGTAACAGAAGCAGAAAATATGTTATAAAAGGAGATTTCAGGTAAAGTGGTAGTTAAGTTAAAACAAATGAACCCCGAGTGTGTAAATAAATCAAGTAAAGTATTTAGAAGTTTCTTGGATGTTGTAAAAAAACAACAAACAAACAAACAACAACAACAACAACAAACATTTATGGGAATACATAGATAACAAGAATCACTGCTTGCTACAGCAGTCATGTCATGGTGGTGTTCTGTCCAAGATGAGGAATGGGATTTACTGGCTTAGATGTAATATGTCACCAGCACAACCACACAGTTTCTAAAAATGGCCAGATATCCCTGCATGACACTGTGATCTGCTGTGTTGTCTTGTTAGTCTGCTCATGCTGAACTCAAGGGCTTTTGTATAACACATATTTTAGCACTGTTTAGGAAAGCCTTGAGAGGATATGCATACTACTGAACAGAAAAGATGTGAAGGAGAAAGTAAAAGTTGAGATTTATTTACCTTCAAAAATAAGTAAATAAGTCAGGATGTGACAAAGTGCACAGGTGTTCAGTTTTGCTTCCATTTGAAGACAACAGCTAAGTATAAATGATCAGGCTAAGATCTAATGAGGTGAATGGATCCCGAAACTGAGAAAGTTTCTAATGTATTCTTTTGCAGTTCTAGTTATCAGAACCATACTTATTTTTTAGCAATCTCTATGTTCCTGTACCAGTATCCTCTCTAATTAGGGAAACCTCTAGGTGGCATAAAAATGATATTACTGGATGTAGGCCACTTACTGCTGGCACTTTGATGTAGAGATTTTGCCAGGGCAGAAGGGAAAGGAGTCTGTTCCGGGCTCTTGAGCCAGCAGAATGTTCCAGAGGGACTATTCTGGCTGGTGCAATGAGGGCTAGACCTAATCAGATGCAACTTCAGGGGAAAACAACATCCTGAAACAGTCAAGAGGCAAGATTATTTTTTTATTTTATTTTTTTTTTTCTATTTGTCCTTTCTTTACTGGAATTTTGGAGAGACGGCCAAGAAAAGTGGAAATATTGCCAAGATGTGACAGAGCCAAAGAGGAAGCTAAAGTTTAGGCGGATCTCTTGTGAGCCTTAGGGGAAAGCCTGGTCAGTGGAAACCAGTAGGAGAGCTGTCATTGATTTCCTCAGGGCAAGGCTGCATACGTTGTCCTTCTCTAAACAAGTTTTATAAATATGCATGCCAAACTGTGTCCTTGGGCACAGGGACAAAACCTACTTTTAGTATGACTTGAATTCACATCTTCAGAGGTGAAAGGTTAGACAACTAATAGCTGGTGCCAAAGAGTACCTTTAACCCCCCAGTTCCCCAAGGAAACAAGATTTAATTATATAAGCAGTGCCAGCATTCACATGTTTTAATATTATTTACCACTGATGTAATAATACAATTTCAAGACAAGAATGTGCATCACCTCCACCTTCTCTGTGAAATGAACAGCAAGGAATTAATTCCCACAGCACATGCAAATGTCCTGTGTTTTGTGCAGAAAGGGAGGTTCATGTTTGTTTGTATGTACTGCTGCTCCACAATTGACAGAGATGCTTCATTATATTTTCACATCCATTCTCTTTTCAAAAAGGAGAAATAAGCCTTAATGAGTTGTCTGTTCCTAAGACCAGATTTTCGACTCCTCATTCACCCATCAAATCACTTAATGATATGAGCAATCTCAGTGAATGCAAAAGGATTTTATTATGCAAATTATGCTTGTTATTCACTGTTTTAAAGAATTTGACGTTTAGCTGCTGGAGTTCTTCATGTTGCCAGCAAAACTGTTGTAGTGTCTACTGTGACAGTGGTGTTGATCTTGTTCATGTACACTGAAAAATTGTCATCTGAAGAAAGACAACACCCACATCTATACTTAATTGTAACTAAAAACAGTAAAGCAATTTTAGTACCAGTGGGGTTTAAGAAATTTGCAGTAATTTTCTGAATTTTGGATTATGGATTTGTTCAGTCACAAAAAGAAAATGGGTATTATATTTTTAATCCTAGTGAGAGATTAGTATGTAATAATGTTTTCTTCTAATAATGTTACTTCTTTAGAGTAAATCTCTTAGTTTATTCTAATATTAATTCACCTCAATTAACTTCCACTTATCTATTTATTTTATTTAATATTTTTTTATTTATTTAATATGCTACTGTGTCTCAGTATATGGAAAATATTTAGAATGCAATTTTTATTCATTTATGAATAATCTTTGTAGATAAGGTGAACAAAGAGGAGATATGAAATATCATATTAAGGAGAACAGCTGAGAAGCTGTCTACCACACAACAAGATTATGGCTTCATACAGTTTTTAAAGTAGCTACATAAGTTAACAGCCTTTATTAGTTTATTGTCTCAGAAATAAACTGGGATTACCTATCCAAATCAGAAACTTTATGCTTTACTGAATTTTCTGCTTATAAGCAACAATTATATAAAATAGAAAACCAATTTTAGTTATAGATACCTAATAAATAAATTTGTTAGGATTTATTTAAATATAACCATATGACAATTTTCTTTGGATAGCAAATCTTTTTGTTTCAACCAGATGTTTCAGCACTTTGGAAGAATATACCCCTGTAAGGTACTGAAATGGGGTATCTGATCACAAATGTGTGTGCAAGAATGGATGTCTAATTCCTGTCAATGACTGTGTTTTCCCTTGGTGTTTTGCTTCAAATTTACCATCTGTGCAATGGTGATAATACTTTCTGCATCTTATGGGAGCTGTGGAAGTTCATCAGAGTTTGTCTACACAAGAAATTAGCTGTTCCCTGAATAATTCCAGGTGAGAACACATTTGCAAAGTTAATTGTCTTGAAAGTGAAATGCATTTCAAAGCAGAGTAGCTTTATTTATTTATTTATTTGTTTGTTTGTTTGTTTTGAGTTGAAGTAGACCTTAAATATCCTCTAATTCCACTTCCGCTGCCATAGGCAGGGCTCAAAACCTCATCCAACCCAGTCTCAAACACTTCCAGGGATGAGGCATCCACAGCTTCTCTGGGCAACCTGTTCCAGTGCCACACTACCCTCAGAGAAAAGAATCTCTTCTAAATATCTGTTCTAAATTTGCCCTCTTTTAGTTTGAAACCATTGCTCCTTGTCCTATCACTACACTCCCTGACAGTGTCCCTCTCCAGCTTTCTTGTAGGCCCTGTTTAGGTGGAAGGCCAATAAAGGTCTCCCTGGAGGGAGCCATCTCTTCTCCAGGCTGAACAGTCCCAGCTCCCTCAGCCTGTCTTCATGAGAAACGTGTTACAGCCCTTTGAACATGCTCATAGTCCTCCTCTGGACTTGTTATAATAGGTCTGTGTCCTTTATACTGGGGAAAAAAGAGCTGATTGCAGTACTCCAGGTGGGGTCTCATGAGAGCAGAGTAGAGGGGGACAATCACCTTCCCCAGCCTGCCAGCCACGCTTCTTTTGATGCAGCCCAGGATATGGTTGGCTTTCTGGGCTGCAAGTGTATGTTGCTTGCTTATATTAAGCTTTACATCATCCAATACCCCTAGGTCCTTCTCATCAAGGTTGCTCTCAATCCATTCTCCACCCAGCCTGTATTTGTTCTTTGGATTGCCCCAGCTCAGGTTCGAGACCTTGCACTTTGCCTTGTTGAACTTCATGAGGTTTGTATGTGCTCACCTCTTGAGCTTGTCAAGGATGTCATTCCTTCCCTTCAGCATGTTAGCCATACCACACAGCTTGTTGTCATTGGCAAACTTGCTGAGGGTGCTCTCAATCCCACTGTCCATGTCACCGACAAAGATGTTAAAGAGCGCCAGTCCCAATACTGACCCCTGAGGACTCCACTTGTTATTGATCTCCACTTGGACACTGAGCTGTTGACCGCAACCACATCCAGACAATTCCTTACCCACTGAATGGTCCATCCATCAAATCCATGTCTCCCCAATTTAGAGACAGGGATATAATGCAGAATAGTATCACATGCTTTACACAAGTCCAGGTAGATGGTTTCAGTTACTCTTCCCCTACCCATCACTGCTTTAACCTCAATGTAGACCACCAGATTTGTCAGGCATGATCTTACCTTAGTGAAGCCACATTGGCTGTCAGCAATCACCTCCTTATTTTCCATGTGCCTTGGCATAGTTTCCAGGAGGATCTGCTCTATCATCTTGACAAGCACAGAGGTGAGACTGACTGGCTTGTAGTTCCCCAGGTCTTCCTTTTTAAAAATTAATATGTTTCCCCTCTTCCAGTCAGTAGAAACTTCACTTGACTGCCATGACATCTCAAATATGATGGACAGCGGCTCAGCAACTATGTCAGTCATTTCCCTCTGGACCCTCGTATGCATCTTATCAGGTCCCATGGACTTGTGCAACTTTAGGTTCCTTAGATGTTCTTGAACCTTATCTTTTCCTATAGTGGATGGTTCATCATTCTCCCAGTCCCTGCCTTTCCCTTCAGGGACTTGGGCTATGTGGCCTAAGCTCTTGCAGGTGAAGACTGAGGCTAAATAGTCATTAACTACCTCAGCCTTCCCCATATCCTGGGTAACCAGGTCTCCCATTTCCATCTGGAAAGGGCCCACAATTTCCCTAGTCTTCCTTTTATCACTGACATACCTATAGATGCCTTTTGTATTGCCATTGATGCCCTTGGCCAAATTTAATTCTAACAGGGCACTTGCTTTCCTAATTCTAACAGGGCTCTTGCTAACCTATACCCTGGCTGCTCAGACAGTTTCTCTGTATTCCTCCAAGGCTATCTGTCCTTGCTTCCACCCTCTGTAGGCCTCCTTTTTCTATTTGAGTTTGGCCAGGAACTCCTTGTTCATCCATGCAGGCCTCCTGGTGGTTTTGCCCAACTTCCTCTTTGCTGGGATGCATTGCTCCTGAGTTTTGAGGAGGTGACCCTTGAATATTAGCCAGCTTTCTTGGGCCCCTCTTCCCTCCAGGGCTTTGTCCTGTGGTACTCTAAAAAGCAGATCCCTGAACAGGCCAAAGTGTGCTCTCCCAAAGTCCAGAGTAGAGAGCTCACTCTTCTCCTTTGTTTCCTTCAGGATCCTAAACTCCAGCATTTCATGGTCACTGCAGCCAAGGCTGCTCTTGAGCTTCACATTCCCAACCAGCCCCTACTTGTTGGTGAGAATGAAATCCAGCATAGCACCTCTCCTCACTGGCTCCTATATCACTTGGAGAAGGAAGTTATCATCAATGTATTCCAGGAACTTCATGGATTGCCTGTGCCCTGCTGTGTTGGCCCTCCAATAGATATTGATGTAGTTGAAGTCCAGCATAAGGACCAGGGCTTGTCAATGTGAGGCTGCTTCTATCTGTCTACAGGGGGCTTCATGTGCTTGGTCTTCCTGATTGTGTGGCTTTTAGCAGACCCCCACTTTAATGCTCTCTGTTCTGGACTTCCCTTTAATCCTGATCTATAAGATTTCATTCAGCTCCTCATTAATCCCCAGACAGAGCTCCATGCACTCACTGCTCATTGACATAGAAGGTGATGTCCTTTCCTTGTCTCCCTTGCACATCCTTCCTAACAAGCCTGTATCCTTCCATCCTAAACTCCAGTCATGGGAGCCATCCCACCACATCTCTTCAATGCTAGTGAGGTCATAGCCCTGTAAGGGCGCATATATATCTAACTTCTCATTTATTTACCATGCTACATGTGTTGACATAGAGACATTTAAGCTGGGCCCCTGATGAAGCTGATATACTGGCTTTGGGGCTGGAATTCCTTTGTGCTCCTCTTCAGGTACTCTCCTGTTGAACTGTGACCCTTCGTCAGGCTCAGGGCATCTTTTGCTGACACCAGCATCAAACTGGGAGGAGCAGGATGGATTGAAATTTCCCTCCCCCTGCAACTCCAATCTAACAACTGGACTCCATCAGCCCCCAGCAGACCAAGTTTCTCAAAGTGTGTCCCATGGTCTAAGTAGCCAACCCCCTATCTGTGGCACCAGTCCTGTAACCATCTGTTAATTTACCAGATTCATCTGGCCCTTTCAACCCCCTTCCCTCTGACCAGGAGGACTGATGAAAAAAATACCCTTTAAAAAACACCCTTCCTTAATCCAAATAAATTTTTACCTGGGGGCCAACAAATTCTTTCACTAAGGTTATTTTGAAGAGTTGAAAATAAAATTCAGGAGTTCACAGAAGCAAATCATAAAAATACCACATATGAAATTATTGAAGAATGCCCAGCAGATGTCTATAGGATCTTCTAAAATACATATATGAGTATAGTCTTAAGTAATGGTGTTCTGATGAAGAAAGACAAATATTTGGTAGGTGTTATCCAGTTTCTAACAATAAATCTTTATGACAACTTTAAAAGAAATCTTTAACAAATACTTTAGAGTGCACCAAGCACGGCATTGCTAGCCAGTCGAGTGAAAGGATTGTCTTGCTCTACTCTGCAATGGCACATCTTCACCTCAGGCACTTTGTGCAGTTTTGGGTGCCACAATATAAGAAAGACTATCAGAGAGTGTCCAGAGCTCTACAAATATGGTGAAGGGTCTATAGGGGAAGATGTATGAGGAGCGGCTTAGGTCACTTGGTTTGTTCAGCCCAGAGCAGAGCAGACTGAGGGGAGGCCTCATAGCAGCCTCCCCTCACAAGGGGAGCAGAGGGGCAGGTGGTGAGCTCTGCTTTCTGGGGACAGCAACAGGAGGGAACAGCATGAAGCTGGGACAGGGGAGGGTCAGGCTGGGTGTTAGGAAAAGGTTCTTCACAGAGAGGGTGGTTAAGCACTGCAACAAGCTCCCTGGGGTGGTGGTCATGGCAGGGAGCCTTTCAGAGTTCAAGAAGTGTTTGGACAATGCTCTCAGACATAGGGTCCGATTTTTGAGTGGTGCTGTGTGAAGCCAGGAGTTGGACTCATTGTAGGTCCCTTCCAGCTCAGGATATTCTATGACTCTATGATTATTTTAGCAATTAATAAAAAAGAAAAATCTCTAGTAAAGTGTGGTTTTGATGGAGTTTTTGACAGGAAAACAACTTGTCAGGTCTGTGGAGACAGTCTGGGGAAGAACTTAAATGTTTCCAGCATAAATGATGTCATAGGTAGTTTATTTGTATTGAAATTTTGTTAAAGCTCTATCCCCCAGCGTCTGTTGAGGTCTCTGTTAATTCAAGTTACTACCACTTCAACAGTACTACACGTGATACTGCCTGGCCTGAGTGAGAAGGTTACATAGTCCTGGGCTGATAATGGGTTAGTAGAGAAGGATTTATTAAATCAATGGGACCTGATTTTGTGGCTGAATAAAAATATTTTGTGTACCATCTGCTTTCCACTTATAAGATTGACCTAATGATATTCAGTAACACATCACTGCATGTGCAACATATCTGGACTCTTTAACAGTCTTTTCTGTCCAGATTTCTCTTGCTGAGACAATGTAGATTAGAGGGTTGAGAATGCTTTTCTGCATGGATGTTTCTGAGGATTTGACTGGTATGGATTTAAGTGGTTATTCTGAAGTTGTGGTTATTCTGAAATTAAAGCCTCTGTTCAATCTTACTGTGTTGTAATCTTACAACACTGCAGTGCTGTCTAATCTTACTGAGATATGCAAGAAAATGAAATCTTAATCCAGAAGGGGATCTGGTTAGATTGTACCTGAGCATGAGGTAGTAGATGAAAGGTCAGCAATTTCTGATAGCTAGTGGGTGGCTTTCCTACAAGGAAATCACTACCAGTTCAAGGCTCATGATTTCCCCATTTATCTTCTCTGGCATAAAATTTTATTTCATACTGTTCCATTGTAGATAGCTATCCAAAGCTACTTGGCACACAGTGGTAAACTGATGTAGAAATCACTCTGGTACCTCCTGATACCCAGGCAGAGCCATGTGCCATACACCTGAGACTGTGGTCTCTAGGCTGTCAAGCTGGCAGATGTGCCTGGAGTGTACTGGTGCAGCTCTCCAGCCCTTGTGGTGGGGTGGACTCTAGTCTTGTTGTGAAAATCAGAGTTCTCCTCCAGCTAAATCTGCAGATCTATTTGAAAATCAATAGTATTTGTGACCTGCAGACACTCAGGGTTTTGTGAAAACCTATGAATTTCTCTCTGATCCTGTGTGTGAGATAGTAGGAGCTGAGTCAGATCTCATCATTGCCTGCCCCTGCCCACCATGTCACTGGGGAAAGGCTGAAGGAGTCTGTGCGTTGGATAGCATGCCAAGATGGTCCCTGGAGTGCCTGGTACAGTGAAGATCACAGCTTTTCATGGCTGTGTGGTGCATGACCTCTCTTTCCATGCTGGAGTCCACAGGTCATATGCAAGTAATTGGCAGTTTTTAAACACAGCTAAAGAAAGAGCAAAGAGCTTTGCTGCTCTTTGTGAGTTGTTGAAACTGCAGCAGGGAGCCTGAGACACAGACAAAATTAATAGGTCTAACACAAGGCGAGTAACTTCTCACATCAGTGATTGCCTGGAGCTTCTTTGTCGTATTACTGGAAGGGAAGAGAAACCTTTGCACCTTCAGCTTGTGCACCTTGCATCCTAGTGTCTAATTTCTTCCCTGGTGACCAAGTAGACAAAACACGACTATTATCCTTCTTTCCTTGTGTGCTCTTTACAGTCCCTTCCCTCTTACAGGTTACTGGATTTTTTATTTTTACAGGTTATTGGATTTTTATATTCGGATTTTTTAATTTGCCTGGGAGAAATAAGGCTGGCAGCTTTAATTCTAGGTGAATAGTTGGGTGAGAATAGGGATTTAGTCAACATTAATATCTGTAGGAATGGTACAGGAAGCTTTTTGAACCAATGGAATAATGGGTGGGTGACAGATGAACTAGGATTTCAGAGCAGCTTTGATTAGGGATTTCAGTGGAGTGACCAACCAAATTTGAAGAAAATTTATAGCAGTGAAACTGATAAGGAATTACATCCGACAGTCTGAACATGTTCTTCAAAAAAGGTTTAGGATTGTACTTAATTTTAGGTGGCTTATGTAAGTCTGTTAGTAAACCTAGCTTTGGACTAAGATATTTCAAGAAGAAATGGAAAAGAAGATTTAAGGGTTATTTGGTGGATTGCTGATAGAGAAAAGTGAGAAGGATGAGGCATGGAGTTAGTGAAAGGATACTTGTTTGGAGAAGATCTGTGTCATGGCAGGGGTACAGTGTTATAGTGCTTGAAAACAGAAATATCAGAGGAGATTTTTTAAAGAGTTATTCTGAACCACTCAGGGGTAAGGTATCAGGGGAGGTAAGAGAGGGCCTTTGGTCCCTAATAAGAGCTTAGAGACCAGAAACAGTGGAAGGGGGAGGGGGCTCATGGGAAAAAATGGGGGATAGGATATAAAGGAGAATCCCCAAGTTTGCATGAAAGGAGGTAGGCCACAGACCTTCAGGTTCCATCTCTCCTTACTTAACAGCCTTTTATTTAGACTACTGCTAGAAAAAAAAAATAGCAAGAGCATAACTTGGAATGGAAGTTTAAGTGTGGGGAAATTGAGAACGTTTGGGATCAAGAGCTCCTCCAGGAGGGTTTTGCAGTCTGGAGGTCTTCTTTTTTTGCCCTTCCCTGACCAGGAATTAAAAAAAAAAAAAAAAAAAAAGTTTATTTTTGGTTGCCCTTTCCCTATTACTGTTTCCACTTTCTGCAACATGGAAGCCTCAAACTGTTTTGCAGAAAACTTGCTCCCATGGCAGGCTCTAAATTATTGCTTGAATTGTAGTCAGATGAAATAAAAAAACAAATATCTTCCAACATCCTTCTACTTCTAGGTCAGAGTCTTCAAATTTGACAATTCTACTTTGATCTGTATTTTGTATGCTTTAAAATTCATGTCTATTGGACTCCAAAGGCTCAGAGGTCAAACTGGGCTCACTTGGACCTCCTGCTGCTGAATCTGCATCCTGAAATACTGTCTCAGAAGAAGTCACTGCATTTGGTAGTGCTGGTTTAAGATTACATATTCAGCAGTTCAGCAAGTGTTCTGTGCTGTAAATGTGTTCCACAACCTTTATTCTATACTTTACAGAAATGAAATGAGATGAGCAAGAGTTAAGTATACAACCTTTCATTCCTAATATTTTAATTGGGCTTCACCTTAACATTTTAAATACCAACAGAGAGACCGCAGAAGTTAGTGTCCCTCTGCCGCTAACCACCCACTTGCCCATATCATCTCCACTACTAAAATATTAAAAGGGCCGAATCCCAGTCAGGGGCCCTGGCTGTGGAAACACTGAAGTTGCACAAAATGAGTGATTACTTGATAGCATCAACTGAGTTGGGTCCTGCAGAAACACATCATGAAAGATAAAGTGCAGTCTTATCTTCTACCACAGGACATTTGATAGTTCTTTCTGTTGTGCAGAAGAGTCTTTTTCTAAGGCACTTAGTACTTCAGTAAAATGTTTGGACTATAAAATTCCAGAAACTGAAGTGTAAAATGAAATTTGTATACACAGAAACCTGATTAGTATTCTTTGGACACCTTCCATCCCACTAGATCTTATTGCAGAGTTGTGTTTCTGTGATCAGGAAAGTCTAAAATGATATATCTCTATATATGCATTGCTTTAAAAAGAATATCTTGATTTGGAAACTATTTTGTTTTGAATGAACTGAACCATCAGTAGATGAAAAAGGTAATTTATCAGTTAGGTGAGCAAGAAGATAGTGTTTCTTCTCTGAATGTAGGGGTGTGTATTAGACACTTTTCATTTCATATTGGTTTGTAAAATTCCTTTTGTGTGTGTGTATGTGTGTGTGTGTGTGTTGGGACAAAAAACATAAATACTCCTTCAACAAAATCTTCTGTTTTGTATTGCGGCATTTCTAAAAAGAACATCACAGAATATATCACTTGGGAATCAGTTGCACAAAACATGCTTAGTTAGCTCAAACAGATATTTCTAGATTCTAAAGCAAGTGATAGAGGTATTTTAATGAATTATATTCTTCAATCTGAGTCAATATAAATTAAATTATTGTTCTTGCATAATGATGTAGGAGCTGATTTTTTTTTTTTTTTTTTTCTGGAAGAATGTAATCAAGATATCCGTTAGCTTTGGTGATTAAAAATAGCATCCTGATGATACTTGCAAAAGGAGGGAGGGTATTTCCATTGTTCTATTCAAATTTCAATACACTAATTATATCCTGCTTATCCAAATTGTGATATCTGTACTTTCACATGAATATGATATATAGAATGACTGTTAGAAACTGGTATGTTCCATCTTCCGTCTTTTCAGGTGTTGCTAAGTTGATGTCTAAATGTTGAAGTGTGTTGGGCCAGACCACTCCTGTCTATATTCAGGAAATGGCATCTGGGTTCACCCCTGCAGAGAGTATTTCTATGGCTGTTGTGACTATACAAGGAACGGAGCAAGGTGAGAATTACTCCTCTGTTGCATACATTAAATCATGACAGTTATGAAAGATAACTGGTAGTAGAACTAGGAACAAAATTCAAGTATTTAGCGTGGCTGCTCAAACCCATATCTTGGCTGATTTCACAACAAACATTGTGAAGCACAATAAAGGAGTCTGTTTCTGTTGTTACTAGGAACTGGAATTATGGCACAGAATTTCTTTTAGTCATTTTATAAAAACTGAAGAAAACAAAACAAAAAACTACCCTCAACCTAGACATTCTTTAGTTAAAAATATTCAAAGAATATTACTTGATAAACAGATATGGAAACAGTAAAATATGAAGGTTAAAAAGTATCAAAAGTAAAATTATACTTGAAACCCTAATTCCTTCCTCTAAGAGACTACTTTTTGTTCTTTGGTATATTAGTCATGAAGAGTGGGAAGCAAATAAAGCAGAAAAAAATCAGGAAGGTAAAAAAATTTCTGTCAAGATTAAGGCTATTGGACATTGGAAAGTTTGTTTGTATTTTCCATTGTACAGTAATACACATACCCACCAGTAAAAGTGGTGTGTGTTTTCTCATCACACAATCTCTTTTCAGCCAAGCAGTCCTGTCTTTTCAACCAGGTATGTTGGACAGGCTTTTCTAGTAATTGCCCTCCATATGTATAGGCTGGGACTCATTAACTTTCACTTCTTACATTTCTATAGCAGAATTTTTACTGCTTTAATGTTAAACTTTAATATAACTTCATATATATACTTGTAATGAAAAATTTTTAAAATTTCCTATCTAAATCAAAATATCATCATGCTGACTACAACTACTATATCAGTAGGAGAAAAATACTGGATTACTGGATTCACACTCCATTACATATCACCTCTGCAATTGTGTTTCATAGTGAGAAACTTTGAACAGATAGCTTCAACTAGCTAGACTGCTTCTAGCTAGACAGTTGTATCACTGTACCATTCCAAATAAATATATAAAAAAATCAAATTTAAAACTCTGATTAGGACAATTTTGAAAAAAACAACACAGTATTTAGGATATTTTGCACATACCTTTCCACAGTTGTTTTTGTACCCTTGAGGGAACACCAAAGCAAAACTGCAGAATTTTTAGGGAATAAATTTCAGATGCAAAGCAACACCCAGAGGAAATATCTAGCTTTTTGCATCTTTGGAAAAAAACAAACAAACAAACAAACAACAAAAAAAACAAAACAACAAAAAAACACTTTCTCATGTACATTCTCAGTGCATGAAGATGATTTTCCAATAATTAAACATAAACAAAGCCCAAGAATTATAGTCATATTTAGAAAATGTGAATAGACTAATTTAAATCCCTAAAGAGCTCCAGAAACTTTTAAAGCCCTAAGTAATCATAAACGGAAATGAGGCTGATGTGGCATCCAGGCATTGTTTTCTGAAAGGATTAATTAGAAGCAATTTGCATTTCCTGGAAAACATAGCCATGTTATTATCAAGCATAACAATAACAGTATTTGGTCAACAGGATTAAAATGAAACAGATCAGGTGTAACACCTTGCAATATCTTTTTTTTTTTTTTTTTTTTTTTTTTCAAGATATGTGTTAACTTTATTTTTAAAGAAAAACACATTGTATAGATGTTAAATAATTTTATCAGGTTTTATGTTCTTATGTATTGAATCATGTATTGCCTTTGGATACATTTTAAAAATCACTAAACCTGACAATTTATTAAAGAACCATACATGGGCACACATACAACCACTCTTGACACAATAATTTCTCAAGCCAAATTCTGTTTCCCTGATTTTTTTGACACTTGGCTATCAACTTCTTCCTTTTACAAGCTCTGGCATTTCTTTCTGTTATGTGCCATGAGGAAAAAAACAAAATGACAAAACAGCTTCCTCCTACACATCCCACTTCCAAACTATAGTGAAGCACTTGTAAACAAGAGAAATTCCAGCTCAAGGTTTCTGTGATTCTATGATTCCATCGATTCTACAATTCCATGATATTTCTTCTGTGTCATATCCAAAGCTGAAACCTTTTCTCTAGTGCAGATCCAAAAGAAGTAAATCTCTTGCAAGATGGGAGATTGTGGCACCCATATTCTTAGCTCTGATGCACTCAAACAAAATTGGATCTTATAAACACTCAGATTTACATAAGGAGATTTCTAATAGCTGCATACTTGAACCCAAGTCCTAAGTGCTGACATCCTTCCTAACGCTTGCACCAAAAGTAGTCTGGCCTTGATTCTTATCTAGAAGCATCATCCATAGCTCACGTTAAAAGTATACTTGGAAATTGTACTGAGGCAACCTTCCTCCCTTCTGCCCATCTCTAAATCTCCTAATATATCTTACCAAACTCTTAAGTGATCTGAAATTACTGGCCCTCCTCCAGAGGTTGGCTCTTAAGTAACTAAAGCTGAAACCTGGGATGTGTTTCCTGTAGGCTTCTTGCTTGGGGAAGGGGAAGCTCCTGGATTAACAAATACAAAAAAAAAAAGTGGAAAAAAAAATAAAAATAGTATGATAAGGGCATTTGCATTATAGTGCAAATTCTGCTAGGTTTGTACTGGGGACAACCTGTTCCTTCCAACTTACGAGCCTTTTTTTTTTTTTTTTTTTTTTTTTTTTTTTATAGCACACCGTTAAAGCATTGGCTTAACACAGAATTAATGTTTGTACAAATTAAACTCCTCTTGGTCCATTTGCCCCAGTGCTGGTCTATGCAGTGAGTAAAAAGGCTTGTAAGTCCTAGTCCCTAAATCCCCAAGTTCACCAGTAGCAATAAGCTATGAAATGGCACTGTTTTACACTGCTGGAGTCAAAGGAGAAACAACTGTGTTACAAATTCCTTCCTTTTATTTTCTTCTTATTTTAAAATTGTATATGCATTTTATATAGTCAGTATTTAAGAAAAAGTGTCATTATTTTGCAATGGGGATTGAAACTAAAAAGGAAATAAGGATCTGGACAGTAATAAATGGGCTGTTTGTTACTTGATTCCACATGAAAGAAAGAAAAAAAAAAAAAAAAGAGCTCATTTAGTCTAAGGCATTTCTATGTAGACATAATTACCATTTCTGACAGTTTTCTTCTAGCTCTGTTTTCTTAGCTAAAACAGCAATAGATCAGGTTCTAAGACTTTTGTCGTAATGAACCCAAATTGAAAACCAGCCCAAGGTGTCATGTTAAATAAAAATTGTGAACTTCAGCTTTTCATCTGTACTCCCATTTCAATACAACAACCTATCATTTCTCAGGAACTATTCCTTTTTGTAAAATTCTTCACCTACTTAGCTTTTTCTACATGAGCTTATTCGAAACTGCTGAGAATATATCTCTGTGTGTTGTACTCTGCAGCTTAGATATATTTTAAAGGTATGTAGACATGACTGAATGTAACTGAATTAGAGCTAAAGAACAAATTAAGTGGTCTAGGTGTCCACCAGCATGCTCTTAGCATGCCTCAGGTCTGAACTAATGAATTTTATCATGCAACCAGGATAGGATAAAAGCATACATAACTGGTCAGTTACGCCAGCTCATCTGTTAAAATGCAAATAGTTGAGTCAGTGTAAGGTGGTGCCATTTTGTTTCCATAAACTTAGTTGTGTAAGTCTGGATATAAGAAAGATAAAGCAATACTAAAATTGCTGTTACAAAAGGGAAGAAACACTTAACAATATTTTAACAAGCTATAATTGCAAATAGGTATTCCTGATATGCAGATTAGTGAATGGATTGCTCATTTGCCTGCCAAGCAGATAAGTTTGGACTTTTTTACTTCATGCCACCATTCACATTCATAACTTCTGTTTTTATTCTATGTGTAGAAGAGATGGAATGAACACATTTGAACGACATTTTTTGTTTAACCACCATCTTCCCCAAGTAGCTATATTTACTAAATACATTGAAAATAATTACATTTGGTACAATGTTCAAGGTTCTGTTGTGAAGACTTAGTCCTAGGAAACAAAACCCTACAGTAAAACCCTTCACTATCTGAAATCCCCTCTGTTGGCTTGAGCTTGTTACTTAGCAATTATAGTTTGCTGACGGTGATTTAAAACCAGATACTATAGCATATTAAAATATAAACCTTTTGATGGAATAAGTACAAATTAAATGTGAAAGCATAGCTGGCACCTCTTGAGTATAAAACATTATATTGATGGTTAACTGGCTACAGATATTAGAATAAACCATGTCTGACAATGAAAAAAGGCCTTATGCAATGTAGCTAGCACCATGTCAAAGGGAGAATGAAACCATCTTTCTGTTACATATCGTTATCAATCACTGAGACAAAACTTCTCTAAACAAAATACATTGAATATGTCAGCCTCTGCTGCCTTATCTTTCACAAGCAGGCTACTGACATCTCTCAAGAACAAGTACGTTGGCATTTGAAAGCTATGTAAAACTTCAAAGAAAATGCACTGGTAAAGAGTCTTGAGCAACAGTACTAAAAAAAAAGTTTGAGGAAAATCAAAATGTCCACTTACAAGGGCAGTATGACATATACTGTACAGCTTTTCATGTCAGTTTTGATTGTGAAGGTTTTCTGTTATTTTCATTTTGGTAGGATTCTATGCTGGGTAGCCTTGAACAAAGAAGAAGCTTTTAACATTGAGCCTGCCTCAGCAGTATGACTTTGCTGTCTGAAGAAGACAATGAATGTGTTACTGCCTAGTTGGTGCCATGTTATAAGATACCACACTCTTTTTATTAACATTTAATCATTGCTATATCAGATTTATTATTATGTTTTTGTAGGGTGTTAGAATTTTTCTGAAGTACATATCCAGTTTGCACTTAAATATGGTGGACACAAAGAACAAATTAATAGATATTAACAGAGGGGATAGATATGGAGGTAGGGAAAGATGTGGGTGTTCATAGAGGGAAGGATGAGAGAGACAGACAGAGACAAGAGAGACAGAGATAGATCTCTTTAGAAGACCAGAACAATCAGGGTTCCAGGTCAGAAGAAAGAGCACTTTTTGCTAGCAGGAGAGAGCCCTCTCCCATGAAGGTGATAAAATAATAGAAAATAAAAATCCACACAGGCAAATTCAACTCCCTAAACTAAGGATGTGGCTTTAACCTGCTTATTTTTAAATGTTCAGACTTTAACAGGCTTCTGAAAGTCACACAGTATTAAACCACATTTCATCAAACGTACCACTGGAATGGTTAATTAAGAGGTGATATTGTAAAAGGGAAAGTTTTGGAAGTATTTTTTTTCTTGTTCCTAGGCAAGCCAGAGATGCTAACATAAGTTATATATATATATATATATATTACCAGATATTTTAAAAATTGTTAGTTGCTTTATGTGTTATTAAAAACAAGTACATTCATATTGTATTTTCTTTAAATAAGTAACAATCGTAATATTGTTCTATGATCAATTATAAAATAAAATTGCAATGCTTTCTATTTCCTATCTGTAATATATGCACCACTGAACTGAAGAAAAAATAATTCTCATATTGCTCATTATCTATTGTTTCATCCATACTATTCAACCAATTCGACCTATCTGTTTTTCATGTTGCTCATGAGCACTATTGCAAAAAAGCTAAGTTGAATCAATCATTAAGTAAAGAAGGAGGTTAAAGTAGAATTTAAATAATAGTTGCCAGATTTCCTTCTTTTGAAATATATTTTGAGCAATTTGAATTATACATGTAAATCATTTGGTCATATTCACCAAAAAGACTAATATTATGTGAGGTATTTTTTTTCTCATCTTTTATTTATTCCTTTTCTGATGTATTATGCAGAGGATATTCAGGGTTTCTGGCTAATACTCTTTTTCTTTTTCAAACATTTTTTCTATTGAAATCAACGTGAGGGTTGTCCAATGAAGAAGTTCATTACAAGTTTGAGCAAGTGCATTAAAAATGGTCTAAGCTCTCAATTAGTACAAATGAGTAGTAACTAGGCCTTTTCCAAAACTACTTTTTTTTTTTTTTTTTTAAGTCTGTCAAGGATATCCCAGATTCAAATAAATGTATCTGACAATGGGATATTTTTACTTGCATGTGAAGCTTGTCCAGTATTGCCTCTCTAGTACAATGATATATTACTAGCTGATGCCTATTTGCCTATACAGTTTGAAATATTGTTACATATCGGTGTACAAGTGGTCACACCATCATAACTGGCAGCAATAGCCTTTTTTATTAGTCAACTCATTATTATGAGCAGGAAAGAAAAAGTATTAATTATTAATGTTATTTTATTATTATTATTACTATTATAATTATCATTATCTTTATCATTATTATTATATTTTTTTGTTTTGTTTCCTTGGATAAAATTGAAGATCTGGGCATGGTAGCTGTGAATAAAACTTTTACTGTTTCTATTTACTTTACTCATTTCTGTGAATGAATACAAATTTAGAGCTTAAGGTTTGCAGTTTGACATGTTTGGTAAGTAGTGCAACTGAGCATATATGTAAAACTTTATGTTAGATGCTGTTTCATTTCTTTATCTAATCTCAGCAGCAGTAATTGTATCTTTGTTAACATTAGTCATTTTGGGGGGGAAATGAAGGAACCCAGAAGATTGGGTGAATATACCTTGTTTTAAATAAATTGTTTTAATATTACATAAAGACAACAAATTAAGATATGCAAAGACAATTTACCACAGGTTGATTGTATTTGATAAAACTAGTAATTCTTTTTGGTAAATCATTTTCTAAGTAAAGGAAATCTGTTAAATGTCATCTGTTTATCAGAAACAATTTCACTTGAATGTTTTTAGTTAAAATGGACTGAGAAGAATTGTATAGCTGGATGAAAAAGTTATTGGGGAGAAGGCATTTGAAAAGAAGCAGCCAGGACAGGTCTACACTACTTTGCAAAATAAAGCTTTGCAAATTCTTGAGGATGACTGGATTCAAAATTTCATGAAAGATTTTGCCACAAAAAGTAGAAAAGTGACAATAAAACAATGATAAAAAGCTATAACCGGTTCTTTATGCATTCCATATAGAAAAACTGGGTGACCTAGTGTATTGCAGTAATTTAAACAATATGTCATTCCATAAAACAAAGTACATGGTCATGCACATGAAGAATATGTGTATTTTAATTTTTGGTAGGCTTGCTGTGAGCTGTCAACATGATGCAGCTCTGAAAATGGAGATGGTAGGTTTAACAGAGGGGATAGATATGGAGATAGGGAGAGAGATGTGTTTATGTTGGGGGAGGGAGACTTCTCCATAACAGAGCGTAGTACAAGATACTGGGTTCAGCTCAGAGGCATAATGTGAGCAGTTTTGCTCCCCCATGTACAAGAAGAAATTCAGATTCTTTGGAGAACTAATGTTATTAGAAGAGACCAAAACAGCTTTTCTTAATTATGATAGTAAAATGAAAGCTTTGAAAATATTTTTTCTCTCTGTAAAAAGCTCATGGAATTGAACACTGGGGAGTAAAAAGATGACTGTTTTAGCTGAAAAGCAATGTTTGGCACTTGAACAAAGGTAAGTAAAGTCATCATGAGTAAATCTAGGATGGAAATTAGTAAAAAGGTTTTTAACCATCAGAGGAATGAGGTTTGGACCAAATTACTACCATGTAGTAATGGTAGCCAAATAGCCTAAATAATTTTAAGGTAGAGCTTGATGATGCATAAACAGGTCTGCACTGTGTTGTTTCCTTTGAAAGAAACTGTATTTGATACACTGTGAGGCTCCTTCAGGTTTTTATCAATATCTTTTAGGAAGAGAGTATTTCTAGAGTTATGCATCCAAAATAACTATTCTACATCAAACTATCTATGACTTCAGTAACTAAACACACAATAAATGACAGCATAATTTTCTGAAGTTGAGAGAAGATCAGCATGTTTTAGAGTGTATCTAGATTCATACTAGAAACTTAGAAAAAAACATACCTTACATGCTAGTTTCTTTGTAAGTCTTTGTTAGTCATAAACTGGATGGTTAGAGTCATATTTGCAACTCTTATTTTCTGTCAAATTTCACCTTGATCATTTGGGGAAAGAATATGAAAATATTGCACATTTTTACATACAGATTATCCATTTCAATTCTGTCCTTTATTTAAGCAACTTAGTTTTTCATGTGCAAACATAAATTTCTGCATATGCAAAACTAGGAAGGTTATTAAATAAGTTTTTTAAAACTTTTTTTTTTTTTTTTTTTAAATCCTTATACCCAATTAAAGTTGTAACTGACAAACAGAGATTACTTTACTGAGCTGATCTACATTCTAATACTTCAGAGGATTAGGGCATTTTTAATTATACATGGGAGATGTATGCATACAATACAGTACCCAGCATGGTGAAATTCTCTTGGTCTTTTGGGGAGTAGAATACTTGCTTTATATGACCCATTTCCTTGACTATCCACTATAGGATTTGGCTAGCCATCTTTGGGTACATCTGTAACATACATCTGTAAGAATTGCAAATTCCTTCATCTTCACCTTGTTACATACAACACCAAGCAGACAGTTCTTTAGTGATATTAAATTAGTTCAGGATCTTTTAAAACAGCCACTTTAGCATTCAGGTGACTTCTGTAGAATACTCAAAAGCAGTCCATATTTTTCTCTTTTGAGGATGTGTGCCATAGCACTTCAATGCTGCACCTTAATTAACATTTCATTTAAACTATTTGAATGTAAGAAACACTTTCATAGCATCTCTCCCTCTTCAGCCTAGGCTCAAACAAAATGAAACAATCAAACAAACAGAACAACAAAAACAAAATTATCAAGACATTAGAGATGCTAATATTTAGTTTATACATTATAATGATATTGAAATTACTGCAATAAATCTTTTTTTTATTTTTGTTTTTATTTTTTATTTTTTAAGTATAATCTAGGTATACTGAAACAAACACTGAGTATAAAAGAAATTATTGACAGGGTCATGGTCAACACTAATGTTATTAGCTCTTTAGTCAGATTGCAGCTACTTTGGACTCCATCAAATAGTGTAATTGCCTTCCCAGGGTCAAGAGTCTTCCAAATCCATTTGCTACAAGCACATTGTGGTGTCATAAACATGTTTATTTGTTCCTGAATATTGTGCTTATGCAAGGCTGTGTATAAGGTTATAATGGATATTTACTGTCTTAGAACTGTATGACTAGTAGGGAGGGATGGGAATAAAGACACATTTCACTCTTTGCACTAAAAATAAAATAAATTGAACTCACTGAATTTCAGGAGATAACATAAATCAGTATTTTCTAACAAAATAATATAGGGTGAGTCTTCTAATAGAAATGATTTCATATTCTTGATGAGTTATAAAACTCCACTTGAAAAATGTATAATGTTAATTAGAACAATTGGAGCAATAATTCATTATTACTTTTTTTTTTTTCTTTTTTCTTTTTTTTTTTCTTTTTTTTTTCTTTTTCTATTAGACACTTTCTCTTAGGTCCCACTTTGGCAGAATACTTATCCCATGTGTTATTTTAAGCAAAGAAATAGTTCTAATTGACTTCAATGGGACTACTCTAGTGTTTAAGGAATCACATGGGTTTAAATATCTTATTGGATCAGACTTTTAAGTTTTGGAATTTTCACTGGCTGGATAGGGATTTGCTGTTGGGTTGTTGTTTTTACTACTGTGGCAATAAAATTTGAAACCCCTCTGAATACACTGAGATGGGGAGTTCCAGACTAAAAATGGAAATGTGTGAGATTTAGTTATTGTTCATGCATTTTCTTCACATTCTCAGTTCAAGCCTAGCAAGTAGTTATGCAGACACAGACCCTAGACACACTTTTAACTGTATATAAGCAGTTATGTGAAAGGTCCCAAGTCATCACCATTTTATATCTATAGAATAAGAATGAAAAGTGTCTATTGAGAGAAAAAAAGTGTCTGGAAATTCTAGACATATTGTGGTGATGTGTTGTATGTTTGAGGGTCAATAACTTTCTTGGCACTGATTCCCTCAGACACTTCTTCCAGGGCCAATGGGTACTGGCTTTTCTTTGTTTCTCTGGTATGGCTCAGGCATAAAACTAGGCTACTACATATGAATGCACAACTAAGGTTCAGTTAATCATTTGTTACTAACTGCATGTATTGCAGATTGAACTATAATGTGTTAGCTTAAGCCTCTTTCCTTAAGGTTCTTTTGATGTGTTTGACATTTTGTTGTAGATATAGAATCAGCCACTGTGTTTTAGTTGAGGGAGAGTAACTCCCTAAGATGTGACTATGCAGTCACATGCAAAAGCCCTTTGTTTAAAACATAAATGTGGTATTCTTCCTAATGAAATTTATTGATTATGAAGTTCAAGGGAGACATCAGAACCACATCAGAATATGATAGCTAAAGTGGGGATGAAAACGTGCCTGTATCCATCTGAAAACCACCTTCAAAACGGCCTTTTCTGCTGAGACGTTTTAATTGCAGGGGGTCCTTTTGGTTGTCTGGTTCAAAGAAAAAGATATGTATAGTAGAATAAGTTCCATAATGTAGCAGATATTAGAAATCTTCAGTTAGAACAACCTGCTGACTCTGCTTAGGGGTTGGACTGCACAGTTTCCAGAGGTCCCTTCCAACCTCTATGGTTCACTGAATTTATGAATTAAAGCTTGCATTTCAATCACCTTGAAGTTGGGGGAAATGGGTCAACTTCAGGTGTGTATTTCTCGCTTTCAGAAGACTAAGAGTAGGCCTTCCTGGCTGATCAAGACTGGTGTGTGCTGCCTTTCCTCTAATTGGTTTGTTTATTGCTGTGTGTGTTCACTGATGCACAGCAGGGAAGCTACTGCCTGCCTTACTCTGCCAGCAGCAAAATAAGGGCATATGCTAACAATCCCAGTACCTAGGTCAACATACAACAGTCACAAGTAGTTACACTATAGTATATAATCCATCACATTCAGCCTAAAGAACTGGATTTAATAGAGTAGTTAGATTTTATAAGCATTTGAAATAGCAGTTGGTTAGTAAAACCCTATAAAACTGAGGTTTTATAGTAATACAATATATATGTATCCATTACACAGCTAATCCTGTCTGAATTTGTTTTTAACAATCAGTTAGTATATATTGATTGTAATGCCCAATAACTGTCTAGTTAAATTCATAACTGGAAACCTTAATTTGAAGTGGCACTAGAAGTTTGTCATTCAAAGTGTCTCTCAATCAAAAAAAGTCTGTTAGCATAATCAAAAATGTGAAATAAAAAGTGCAATATATACAAGACATATATTGTAAAATAAATAAATAGATAAATTAAAGCCACTGAAGCACATCTATTGAATGAGACTTTTAATTTTTAATTTAATTTTAGTGATTATGTCAATAAGACAACCAGAAAGCATTTCTTACTGTTTAAGCAGGAACCACAACTCATGGGCTGTCTGCTCTCTGAATATGTTTCCACATGTATGGAAAAGAGAAATGGCATTGCAAAGAAAGACTGGGTAAAACAAAACATCACAACTACAGTATCTCTTCCAATCCTACCTTTTGTCAAAAGCATTGTAATATTTGAATGCTGTAAAGTATTAGGGAGAAAAAATAATGTTTTATTCTAAATGGGATAAATCAACTAGATGCAACTCAATTGTATATAATGCAGTTATTGAAGGGGATGCAGAGAGAGTGATTTCTTTCAATACCTGCACCTTTGCTTTCAGTATTTTTCAATGGGAAAAGTTGGTAGCTGGCAAATGCAGGTAAAACTGTTCTGCTCTGTAATGCCAGAAATCAGAGTCCTTCTGAGAGGGACAGAAATCAGATGTCCTTTGTGGAACAGAGAGCTCCTGCAAATTCCTGAGTGAAATGGAAAGCTATACATTTACATTATGAATACAGATTATAGAATAGTCCAATTGTCTTAAGTTTCCAATATTAGATATGTTTGGCTTTGTTAAGGACCCAGAATCCAAGAATTTAATGAGGTACTTAAAACACTGTAGAGTAGACTCTAATTTAGATTATATCTTTGGCTGTAATGTAAATGTAGCAGTTTAGATTCTTTTCAGCAACTGATTTCAGTTGCAGAAAGGCTGGAGAGCTGAGACATAAATGATCTCGACTGGCTATTTATCTTGCTTCTTTCACAGAGCATGATATTTCCAGTATATAAAAATCTTTTCACTGTGAAAGTATTGTTTGATTAATAGAGCTGTAATGGAGGGAAACAGTCACTTTATGAATGAAAAGAAACACACATCCTGACTGCTCAAATACATGTCCAAATTTATATCCAGTCCCCCAGATACTGAGCTTGAATTCAATACACTAACATATATATAACAAACTTGTTATGTGTCATGTTGTATTGTATCCAATTGCTCCATTAAAAACATTGAAGATAAAATAGTTGTTAAATAAGTGTTTTTGCACATCATTTTAAAGGCAACAGCTAATAGAATTTTCTCATAGCAAGGGACATGATTAATACTCTGTGAGAATAGTAGAACCTGGCTGGTGAGATTACTTTCTATTTTATTTTAACATCTCCAGGGTCAGCAGCCTAAAGCAAGTTCAATTACACCTCCTTGTTTTTAATTTAAAGTAGATTGACTCATACTTTAATGCTACATCTGGAGGCCCTATTTTTCTGCAAGAGTGATTTATGGACATTTCAATATTCAAGCAAAACTGACAGAACAAATGTGAAGTTAAAATGTATTTGGAAAAATAAATTCTGTCCTATACATTGACTTGCCATTAAAATGTACCAATGTCTGAGTCAACACTGCTCCAGAGATCTGTTTTACATAACATTTTGGAGCAGTTCGTGTGTTAATCACAGCCTGAGTGGTCTAGATACTTTGTTGAGGACTTAAACTTACACTGTACTCATCTGTAATTATATTTCCTTTTTCTTGTGTGCATATATGACATACAAAGTACATTCCCAAGAGACAGGCGAGCATCTTAAGAGTAAGAACTAAAGAAAGGTAAATAAAAGAAAGTATGCCAACATTTGTATAAATGTAAATGCTCAAAAAAAAAGAAGGCAAAATAAATCTAGATAGAGCCATAAAGCAAAGGAAATACAGAGATTGCAAGGGATGTCTGAGGCTGAACTAATACTTCAGGTGGAGGGAATGAAAACTTGATTTATCGTCCTTATGGAAATTTGGAAAGGGAGATTGAAAAGCTGAAAATTATTCCTTTCTGGAAATATGATTACAAGCTGATATTCTGAAAATCCATGCAAAAAGATATAAAACATAATACAGATCTACTGAAATACTTTGTTTCCCTTTTGACCTTTATTTCAGCTCTTTTTTATATGTTAAGATGCAGTGACGCTTGTTGTATGTGAAGATGAAGTAAGGACATAAAGCTCCTACTTTAGGGCCTAAAACTAGACCTAGGTAGAACTGAGGCACCCAGATAAAATTAAACAATTTAGGACATTATGCTACAATGGCTATCTAGTCCTAAAAGCACCAAAAATAAGGCACTGAATTCCTACGTATGGATGTATCAGCTCGTACACATACAGAAGAATAGAGACCATTGGAAGTTCCCAGTATTTTAGGCACATTTGTGACTTACCAAAAGGATATGAATTTCATTTACTTCAGTACTTAAAACACAGCTGATTTCACTAAAAATCTTGGTAGGTGTGATGGTTTTGTGTGTGATAGAGTTAATTTTCTTCATAGTGGCTTGTATGATGCTGTGTTTTGGATTTGTGATGAAAACAGTGGTGATCCATGGTCTAGTTGTTGCAGAGCAGTGCTTGCACGGAGCCAAGGACAAATGGAAAAACAGAGAAAATACAAGAAATATTTGCAAGTAGATATGCCACATACTATGCTTTTCTTTGTGGCCATCATGAGAGAGTCTTAGGCCTCGTGCAGGGGAGCTCTACTAAAGGGATTTTTTTTACTGTAAAACTTTTATTTAGTGGAGGCCCTGATGAGTTTGAAATTCATTCATGCTTGACTTTATTTCTTTTCTTATAGGAGGCTTTTAAAGGTAGGCAAGATTTGCCTGAATGTTGGAAAGCACAATTTCCCTAGGCAGACAATGAAAGCAGGATAGAAAAAGAGGGCAGAAAGCAGGATATGGGCCTGGCTAAGTGTTGTGGTTTAACCCGGCCAGCAGCTAAACACCACACAGCCGTTCGCTCACCCTCCCCCCCTCCCTCTCTGGGATGGGGGAGAGAAACAAGAAAAAACTGAAACCTATGGGCTGAGATAGAGACAGTTTATTAGGACAGAAAAATAAAATAATAACAATAATAATAATAATATGTACAAAACAAGTGATGCACAATGCAATTGCTTACCATCCGCTGACCGATGCCCAGCCTATCCCTGAGCAGCCGGCCCCCCCACCCCGGCTAGCCACCCCTATATATTGTTCAGCATGACGTCAGATGGTATGGAATACCCCTTTGACCAGTTACGGTCAGCTGTCCTGGTTCTGTCCCCTCCCAGCTCTTGCTGCACCCCTAGCCTGCCTGCTGGCAGGACAGAGAGAGAAGCTGAGAAGTCCTTGGCTTAGTGTAAGCACTGCTCTGCAACAAGTAAAACATCAGTGTGTTATCAACATTAGTCTCATCCTAAATCCAAAACACAGCATTCTACCAGCTACTGGGAGGAAAATTAACTCTGTCCTAGCTAAAACCAGGACATATATCCACCCCTTACTCCATACCATTTATGTCGTGCTCAGGTTACACCCTTTCCAATAGATTCCAATTGACCACCATTTTCATTTATAATATATATATAGAATGTCCACTGAGTTTGCATAGTCCATGACTGACTTCAGGCTCCATCTGTCATCACAGTCTTTCAGGGCAGAAGAGATGGTGTGTGATGTTGGAATGTCACACATTGAAGCCTGTTCTCGTTCCATCGCATCACTTTGTCCAATTCTACCAAAATTCATTCATCAGTATCTGCGTGGTTGTTACTGTGATACCATTAATAGGACATTGACATATAGGAATCATAGTAGTGATGACATACAGTATTATATAATAATTAACATAATACAATCCAACTCATGGGCTATTTTCACCCAGTATTAAATCCCCTTGAGGTACACATTGGACCTCCCCATTCTTTTGCATTACCCACCAAGTGCATCCAGGTCTGTTTGGCTTGCTTGATTGCAGCACATGTTTCACAATCATGAATAACCTCTGCTATAGTGTCCATGGTCAGGTCCACCCCTCGATCACGAGCCCATCTGTATGTTGCATCTCTACCTTGATGGCCTGAGGTTTCATGGGCCCATCGGGCTATAAATAATTCACCCTTATGTTGCCAGTCCAAGTCCACCTGAGCCACTTCAATCTTAGCAGCCTGATCCACCTGCTGGTTGTTCTGATGTTCTTCAGTAGCCCGATTTTTGGGTACATGAGCATCTACATGTCGTACCTTTACAACCAGGTTCTCTATCGGGCAGCAATATCTTGCCACAATGCAGCAGCCCAGATAGGTTTGCCCCTGCGCTGCCAGTTGTTCTGTTTCCATTGCTGTAACCACCCCGACAGGGCATTTGCTACCATCCATGAATCAGTATAGAGATAGAGAACTGGCCATTTTTCTCGTTCAGCAATATCTAAAGCCAGCTGGATGGCTTTTACTTCTGCAAATTGACTCGATTCACCTTCTCCCTCAGTAGCTTCTGCAACTCGTTGTGTAGGACTCCATACAGCAGCCTTCCATCTCCGATACTTTCCCACAATACGACAGGACCCATCAGTGAACAGGGCATATTTCTTCTCATTTTCTGATAGCTTGTTGTACAATGGGGCTTCTTCAGCACAGACCACCTCCTCCTCTGATGACATTCCAAAGTATTTGCCTTCTGGCCAGTCCATAATCACTTCCATGATTCCCGGACGACTGGGGTTTCCTATTCGAGCCCGCTGAGTAATCAGTGCAACCCACTTACTCCATGTAGCATCAGTTGCATGATGTGTAGAGGGGACCCTTCCTTTGAACATCCAGCCCAGTACTGGCAGTCAGGGTGCCAGGAGGAGCTGTGCTTCAGTACCGACCACTTCTGAAGCAGATCGAACTCCTTCATATGCTGCCAATATCTCCTTTTCTGTTGGAGTGTAGTGAGCCTTCGATCCTCTGTATCCCTGACTCCAAAACCCTAGGGGTCAACCTCAAGTTTCCCCAGGCTCTTTTTGCCAGAGGCTCCAGGTGGGGCCATTCTCCCCGGCTGCGGTGTAGAGCACATTCTTTACATCTGGTCCTGTTCGGACTGGCCCAAGGGCTGCTGCATGAACTATTTCCTGCTTAATTTGTTCAAAGGCTTGTCATTGCTCAGGGCCCCATTCGAAATCATTCTTACGGGTTACTTGGTAGAGCGGGTTTACAATTAGACTGTAATTTGGAATGTGCATTCTCCAAAACCCCACAACACCTAGGAAAGTTTGTGTTTCTTTTTTGCTAGTCGGTGGAGACATAGCTGTTATTTTGTTGATCACATCCATTGGGATTTGATGATGTCCATCTTGCCATTTTATTCCTAAAAACTGGATCTCTCATGCAGGTCCTTTGACTTTATTTTGTTTAATGGCAAAACCAGCCTTTAGAAGAATTTGGACTATTTTCTTCCCTTTCTCAAAAACTTCCTTTGCTGTGTCACCCCACACAATGATGTCATCGATGTACTGCAGGTGTTCAGGAGCTCCCCCCTGCTCCAGCGCAGACTGGATCAGTCCATGGTAAATGGTAGGGCTGTGTTTCCACCCCTGGGGCAGCCAATTCCAGGTGTATTGGACACCCCTCCAAGTGAAAGCAAACTGTGGCCTGCACTCTGCTGCTAGAGGGATGGAGAAAAATGCATTAGCGATATCAATTGTGGCATACCGCTTGGCTGCCTTTGATTCCAGTTCATACTGGAGTTCTAGCATGTCTGGCACTGCAGCACTCAGTGGTGGTGTGACTTCATTCAGGCCATGATAATCCACTGTTAGTCTCCACTCACCATTAGACTTTCACACTGGCCATATGGGACTATTAAAAGGTGAATGAGTCTTGCTAATCACTCCTGGTTCTCCAGTTGACGAATTAGCTTATGGATGGGAATCAAGGAGTCTCAGTTGGTGCTATATTGCTGCTGGTGCACACCATAAATATTGATGGGTTCTGGCCCTTTATAGCTTGATGGCATTAGAGTACATTGTGCACCAGTGTCTATTAAAGCCTTATACTTCTGTGCATCTGATGTACCAGGCCATTGAATCCACACAGTCCAATAAATTCAATTGTCCCTTTCCTCCCCCTGGCTGGAGGCAAGGCCCCTCTAATCCTCGTCAGAATCTTCATTTCTGTGTCTGGAGGACTGCCCGCTGGATGTTGTAGCAGCAAGTTTCTCAGAGAACCCCTTTTTCTTGCTTGTTTTTCCTCGCAACTCACGTACCCGTGCCTCTACGGTTGAGGTAGATTTTCCATCCCATTTTCTCATGTCCTCTCCATGGTCACATAGGTAAAACCACAGGGTGGCACGGGGTGTGTACCCCCCCATATCATCTTCCTTGCACAGAAGGGCGCTTACCCCTAATAGTTGAGACACTGGTTCGTTCAGGTGGTGAAGAAAATAATCTCTCTTCAAGGTGCTGGACCTTTTCAGAAGGTTTCTCCAAAGTATTCTCTTTTAGTTGATGGATGCTTTCAGAAAGTTTCTCCACAGACGAGACACAGGCCTGTAGGGAAGAGGAGAGATTTTCTTCGTACTGCCACAGTTGTTTAGCCACTTCACCCACTGTGGGTGCCTCATCCTCTTTCCAGGCCATTATTACCAATGAGCTGGCATATGATGATGGTGCACTTCGTACAAACTTCTGCCACATGGGTCGTGTACACTTGACTTCATCTGGATCTGTGGGTACTTGTCCATTGTCTAGGTCCTCATAGATCACCTCCCGTACTGCTAATTCTCTCAGGTACTGGATTCCCTTCTCCACAGTGGTCCCATATCTTGCTGCACCCCTAGCCTGCCTGCTGGCAGGACAGAGAGAGAAGCTGAGAAGTCCTTGGCTTAGTGTAAGCACTGCTCTGCAACAAGTAAAACATCAGTGTGTTATCAACATTAGTCTCATCCTAAATCCAAAACACAGCATTCTACCAGCTACTGGGAGGAAAATTAACTCTCTCCTAGCTAAAACCAGGACACTAAGAACAAAATCAGGGCCTAAACTTCAGAAGAGCCAGCTTTCAGATGTTCAAAGAATTAATGGACGATATCATGGAATGAATCCTCCTGGAGGCAATGTTAAGGCACATGCAGGACAAGGAAGTGAGCTGGGACAGCCAGCATGGCTTCACCAAGGGCAAATCATACCTGACCAATCTGGTGGCCTTCTATGATGGAGTGACAGGATCAGTTGACAAGGGAAAACCAACTGATGTCATCTACTTGGACTTCTGTAAGGCTTTTGACATGGTGCCACATGACTTCCTAATCTCTAAATTGGAAAGGTATGGATTTGAAGGGTGGACCATCCAGTGGATAAGGAATTGGCTCGATGGCTGCACCCAGAGAGTAGTGGTCAATGGCTCTATGTCCAGGTGGACGTTCTATGCCCAGGAGGATGGTGATGAGCGGTGTGCCTCACAGGACTGGTGCTTTTCAATATCTTCATCAATGACATAGACAATAGGATTGAATACACCCTCAGCAAGTTTGCAGATGACACCAAGCTGAGTGGTAGATTTTATACAACAGAATGAAGGGATGCCATCCAAAATAACCTGGACAAACTTGAGAAGTGGGCCCTTGTGGATGAAGTGAGGTTCAGAAAGTCCAAATGCAAGGTGCTGCACCTGGTTACGGCAATGCCAGACAGGAGTACAGACTGGGAGAAGAACTCATGGAGAGCAGCCCTGCAGAGAGAGACTTGGCGGTTATAGTGGACAACAGGCTCAACGTGAGCCAGCAGTGTGCGCTTGCAGCCCAGAAGGCCAACTGCATCAAAAGAGTTGTGACCAGCAGGCTGAGGAAGGTGATTGTCTCCCTCTATTCTGCCCTTGTGAGGTCCTACCTGGAGTACTGCATCCAGGCTTGGGGCCCCCAGCACATGCAGGATGTAGATCTGTTAGAGTGAGTCCAGAGGAGGGCTAGAAAGATAATCAGAGGGCTGGAGCACCTCTCCTATGAAGAAAGGTTGAGAGAGCTGGGGATGTTCAGCCTGGAAAAGAGAAGGCTCTACAGAGACCTCATTGTGGCCTTCAGTGCTTAAAGGGATCTTTTAAAAGGTATGCAGAAGGACTCTTTACTTGTGTAGATAATGATAGGAGAAGGGGAAGTGGTCTTAAACTAAAAGAGGATAGATTTAGACTAGACATTAGGAGGAAATTCTTCACTGTAAGGGTAAATGAGGCATCAGAACAGGTTGCCCAGAGAAGCTGTGGATGCCCCATTCCTGGAGGTGTTCAAGGCCAGGCTGGATGGGATCTTGGCCAGCCTATCTAGGGGGTGACATCCCTGCCTATGGCAGTGGGTTGGAGTTAGATGATCTTTAACGTCCCTTCCAACCCAAACCATTCTCTGATTCTATGACATGATTCAGGTAGCAAAACTGAGTTCTTGAGAAGCTATGAGGATACTTCTTACTTCTTTAAAATACCTGTATTTTTATAGGAGTTAAGGAAAACTGTGTGCCCTCCAAAGGAAAATTATGATTTTTGTAATGTGGAAACATCATCTTCTTTATCTACCCTTTTTGCATTTTGTTACTGTATTTTTAATTTCCTTAAAAATAGGTACAGGAAGTCTAGGGTACATGTAGAACAAATATTCTTGCCATTCTTTTCCAGCACACACCCATGTTTAACTACATTTCAGTTTTCATTCATAATGGAAATATTGAGGGATGAAAAAATGAGATCTTCTGAGACAATGTAGAGTCCTTTGAGAGTCTTTTCTTCACATTTCCAAGGAGGTGCAGTCCAGAAGCATCCAGAGAACTTGCTGAATACTGAAGAACAGGTTCTAAATCTTCATTTCTCTCTCTCAGAGTGACACCAGTTGTTAACTCTGTAACAGCTTCAGCAGTGCCCTCCCAAAGGTCGCTTCAACTTGCATAAGGCATTAGGTATGTCCTTAACCTGCTGGAGACTCACCATGAGCCTTCATTTCTGAGACATATTTTGCTGCCCTTGGAGCACCTATCTCCTTCCAGCAGTATAAGTATCTGTGAGTATTTAGATGGTGGGCCAGGCCAAGAAAATTTATTTTGTTTTGTTTTGTTTTGTTTTTTAGTAAACACCTGGAACAACTGTGAGTCTATCCCATAGTTAAACAGATTATCTTTTCACTAATCTTGATGTGCTTAAGCTTAGCACATTACTAAAATGGATATTTTTTAGAGTACACAGTACCTGATACATTTATTAAAACGAAACCAGACCATACTATATAATTTAAATTATGCATAGTTTACTTCTCCACTATTCAGCTACTGACCTGTAGTTCATCAGATTTCTTTTTCCAGCTTACTTTCTACCCTCCAATTTTTACCATAATCCTTTCATTTCGACTGTGCTTTTTAGTACCATCTGAATGCTGTACATCAGAAAATACATCACTGAATTAACGCATATACACACAGTTGTTTAGATATAACATCATTTTTCACTTATTTTTCATATTGTCCTAGACAATTCTTGGGACTAATGCTTTTATGCCAATATTTTCCCAAAGATTAGCTGATTTTAGCATTTGAGCACAATTTAATTTTTCTTGCAAAAATCCCTGCGGCTAAGTATCATTTTTTCTAGATAATAAGACTTTTTATTATTCTTGAAAATGTTTTACCATTATTATCTTGTATTGCACAAAATAAGAAGATGCTATGAAGGATATTAATGTGTATGCTTCCTCATCCTATTTATCACAATAACTCTAGTGTAAGAACAAAAAACTAGTAATACTTCTGAGATCCCTCTGAGATTTAAAATTTATAGTACTGTAGAAACAGTCTTGTGAGCTGATGCTAGCATATGTTCCTGGAAACATTTACAGTGATATAGCTTCAGCAGAGACAGTAATGGTATAAACAGGGCAAAGGAAATACCAGAAATGTTGCAGACGTTATTGATTATATGCCTTGGAGAATATTCCACTTTCGTATTTTGAGTCCTGTCAATGTAAATCAGAAGGTGGTGATGTTGTCAGTAAGATATATCACAGTTAGAATAATGTGCAATGACAGCAGTCCCACTATGTTGACTGAACAGATTGTGATTTTGGAAATGGAGAAGACAACCGTAGCATAGCTGAGGTATTGTAAACCAGAGGAAAATAATCTAATTTAAACATCTGAATCATTGTGACCTGTGATCCAACTTAGGCTGAAAGTTCATATGACTGATAGGATCATATCAATTTTATGTTAAACTGATATGGCTGCTTTAGGTTGAATTGAGTAGCACATTTGAACATAATCTAAGTCTTATTTGTGTTGTATATGTTTGCAGCTTTCATTCTTTCTCAAAATGTGGAAGCTGTAGTGTCAGAAAGGGAGACGGTCCAGGAGTAATGATGCAACCTCGATGCGAGTATAATCGTCCTCCTCTATTGCATGTTCTAACAGAGTATATATAGGCAACTAACTACAGCACGCGCCGACAACAACTTATCTGTGCACTTGTCTCTAGCTTGTTTCCTCATTATCTCTAATTCAGGGACGTGGGAAACAGCACAAAGCCACCTCTGAATTCCTTTCCCACAATTCCCCCTTTTTATTTTCAACCAACCAGATGCTTTCTATATATTTTTCTATCAAGCACTGCAAACACTACAATAAGCAACAGGGTGAAAATCACATGCAAAATTACAATTGTAAAGTAGCATGCCTACTAGAATCTTCATCAGTCAACAAGCCACTAAGCACTAGGGATGGTGCTTCGCAGTGATGCTGCTTCTCACTCGCACAGCACAATCACACACACATGCAAAGAGGCCTCTTTCACTTTTTATTCATACCACAAGAAAATATCACTTAAAATAATTTGTCTGCAGCTTCAGGAGCCCTGTCTACTCCCGTGGTGAGCGGCTGAGAGTGGAGACCCCTCCGAGGAAAATGCTCAAGGTGCACCTAGGGGCATCCGTTCCACAGTCGAGCTGAGCTGCTCCTGGCACAAGGAACAATGCTATTATAGTTTTGTATAATTACACCAAAGAGATGCATTGCCATAAGGAGCGAGTGTGGCATTGACGATTTGTTCCATGGTTTGGTTTTTGCCCATGTAATTGAACCTTACACATGATGTGGCTGTTACACTTCCCAGGATATCTAATTCCTGTGGCTCTAGGGGCGCTCGCGGCAAGTAGACAGTCCAGTCTTTGTTATCTGCCAGGATCCCCACCAGACATGTTGTAAACAGGTCGTTAGCACTAGCCAGGGACAGGCACATAGCTTCTTGTCCTGTCATGTTGACGAGGGTGACCCCGATGTTGTGGCATGGTTGGATGGAGACCCAGGGCTGGCAATAACCAAAGACAGTGGCGACTGTGAGGAGGAGGCCAACCATGGCCTTACCCCATTGCTGGTACCCAACTTGGTCCATGACCTGTGGAAAAATAAGCATACCCTCGACCCCAAGTTATTAGAGGCTGGGATCCCTCCCAAAGACCTCTATTTAAATTTTTTACCATGACTAAGGCCTGATCTATTGTGGCACCCATGACAGTGCGGAATTCATACTTTTGTAATGTTTTACTATGGTGGTACCTCTTTGTGAGGAAAGGGTAACGCTAGGTGATTCATTACGTAAAGTGCCTTTCCCGACCTGTTCTGTGGTGTTTCCTGGATGTCTCCCCCTTTTTATTTTATTTTATTCATTTTTTTTCCTTCCCCCCCCCCCCCTTTTCTTTCTTTTTTTTTTCTTTTTCTAATTTTTCTTCTCTTTTTTTTTCTTCTCATTTTTTTTCTTTTTCTTTTTATTTTCTCTCCTATTTTTTATTTTTATTTTTTTCTCTTTTTTCTTCATTTTTCTTTTTTCATTTTTTTTTCTCTTCTTTCTTTTTTTTCCCATTTATTCTTTTTCTTCTTTTTTATCTCTTTCTCTATTTTTTTTCCTTTTTCTCATTTTTTTTCTTTTGTCTTTTTTATTTTTTTTTCCTTTTTCATTTTTAAAATTTCTTTCTTTTTTTTTTTTTTCACGTTTCCTTTTTTTTTTGTTTGTTTTAGTAAAACCCATAAGAAAAATTATCATGGATCTGGGGTAGGTAGGAGGCTTGTGGGGATGCTGGTCCGGGGGTGGGGCGTGGCGGGGGGGCAGCAACAGCAGCAGAGTCGCTCGGTTCAGTGGGCACAGCAGAGCGAAGCAGAGAGGGAGGCTCGAGGCCGGCCCGGAGGTGGGGGGTGGGGGAGGTGGTTGGGGGGGCAGCAGCAGCGATGGAGCCGATGCCTAAAAGTTTGTATAAAGATAGGAATAGAAGGAAAATACCAAGCTTTCAAAATTAAGGTGCAGTTAGTGTGCACTGACATCTCTATTCCTTTGAAATTAAATGTTATATAGACATTTACATGTAAAGATTGTAGTATTTTCTTTAAATGAACAGAAAATAAAATCAACTGATATGCAATTTGTCAAAAAATGCTGTCACATAATCTGTTGCAAAATACATTTATTGTGAACACGAACAGTGGATATAAAGAAAACTGAATAACACTATTTATTTATTTTACTAATTTAACAGTTACTCTCAGAAAGAGCAGCAAGAAAAAGATCCCATTCTGATATTTTTGTGCAGTTAAATCTGAGCTCAGGTGACTGTCAGCAAATAACTGAAAGGTGAGTACCAAAATCTCCTTGTGGCTAGATAATGGTGAAGATAGATGTGAAACATTCTTGAAACCTATTGGAAAATACAATAGTTCTGCAGGATTTAAACAGGCTGTGTAGATTTGAGAACCTGAAAAGACACTAATATGTCAATCATTTATTAACAGACAGCTAAAAATTTATAATTCATCAATGGAGATTTATTCAATCAATGCCTTTTAAAAGTTTGTGTGGAGCTCCTTTTTCCGTGGTCTTGTTCCAGCCGTGCGGCTGCCGTGGCAGGGC